>NC_132784.1:23923750-24240000 GCF_048418805.1 Vulpes vulpes | reverse complement strand
ATTTTTGTGCCAATACCATACTGTTTTTATTACTATAGATTTGTAGTATAGCATGAAATTAGGGACCATACCCCCAGCTTTGTTCTTCTTTCTCAAGATTGCTTTGGCTATTTGGGGTATTTTGGATTCCATATAAACTTTAGGATTCTTTGTTCTAATTGTGAGACATATATCATTTGTATTTTGATGGGGATTGCATTGATTCTGTAGATTGCTTTGGGTAATATGGACATTTTAACTATTAATTTTTTCAATCCAGAAGCACAATGTATCTTTTTATTTATTTCTGTCATCCTAGGTTTCTTTCATCACTGTCTTGCAAGTGAAAGGATACAGGTCTTTTACCTCCTTAGTTAAATTTATTAATAGGTGTTTTATTCTTTTTTATCCAATTGTAAATGGAATTGTTTTCTCAATTTCTCTTTCTGATCATTTGTTAGGTTTATAGAAATGCAACCAATTTCTGTACGTTAATTTTATATTCTGCAACTTCACTGAATTCATTTCTTAATTCTAAGAGATGTATGGTTAAATCTTTAGGGTTTTCCTGATATACAGAATCAAGTCAGCTGCAAAGAGTGACAGTCTTTCCAATTTGAATGCATTTTATTTCTTGCCTAATTGCTTTTGCTAAGTCTTCGAAAAACATGTTGAATAAAAGTTGTGACAATGGACACTCTCGTCTTGTTCTTGCTCTTGGAGAAAAAAGCTTTCAATGATTCAGCATTGAGTATGATGTTAGCTGTAGCTTTTTCATATAAGCCCTTTATCATGTTGAGGTACTTTAGTTCTATATCCGCTTTATCATAAGTAGATGTTGGATTTTGTCGTAAGTGGCTGTTAGATTTTCTTTTTCAAATGCTTTTTCTTCATCTTTTGAGCTGATCATTTTTTTATTCATTTTGTTTATGTGATGTATCATGTTAATTGATTTGCAAATTTTGAACCATCCTTGCATTCCTGGAATAAATCCCATCTGTTCGTGGTGTATGATCCTTATTATGCATTGTTGAATTTAATTTGCTGATAGCTTTATTAATTTTTGCATGTGTGTTTATCAGGGATAATAGGCTGTAATTTTCTTTTCACTGTGTGTATGTGTGTGTGGCATCTTTGTCAGTTTAGGTTATAATGGTAATCCTCACCTTGTAAAATGAATTTGGAAGTATTCTTTCCTTTTCAATTTTTTTTTGGAATAATTTGAGAAGCATACATTCTAAATCATCATTAAATGTTTGATAGAATTTACTTGTGAATCCATCTGGTCCTCGGCTTTTGGTTTTGGGGAGTTTTAAATTACTTATTCAATTTCATTACTTGTAATCCTTTTATTCAGATTGTCTATTTCTTTATGATTTAATCTGGGAAGATCATATGGTTTTAGCAACTTATCCATTTTTCCTCGACTTTCCAACTGGTTGACAGTTATTCATCGTAGTCTTTTATTCTTTGTATTTCTGCAGTTTCATTTTTAAGTTCCTTCCGACTTTCCTCTTGGGGTTCTCTGTCCTCTTATTTTTCTGTGAGTCTGTCTAGAGGTTTATCAGTTTTGTTTATCTTTTTGAAGAATGAGCTTTTAGTTTTATTAATCTTTATTTTTCAGTCTCTATTTTATTTATTTCTGCTCTTTATTATTATAATCCATTAACTCTGAGATTTGTTTGTTCTCTTTCTAGTTCCTTTAAGTATAAAGTTAGATTGTTTATTTGGGTTTTTTTTTTTGTTGTTGTTGTTGTTTTTGTTGTTGTTTCTTGAGGTAGGCCTATATTGTGTGAACTTTCCTCTTAGAACCACTTTTGCTGCATTCCATAGATCTTGGAAAGTTCTGTTTATATTTCCATTTGTCTCTATGTATTATTAAATTCTAATTTTCTCTTTGATTTCTTTATTGACCCATTGGTTCTTTGGTAATATATTGTTCAACTTCCACATGTAGTTTTTTCCAGTTTTCTTCTTATAACTGATTGCATGTTGTTTATCATTGTGCTCAGAAAAGATACTTGATATAATTTCAGTATTTTAAAGTTTATTGGGACCTTTTTGTGGCCTACCATATTATCTATCCTGGAGAATGTTCCGTGTGTACTTGAAATGAATCTGTATTCTGTAGTTTTGAATGAATTGTTTTGTATATTACTAATTAAGAATATCAGATCTAGTGTGTCACTTAAGGCAAAAGTTTCTTTATTGATTTTCTGTCTTGATAATTTATCCATTGATGTAAGTAAGGTATTAGAGTCCCCTACTATTATTGTATTGCTGTCAATTTCCTCCTTTATGTCTGTTAAATTCTGCTTTATATATTTAGGTACTCCTATGTTGGATGCATAAATATTTACGAATATTGTATCCTCTTGTTGGATTGACTCCTTTATTGCTATGTGATGTCTTTCTTTGACTTTTGTTACAGTCTTTGTCTTAAAGTTTATTTTGTCTGATAGGAGTATTGCTTCTCCAGCTATCTATTCATTTCTATTTGTTTAGAATATCTTTTCTTTTCCCTTTACGTTCCAACTCCATGTGTCCTTAGATCTGAAGTGAGTCTTGTAGACAGCATATAAATTGGTCTTTTGATTTTGTTTTTGTCTCTTCATCTACCTTATTTATTTATTTTTTTAAGGATCTTATTTATTTATTCATGAGAGAACACAGAGAGAGAGGCAGAGACATAGGCAGAGGGAGAAGCAGGCTCCATGCAGGGAGCGCGATATGGGACTTGATCCTGGGACTCCAGGATCATGCCCTGAGCTGAAGGCAGATGCCTAACTGCTGAACCACCCAGGTGTCCCCACCCTATTTATTTTGATTAGAGCATTAGTCAATTTATATGTAAAGTAATTATTGATAAATATGCACTTTTTGACATTTTGTTAATTGTTTGTTTGGTAAAAGGGTTGTTTTTATCTTTCTCTCTCTCTTTTTTTTTTCTCTTGGTCTCTTCCTTTGTGGTTTGATTGTTTCTTTAGTGTTATGTTTCAATTACTTTATCTTATTTTTTGTGATCTATTGTAGGTTTGGTGTTTGTAGTTACTATGAGGAGTGTGTATGTATATGCGTTTTTAAGTTGATAGTCAATTAAATTTGAGTGCATTCTAAAAGCACTGTCATTTTTACTTCTTCCCCATCAGGTTTCATGTTTTTGATGTCATATTTTACATCTTTTTATTTTGTGTATTCCTTCACTACTTATTTAATCATGCTATCTTTGTCTTTTAACCTTCATACTAGCTTTTTAAGTGGCTGATCCACTGCTTTACCATACGTTTTCCTTGTTATCAGTGAGATTTTTTTCTTTCATATATTTCCTTATTTCTAGTTATGGCCTTTTATTTTTTTATGTAAAGAAGACATTTTAATATTTCTTATCAGTTTGGTTCTATGGTGATGAATTCCTTTAGTTTTGCTTGTCTGGGAATCTCTATCTCTACTTCATTTCTGAGTGTTATCTATTAGATATCTACTAGTAGATGGTAGTATCTACTAGTAGAGTACTCTTGGTTGTAAATTTTCCATTTCCAGATCTTTAAATATATACTGCCACTTTCTTCTGGCCTGCAATGTTTCTGCTGAAAATAGCTGGTAGTTATTTGGGATTTCCCTTGTATATGTCTCCTCATTTTTCTTTTGCTGCCTTTATGATTCTTTATCATTAACTTTTGCCATTTTATCTATAATATGTTTTGGTGTAGATCTCTTTGTGTTCATCTTGTTTGAGACTGTTTGTGCTTCCTGGAACTCATGCATGTTCTCTTCCCCATGTCAGGGAAGTTTTTAGTTATTATTTCTTTAAATAAGTTTTCTGCCCTTTTCTGTCTTTTTTCATGCTGGGACCCTTATATTGTGAACATTAGCAGGCTTAATATCTCAAATGTCCCTTAAGCTATCCTTATTTTTAAAATCCTTTTTTTTTTTTCCCTTTGCTGTTCTGATTAGGTAATTGGGTGATATACACTATTCTGTCTTCCAGATCACTAATCCATTTTTCTGTATCATCTAAGCTAGTATTGATTCCTACTAGTGTGTTTTTCATTCCAGTTATTATATTCTTCAGCTCTGATTGGTTATTTTTCAAATTTTCTAACTGTTGAAGTTCTCACTATATTTCTGCATTCCTCTTCCAAATTTACTGAATATCTTTACGATCATTACTTTGAACTCTTTATTGATTAGATTATTATTTCCATTTTATTAGTTTTTTTTTCTGGCATTTTATATGATTCTTTCATTTAGAACATATTCCTCAGTTTATTGACTTTGTATGACCTCTTGTATTTATTTCAATGAATTAGGTGGAACAGCTGCCTCTCTTGGTCTTGAAGGAGTGACCTTGAGTAGGAGTATCCCCTGTGTAGACTGCATGTGTCTAGCAGCTTTGGCAGGTCATCTTGAATGGGAATAGGCTTAGTGATTCCTGGAGCATGCTGTGCCATGTTAAAGCTGGAGCTGTAACAGATATAGATTAGCGTGTTCTGGAGCACACTACACCTGGGATGCCTTCTGAGTTGGCTGGGTTGGACACCGGCTAGGGGGCTCTTAGAACACATCATACTGGGGCAACCTTCTCAGATGAAATTGGGCATGTTCAGGGTGGCATGGTCATAGATGGGGCAGCCTTCTCAGAATGGTTGGAGTTGATGCAGGCATGGGCAGGAAGGTCCAGAGAATACTCTACTGGGCCTTCTTTCAAGAACAGCTGGAGTTGGTGTGATCCTGGGGTCTGGAACACATTGAGGCAGCCCTAGAGTGCCTGTACTCTGCTATCCTCTGTGTTATCAAGGTAGAGGTGGAATGTAAAAAATGCTGCTTGCTAGTGCCTCTGACTCCAGTGAGAATTCCAATGGTTCCATCTTCATTTGATGGATGCCCTAAGATTATTGTCTTTTACTTAGAGTCTAGTTGCTCTGTAAGCCACTATTTCTTTGCCGGGTCCCAGGGTGAACAAGTCTACTATTGGCCCCTCAGTGATATACCTCACTACTGCATCAGAGATGGAGTTCCATTGTTACCATGCCATCATCTCTTTTACCTTTCTCTGTATGGTCTTTCTAATTTTGTTGTGCATAGCTGTTTAATCACCCTTCAGTTCTTTAAGAGAAATTAGTCTTTCTATAGGTTTAAATTTGATATGTATATGGAAGGAGATGAGTTCAGGGTCTTCCTATGCTGCCACCTTGAAACTAAGAAGACTTTTGATTCTATAATAGCCGTGATGATAATGTCTGGGACTTACCTTCAGGCAATTTGACTACAGTCCATGGGTCTTATCATTGCAGGTCTTATTATTTCTTTGTAATATTAGCTCTAATCTTTTTTAACTTAGATTTCTGAACTTATCACAAACTCTCTGAGAGTTCATTTGTGAAGACTGTTTTTATAAACTTTTGTTTTTAGAATACAGACCTAAAAGTACACTATCATGAACTTGAACACACCCAGGTGATATCAAAAAACACTAAGACCCAACAAAAAGTAATTGTTATCTTGATATAACAGCCCACATGAGTTTTGCCTGGTTTGATACAATAAAAAATGTATCATTATAGATGCAGCTTCTTTAAATGTTTCCATGAACACATGTCTGTTATGGGAACTATCATTTTATAATGTATTTTTCTATACCATTAATTTAACTTTTTGGGTTGTTTTTTTATGTTGTAAGTAACCAACTGACCCACTAGTGTTTATTGAATAACTATTTATTTGCTTATTAATTAATAGTTTAGAAAGTGGAAAAGTGCTCAAAGCTTGCTTAAAGGAAAAAAAATTAAGAAAAATCTCTCTTGACTAGAATATCTTTGTAGCAAAATGTCATTTGAAAATAATTCAATTGATAAATTTTAAGTGCTATTGTCTTATTTACATGCTTATTTTTTTTTTCTCAAAAATTTCTAGAGCTAAATATCCTATTCTTATTTCATTGTTTTTGATGTTTTACTTTTGGAACCAGGTAAAAAATAAAAACTATGATTAATTTTAAAGCCATGACTCTGCAGGGAGTAGCTGCCATTTCTAATTGACCTTTTAGGATGCTCTAGTGGTTAAGAGCTTTATATATGCAGCATCTATATGCAGCAACTCATTTAGCTCTCCCACAATCCTATGAGCAGAGGAGTAGTATAATACTGGCATAACAAGTGAGGAAACTGAGCCTTCAAGCTAAAAGCACAACTAGAATATGAGAGAGTAGAAATTCAAAGTCAGGTTGTCTGATCTAAAGCCAGCTCTGTGCCTAATTTGTTTATTTGTGCAGTGAGATTCAGTTACCATCATTGCAGCTTCTCACATCCATAAGTGATTTAGTAGAAAACAGAAGAGATTATCTGCATTCCCCCAACTTTCAAAGCTGGAAGCCTCTATGCTTTATTTAATATTATTTTATTCAACATAGTTCATATTCATGACAATCATATACATTCAATATAATCATATCCAAACATGTATTCACAAATCATAATTGTATCACCCTACTTTTCAATATTTATGTAACAGAAAATTCATATCATTAGCATTTATAACACATCTAATTTTTATTTTTTTAGAAAAAGAATTTTGGACAGCATTTTATGGTACTAGAAAAGAAGAGAAAACTGGATATAGTTTTATTTTCTAAACAGAAATCTATTTGATTATCTGGTGGCTATTTACTACTAGATTTTATTGAATGCATAGATTTTTAAATACAGAGATGTAATTATGTACTATTTATCTTTTACCTAAAAATTTGCATTAAGTAGTAGTTTAGTTGGAAGCTTGGCATGTTTAATTGCTGCTCTTTTATTTTGTCAATTGAATACATGTCTCCTTCAAATAAATCCATTCCTCTTTTAACTTCTCTCTCTGCTTCCATCTCTTACTTTCTTTCCCTTCTTCCTTATCTGATCCTCTTAGTGATATATGTACATAGAGACACACACATATCACTCCCAAATAGATCCTTTTTTCTATTTTGCAGATGGTTATATGATTGAGAATGCTTTGAATTTCACATGAAACCATTCTATTTACTCATGCTGATCTTGTTTCCCCCTCTATCCCATTTTCCTTCTTATCCATCCCTAGATTTTTGGTTGTTGATCACTATCTGTATTCACTTTCAAATACCTTTGAGTCTCTCTCCAATCTCACCATCTGTTATAACCTTAACCTGAGGGTTGTCTTAAATTTTGCTTGCACCAAGCAGCTATTACTTGAAAAAATGTATACAACCTTGTTGAATGGGCTCATTTCATATCTATGACCATAGATACCAAATGGATATTCAATATTGCCAGGCACTCAACAATCTTCTCTTAATAAATTTACCTTTGCACTTTTTAAGGTAACTCTGTCTTGTATTTTATACATTCCTACATCATCTGCACTCATCTCCTAAGCCTGTCCAATCATTACCATTAAGGAATATGCCCTTGTGGGCAACTCTAGTATCTTGGGTCTTATTTTCTTTCTCTCTTATTTTGTCTGTACTCTCAAAGGTTGCACTCCAGCAATTATACTCTTTATTTTCTAAGCCTCAATTTCTAATGCTCTGTGGGATTCTTTGTTTCACTACAGAGATCTGCTATAAACCATAATAAAGAAATATAAGTCCTTTATTTCATAACTCTCATTTCTCTGCTCCCCTACTTAGTTGCACTTCTTTTTAAAAAAGTCTATACTCAATGGGTTTTCTTCCTTATTTCCTATTATCTCCTTAATTCATTCTATTAGGGCTCTAGGTTTCACAACTTAACTGAAAAGTGTCTTAATGAAAATGACCCAATTTCCAAGCTGGTGGTCAGGTCTCTACCTTTGTCTTAGCAGACAAGTAAGGAGCCATTAAATCAAATGATATTTCCCTCTTTCTTGAAACTTTTTCATTTCTAATCCCCATGAAGTGACACTAACTTGATTTTGTGTTTCTCTCTTTCATAGTACTCTTTTTAGTTTTTCTGACTTTTGCTGGATTGCTTTGACTTCAATATTTCTATTTGTTCAAGTAACCCAGGCCTCCCCCTGTCTCCAGCCATCTCTCTTGCTTCATTCTTTCTACAAATGATAGTGTTATTCCATAGCTCTATATGTCATACATTGATGATTCTGAAATGTATATACTGAAGCTGGACCTTATCCTGTAGAGTTAGATTCAATATCCATTGCCTCATTTAAGTCTCTACTCATAAGAAGAATAAGCTCCCAAGCCTAATATGACTTCAAAAGAATATAGATACCGAAGCCCTAAATGTTATCTCTTCCACAAGCACTTCTCAGTTTAGGAGTTAGGGCAACTCTTCTCCAACTCTGCAGGTTAAGTCTGAAGGTACAACCTTGATTCTTTCCTTCCCCTTTTCTCTACAGCCTTGCTATCAGTAAGTGCTGTTGGCTGTATATTTAAAATGCATTCCTGATCTTACCAGTTCTCAACATTTCCACTGCTATTATAGACCAAGCCACATGGTCTTTTCTGGATTGCATACCTGCAAGCTCTGTTTTCTCTCATGATTCCCTGCAAGCCCATCATCATACTGCTTTCATTGATCTTTCTAAAATATAAATAAAATAATTTTATCTCCTTAAAATCTTCCCATTGTATTTTATTTAACTTAGAATGAGATGTGAGTTTGTACTTGTCTTTGCCTCTCCCTTCAATAGCATATCCTTCCACTATCCTCTTTATCCTCTGGCATTTATTAATTCCTGAGGCTCCTGCCACTGACTTTTTTCTACTTGGAATATTTAGTCTCCAGATATTTGCATGGATGTTCCTTTTCCTCTTCATGACAAAACTCAAATGTTGCCTTCTGATCACCTCCAAACAAGTAGCTACTCCACCAATTACATCTACCAAATTTCTTGTTTCATCAATAACACCATTTAGTAATCAAAATTATTTATCATATTTTCTGTGTGTTTCTGGCCCTTCACTAAAAAAAAATCTATAAACTCTTTGAAGTCAATGAAGTCTATTTCTGTTCAATGCTGCTTTGTGGTACACCACCTAGAAATGCTCAGTATTTACTAGGAGTTCTTCATATTAACTTCCATAGTAAATGCTCAATAAATTTAATTGCTTGACTGACTGCAGTGAAGTAGATCCTAGTATTTCTTTTTATTAAAAATTCCATCTTTACTCACAATCTGCCAGATGATAAGATATTAATTGCCATTTCTTGCCAGTACTTTTCTAATTTCCTTTATGCTGAAGAGGGCTCTAATAATTTGCTTTTGTGAATATTTTATTCAGGGAGTACCAGTATGTGACAAAATTAGATGTTTTAAAATAGTAGAATTTTGTAAGGAAGAAACAAGTCTATGGTTAGATATAGATCTCAGAGCTGGAAGCCCAGAATCCAATATGAACTTAACAATGGCTTGTTTTATGGTAGAGAGAAGTTACTTTACCCTCCTGTAACTGTTTCTCCTCTAATCTATAATATAGATTCAGTATCACCCAGTTCCTGACCTCACAGAAAGGGATGTTTGAGGATTAATTAAAGAGTGTCTGTAAGAGTCTTTGATTTTACTTTGAAATGTGTTATTAAAGTAGTAAAAAATAATTTGGACATTACTTAGAATTTTTTTTCCATCTCTTACTGCTAGTTTACATGTCAATATTGAAGACTAATAAGCGCCATCAGTGTATCATGGATGGGTAGGTAGAAGCAGTCACCTCCAAGTGCAGGCAATGAAGGAAGGCATGGTCTATAGAGAATTAAAAATAGAATAAAGTTGGCTAAAAGTTAGCCTTTTTTATTATCAATTTGTACTACCAATTCTGAACAATGGCTGTAATAGAATATTCTTCTCTGAAAAATTTTTTTGATCAATTGCTACAGTACTGAAGTTTTACTTCTTGTTTTTTAAGATTTTATTTATTTGAGAGGGAGAGAGAGTGCACTTGAGAGAGAGAGCAGGAGTAGAGAGAGAGGCAGGAGGAGAAGGAGAGGGAGAAACATGCTTCCCCCTTGAGCAGGGAGCTGGATGCTGGACTCAATCCCAGGACCCTGAGATCATGACCTGAGCCGAAGGCAGACACTTAGCTGACTGAGCCATCCAGGCACCCTGGTAATGAAGTTTTCATAACAAATTTAAGCTACACATTAGCATATTTTATGCCTATACTTTAACAAATATTGTAATCTATATGCAAGTTAACATGGAGAACTTCCAGTTATGCAGTGAGACACCACTACACCTATTCATTTTATAAATTTATCAGCTCAGAATCAATCTAGCTCTCATCAGGGGCAATTTGAATGTGCTACATGAGGTTACACATTCTTGCATTTAAACAATAGATTTGAAATAAGCAATAGCACAAAATTGTCAACATGAAGTGAAAGAATTGGAGTTTTTTCAATTCTATTCTTCTCTGTGACCTCTTGGAGTTTTTTGTTTGTTTGTTTAACATTGTTCAACTATGAAGACATTGAAAACTAGAACTAGAATAGATTTTTGAAGAAACAGCATCAATTTGCAAATTCTGGAATTTATCATAAAGTGGATTTTCACGAATGTCTGTCAAAGTTATGTTCGTATTTAGGACTTTTTCTGTGTGTTGCTTCAGGTAATAGAAATTTTTAGTAGTTAAAATTAATAAAAATGTATGAGTAAAGGTAGGTTGACAATTCTAATTACTTGCTATTGAACATAGATATGCAAAGTTATTGGTGATTTTTCAGAAGTTAAGACTAGAAATGAGAAACTACAGCCATTATTACTATAATAGAACAATATATATTCAGTCCCTGTTGGAAGTGTGTAAATCTAATTAAAATATGTTAAATATTACTTCTCTGCATTATAATATTTATTCTTAATTGTTATGGTTATTTGATTTTATAAACAATTCAATAAGAGAGCATTGTTACAATGTCTCTTTTGACCATCAGTATTTATTTAATTTCATGATTATTGCCAAAAATATTTTGTATATAGATAAAGAATATAAAAATAATCCACTTTAGATGTCTGATATTTTAGGTGTACCACTAACACAAAGACACATACATGTATTTATATATTTTAGCTAATATCAGTCTCTCTTCTCCCACATACATTTGTCATCTTGCTAATCACCAGTTTTTAGTTTTCAAATCTAGAGAAAAAGATGACATCTTTCAAATCATTATTATTGATCAATATCTTACACTTGTACTGTGTTTAGAATAATCACATATAAGTAAAACTGGGGGCTAGTTCCCTTTTTCCTTTGTCTTATAAACTTAATAAATACTGATTTCAGATATCCAAAAAACGATGTCATTGATTTCTTATATCTAAGTAACTTCCCCTTATTTATAATACTGGCAAATCTTTTGACATGTTTAAATCATGTAGCTTGGTCCAATCTGATTATTTTTAGGTTCTGAAATGTGCCAGACCTGTAAGTATGATATAAATATGTATAAAGAAGTGCTGATCAAATTCTCATCTTAGAATACATATTATAAACAAAAACAAATAATAAAAATAATATAAACAAATATCTTAGATATTAGAAATTATCCATGATAAATTAACACACTTTCCAATACCATCATTAAAATTATCTGTCAATGGACATTGTTATCTATTTTCTTGATTAGGTGACACCATCTGATTTTGCAAAATATTATAAAACTTGATTTTCCTTTTCCCATTCCTATTCTTGTAAGGAAAAAAACAAGTACATAATCTCTTCTTTCAAATGGTTAGTCTTCTCCATCCCTGCCCATCACAGGGGAGATTGAGCTAGCTCTCTAAAGCTTTGTTTTGGCTTGTATCAATGTGTTGAGAAGGTCTATTATGCATTCTTCTGCACGTGAGAGAAGAAAGGAAAGAAGGAGAGAAAGAAGAAAAAGAAGGAAGGGAGGGAGGGAGGAAGGAGGCACTGGGGTGGTTCGATTGGTTAAGCACCTTCTTTGGTTCAGATCATGACCCCAGGGTTCTTGGATTGAGCCCCAAATCTGTCTGAGCTCCCTGCTTGGCGAGAAGCCTGCTTCTCATTTCTCTTCATCCTTCCCCTTCTTGGGCTCTTTCTCTCACTCTCTCTCTCAAATAAATAAATAAAATCTTAAAAAAAAAAGGAAGGAAAGAAAGAATAAAGGAAGTCTGGTGCATTTACACTATGAGTAAATTATATAGAATATCTGTATACTGGATGGAAGAATATCTGTATACTTAGTGAATATCTGTGTACTGGATGGATGCATATAGCCTAAAAAATGTATTCATAGATCAATTTCATTAGTTCCCTTGCTCACTGCTTTCCTGACCATCATAGCACATTCTCAAGGTACAATCTAGAATGAATACCTAAAGCCAAAGAAGACTAGGCCAAAAGTACACCTCCACAATTTTATTCACTTCTCCTTCCCCATCCCTGTGTACCTTAAGGAAAAATAAGTTTCTGGATTTGAGAGGTTCCCAGCAAGAAACGCATGGAATACTCAAATTCAGATAATTGATAATTTGAAAATATTATTTACAAAGGGATAACTGACAAAGGGATTATTTTAAAATGCAAAATTTTAATATAATAATTAAAATGAATTTTTTTATATTTAAGCTGGAAATATCATAGTTTATATTTTAAATATGTTTATATTTAGAACACATAAAATCAGTAGTCTGTAACTTGCAAAATGCTTTTGATTTTAAGAAATGATTTAGCAGAGTTCCCTTTAAAGAAATGGACATGGTCATTTCTGAACTTTCCAAATTTGGCATGATGAGAAAATAAAGTAATCCATTATGAAATTGCTTTGAAACTATAAAAATTTATATTGAAGATGAGGATGATAACGTGGTATATCATAACTACTATTTTAAAGGTAAGGACTTAATTTAAAAATATTAGTGAACACACAACTTTTGAGGAACATACATTGTGTAATGAAAAGGATAACAAGATTGCTAATTTTCATCTACAAAAAAATGAGTCAAACATTTTTAGAAGTCAGGTTATGCTGGGATAACTAATAATACTTTCTCAAGGAATATTTTCATTATCTTGGTTGAATAATTATATCCTTTGTCCCCCCTTAATTTTATTTGTTGACTTGTGAATAGTACATGCAATATAGTGACTTCTTTTTCTTGACAAGAATTTGAAGCACAGGTTTATTAATGCATATGATTCTCTAAATCAATTGGAGTTGAACTAAGTCAGTCAATCACCAACGTAAGTCACAAAAAAATATTCTGGCGCTGAGAGACAGCAAACTAGATGTCACACAAATTGCCCCATGTGATTCTGGGGAGCGTGCTCATCTGCTCAAGTATTATCAGGGAGACATCCTAGGATGTACTTTGTACCTCTCAGCCCAGTAAGACACTTTGACTATACAGGCAGTACAATGCTGCCCAGGCAGGGGGTAGCGATTTCACTTAAAATGCAGGGAGTTGTCAATGGAAACTCAGGGGGTGGCCAGATACTGATGGTGTATCAGGGCAAAGCTGAAGTGTTCTTGGAAATGAAATCCATGTCTGAGGTGTGGTGTCATATTTGGATATTATTCTCTATTTTTATTATCAAAAAGGAGCTCTCCCCTTCTGTTCTGTTTTGCCTCTGATTTTCCAAAAACAAAAACAAAAGAACTAGAAAACAAACAAGGGGGAGGAAAATAAATGTAATGAACCCTATGTCTACGGAGTCGATTATTTGCCTGTATTTTTCAGAAGTACAGAGACAAGTCCAATTTATACCAGTAAAGGAGTGTTGTAATTGGAAATGTTTCAAACACTAGCTCTCACCTGAATCCCAGAGGCACAGAGTGTTTATAGAGAGTGCTGCATGCTCGGCTCTCATTTATAAACTTGGCAATTTCTTCTAACAGAAAAGTAGGCAAAGAGGCAGGTGTATGATTCCGATTGCCTGGAGTTTATTTAAATGGTCTATTTACTTTTCTGTTCAATGTAATAAAAGATACTTACCACGGCATATGCCACATGATGGGACACTTTGGATGCCTTAGAAATTGTTATGTTTTAGGGAAAGATAGATCTCAGGAACTAAATCTTCATTAAATCTGTGATTTAACTAGCAGGTTTCCTCAGTGTACGAGCTGTCTCAATTAAAGCTAGATGAAAGTGTTTTATCGGCTTGTCTCTTCAGATTTCAAAGAAGTAGTGTCTTTCCACCACCACCCTCTATATATTAGCATTAAATAATTTCAGTTTCAACTTAGCATCAGTATTTTTGAGAAGGTGATTCTTTTTGAGTAATTCATTCAGCTCTCATAAATCATGAGCACACACACATTTTCCTGATGGAGGACAATTTGGCTAACGTGCTTCTGTGCTGAGGGCTGTGGCCTGATAATAATGTAGTTGGACAGTGGGCTTCAACCATTATTTGAATAGACTACACTAAGGCAATAAATTATTTTCATTTTGAAATGACAGGGTTGCACATCTTCCACGCTGTGCCTCACCTGGTTGTTGTTATCACAAACCCCTTTATTCTAACAAATTATGGCAAATGGAAAGGGCTTTATAGTGATGACATTCAGGTAATATCTCCTGATAATAAGGATGTAACACTTGCTGCCACAACAAATGTACTTCCTGCTGGTATTTTTTATGTGATCTTGCCTGCCGTTTTGCTCATTGCCCTTAGATGCAGGAGGCTTTCATACATGGTCTGACAGGTGGACGAAGATAACATATCCTGTGAAGCACTTTTAATGTGAAGAATGCATCATCTATCATATGTGGACTTTAATTGGTTTCATTCTCATTTTCTTCTTCCTGGTATAATTAATCTTCTGCAATTAAGAATGTGTCAGATTGATCATTGACTTTTAAGCACGAGAATTTACCACCTTAAAACAACATTAAATATGATATTCTAGCCCAAGAGTCAAAGACTTGACTTCAATGAGTTTTAACCAAACTCAGAGACCACAGAAATATTCCCATGGTATTAAAGTGACTTTGTACTCTGTTTTTACCACCCGTGGGAGCACTTTATAGCTCTGGGTATCCTTCCAGAGGAGGAGTCTGTCTAAGATCAGATTTCCTCACTTCCCAGCAATCTTTGAGGGAGACACAGAGAAATGCCCGAGGCGATGCAGGGTAGAGACAGCATATCAAGGATTTGTTTGAACCACGTAAAAGCTGAGCTTTGATCAGAAAATCTCAGGAAGGAAGGGATCTGACTTGTGTCATATGGAAAGGAAAGAGAAAAATCAAACAGATCAAGCTAAAAGTTTAACCCCAAATGCCTGTATCGAATGAATGTGTTTATTCGGTTAATTTGAAATTGGAGAGATTGTGAGATATTTGGGTCCAATAACATGGCCATTTGAATCAGAAGTCATCTATGAAATTCCAGCTTGTCACTGTGGTTATAGTTAGATTCATTCATGTACATATATAGGTATGTGAATGTGTGCACGTGCACCTGTGATCTTTTTCAGTTCATACAACTAAAGGAAAAAAACCAAAAACCTAGTTTGGGATGTTTTTGAAATGTGCTGGTCTGTTCTGAATATCTTTATGAATGTTAGACAAGCTAATCTAAAGTATCATATTTGTCAATTATGTCTGGACATTTTAAGCAAATAGTGAGTTTCTCTATATTGCACAGTTTTCCACCTCAGAAAACATCAGTTAGACTCCCTGATGGGTCTTCAGCATGTGTGTAATTTCTGATGTGTCACAGAAAAAATTAAATTTGGATATATATATATATATATACACACACACACACACACACACACACATATATATGTATATGTGTCATATATGAGTCCTTTCTGTGTTAGTGTAGAGGTAGCACTAGAAGAAGCAGTTGAAATCCTTTTCAACTTTTGAAAAATATTCTCACATTTTATTCTAAATATCTAGTGCAAAAATTAGATATTGCTGACTTGGTCTTACTTGATGATGTGATATCAGCTGCAAGTCATATCATCCATGCTGATTTTTACAAGAGTAATCAATTTACAAGCCTAGACATCCTAACAATTGAGTGCTAGCCTTGGCTACCTGTTCATTTTATTTTGTCTCATTCTCCCTTAAACCTTTTTTTTTTTTAAATATTTCTTTCGCTTTATGGTACATGTTTTTCCTGAATGACCTTTTGAGTTTGTCTTTGTTTGATAACACTAGACTGCTACATATACTGAATGGTATGGATTTTTACCAACCTAAAGCCAGAGGATAGAGATTCTATTTTAAGATCTATCCTTTCTTTAAATCTTTATGATTATTTGATTTTAGAATAGGGAGTGTGCAACCTAATAGCATGTAATTTATGGGCTGATTTCATAGGAAATCAGGCAGTGAAGTAGCATGTGTCTGGAGCCTGCCTTTAACTTATAATGGTTTCAATTAGGAAAGGTTGATTAGAAAGGACTCTTGGGTTCGACAGATATAGCAAGTTATTAAGGGGCAGAGTCTAGCATTTTGATTATGCACAAGTCCATTCCTGAGACACCAACTATGCAACAAATCAAATGTAGTGATCTAGTTTTAGATTTGAAATGCATTTTCCCACACAAAAAATATTTTAGATTAAGGTTTTAAAAACTGGCCCAGAAATTGGGAGTTCAACAATTTACTATGGTAATTTTTATTTTTTGCTCTTATGTCAATAATAATCTAAAATATTGTAGTGAAACATGGTCACTCAATTCTAGTGCTTGCATTTCTGTTTGCATTTGTGATTATTTCAGTACCATATATTATATTTTAAATATCACATCTAAAGAAGCCCAGATCATTTCAGAATATATTCTATATCAATAAAGGTTTAAAATGTTTGGAAAGATAAGATGGTAGGAATATTGCTGTTTATATACACATGTACACATGTAGTATAGTATTATGACATATAATACAATCTGCATGTGAGAGGGACAGTACAATTTCAGATAAACAATATAGGTTGCTACTTTAATTTGAATTTTGTTGTTATTGTTTCATTTTTATTTAATTTTAAATTTTAGAAGAACTATACTATTTTGAGATTATACCTAGTTTTAAATTTATATATGGTTAAGTGCAATGTGGTTAAGAAATTTTTCAGGTCTCTCCTAGGAGTATGAACAAATTATCTTTTCTTTTTTTTTTTTTTTAAAAAAAAGATTTTATTTATTTATTCATAGAGATGCAGAGAGAGAGAGAGGCAGAGACACAGGCAGAGGGAGAAGCAGGCTCCATGCAGAGAGCCTGACCTGGGACTCGATCCAGGGTCTCCAGGATCACACCCTGGGCTGCAGGCGGCGCTAAACCGCTGCGCCACCAGGGCTGCCCCAAGTTATCTTTTCTTTGAAACTTTTCGTATATTTCTCATGTTTTAGAAATATTATTCCAAATGATATTCAGAGTAAAATACTCTAAATATTTTTCAGCATCAATAGTTATTTGAGAGCTGTACTTAGGCTCTAAACACCATTTGGAACACTTTTCTGCTGGGAAATAATGTTTAAACTTTCATGCTGACCTCAGTGAAAACACAGTATACATTTATGTTTGGCTTTATCCAATTTGAAAAACTTAACAAAATTAAAAATTAAAAAAAAGAGAGGAGTGGTTAGTCTCAGCAAAACACTCTAATAAAAAATAAATAAGTAAAAAGAAAGAAAAACAAAGAAAGAAAAAAAGAGAAAACAAACTCCCTATTCAAAAAGCCCAAGAAGCAGGCTCTTGACAAGGCAGAGAGAGAAAACAAAAACAAAAACGAAACAAAAGTGGCTTCCTGGATTAGAAGCATAAACTGAATCATGATGTAAAATCTAACTTGCTAAAAAAATAAAAATAAAAATAATTAAAAAATAAAATCTAACTTGCTTGGACAGATAGTAAATAGTACTTTACTGGAATATAATGGAGGAGTCATTGACATTAGCTATTTTTTTTCTTCAATCCTTACTAACATTGTCTTCTCTTCTGGCCCCCACTGACTGTGGGACTCATGATAATTTTCTCCATATACTAAAAATAAACTAACAAACCAAATGAAAAAATCATAACATTTGCCAAATATATTGGTTTGTAGGTTTATTGTCTTTCTCTCTCAAGTTGATCATGCATTTTCAGTGATGGATAGGTTTTTGTGTCCATGGCTATAATCTCATGACCATTAATAGGGTATTTGCTGCCTGACAGCTAGGTCACGGGAGCCAGCTACATTACAGACTCAGCCTTTGCCCACTCTTCACACTAATTCCAGCTCCTATCCAACCAGAATGTTTTTATTACCAAGTAATGTGCAAACATGTGCTAATTGAAAGTAATTCATTGATATTGGTTATATGTCCCAGTAGCAGCTTTGTCAAGAATTGCTAACTGACTTCTCAGGAAGAAAAGAAAAGAAAAAAAAAAAGGTAAGAAGAGAGGGAGTGAGGAAGGAAGGATGGAAAGAAAGAAAGAAGGAAGGGAGAGAGAGAGAGAGGAAGAGAGAAATGAACAAACAAATGAACTCAATTTTTCATAATTTAGGAAGTACTTTAAGACCCAGAAAAATGTTTTTATACATATTTTAATGTAATGATTTGGGAAATACAAGTTCAACCCTAATATCTGTTAATAAATTGTTTTCATGAATGTGGCCTTTTTATTAAATCACATGGCTTCTTAATCATGAGACAATTTACTTCTGAGTTATTTTGGCATCTTTTGCAAAGACAGTGAGTGACTCAGATTCCAATGCAAAAGTTTTCTTAAAGATCTAATTACACTTGCTGAAGGGATAGAGAGAACCCAAGCATCCACACACTGAGTGTTACTTCTTGAGAAGAGAGTTCTATGGAAAAAAAAAAAAAGGAGTAAGAAGCCATGTTTTCCTTTTTCCCCTTTATTATATAGATGACCAAGCTATTTTGGCTCTTGGCATATAAGTCATTATTTATTTTCATTGCTACTTCTTGATTCATTCTAAATAAACAGAGAATACCAAATAGATTTTAAATGATTGCATTTATTTTGAAATCCACATACATGGTAAACAGAATAGTTATACAGCCAACTATGTCAGAGGATTTTCTTCCAGTGGAAAATCTACAAGCAAATATTTCATGGCTGAGGTGTTTCTTGGCTTTTATCACTTTATCTACTTTGCAATAACTACGAAGAGTGATTTCTTAGGATAGGTTTTTTATTTTCTCAAAAGTGTGACATGTTTATAAGAAGTTTGGTTTACAAATTAGAAAATGAGGATGCATATCAAAACCACTCATCCAAACTAACACTTTAGAAATAATACAGTTTTGACTTACATATTTTTAAAAATATTTTGTATTTTCTGATTTAAGAATTACTAAAAATGAATCAGCAGCTTTAAATAAACTTAGTTAGAAAATGAAATCAAAGGTCTATATGAGATTTCAATCCAGAGAAGTATTTTCAAAACTTAAATTATGTCAACAATATAGGTTAAGATTAAAATGTCTCCTCCAATTCCTAAAGCAAATGAACCAAAAATGATAGTTCAGATTTATCAGATGAAGAGGAAGCTCAGATTATTATGCCAAAATGGAGGAAAATTCCCAGGCTTGTGTGTAAATTTCACATATATGTAACTTCACATAATGCTTATGTAACTGTAAAATTCTCAATGTTATTAAGCTTTTTAGTAACTGGAACAAGAGAATGCTAAACATGAAATCAAGAGAAAGGTTGCTCATTATTTTCAGCTCTCTAATTCTCATTTTTTAATCTTGCAAACTGTTTATTTATCTGTAAATAGGCATCATAGTAGCTTTCCTCCAGGGTTAATATGAATATTTAATGAGTTAATGAGTATAAGGATGAATTGCAAATTGTGAAATGTATAAACATGTAGAAAATATTATTCTTATTGAATTCCCATTTTAATAGTTAACTTCTCTATTGAGACTAGGCATGGAGCCTCAATGCATTATTTTGTTTTTCTGTGAGTAAGAGATCAAAGTGCATATCATATAGTCACATATAATAACTTTCTTAATATAGATCTAATTTCTACACATTAAATATTAAACATCTATGGTTTGTATTGTTTTATTTTTTAAACTTTCACTTAACATGGATAAGGAAGTCCTTATTCATATATTTTTATTGTTGTCTTATTTCACTTTTATAATTGATCAAGTTGAATCATACTTTGATTTCTTGGATAAAATGTTGGAACCTAAACATACATCTAGTATAATTTTTAATATATTTAGCTTTATTATAAAAACCTTTTTCAGTGTATACATATTTTTTCTTGGCTATTCCCGTCATATTTTATATCTGGTCCTTTGTTCATTGTTATATTTAGTTACGGAATAATGTATGTATATGAACTACACTTGATAGAGATCTTAGCCAGTTCTAGTAACTGTTTAGTTTCATGACCTTTCCTAAATAGCTTAGCAAAAAGCTTCCCCAGATCAATACTTTTTAGTGAATGTTACCATTTTTTCAGATTGATGTACTTGGTGGAGATGTGTGAATTTTTTTAAAGATCCAAACTTTTGCAAAACACTTACACTGAGCCCAAGGTCACATTGAAAATACTGAAACTGGAGCAGCCCGGGTGGCTCAGTGGTTTAGTGCCACCTTCGGCCCAGGGTAGGATCCTGGAGACCCGGGATTGAGTCCCATGTTGGGCTCCCTGCATGGAGCCTGCTTCTCCCTCTGCCTCTCTTTCTCTCTCTCTCTCTCTCTCTCATGAATAAATAAATAACATCTTTTTTTTAAAAAAGAAAATACTGAACCTACTTGTGTACTAGCAACAATAATAACTAACAAAACAAATTTGGGAACTCTCAATAATTTGCTTCTCCAATCTGATATCTGTTACCACCTACCATCACCTGCTATAAATTTCTCATTTCGGTTTTTTGGTCTATGTTTCCACAACAAATAATTTGTACCTTACTACATATGCTCACAGAGTTTTTTACTTCAATATCTTTTTGGGCATTAAGTCACTTTTCCTTCAAATATGAACTTAAAAGCTCATACTTCAAGAATCTTTCTCAAATTAGCCCACTCTTCAGCAGTGCCAACCCTGTAGTCCTCTTCGGTGCTAAGAATCTTTTACTCTTTTTATCTGTATGTATATACTCATTCTCCCTAAATGTAAATATACCTTTGTGTGGTAGAAATCATGTTTTATAATTATTTTTTTCTTGGCAATACTTTACAAAGAGTTATCACTCTACATATGTTTTTGAGTAAACCTTTTTTTTTTTGAGTAAACCTTTTTACTAAAAGTTTCAGAAATATTTTACAAAGTGTACAATTATAAGTGTATAGCTCAAGAAAAGTTTCTCAAAGTCCGTGTAACAAACACCCAGATCAAGAAATAGAACACTATCAGTAAAACATATGCTATTTCTGATTCATTTATGTCTTACATGAAAAAGGATGCTAAGGCTTCAGTCATTCATATATATATATATATGAAGGTAAATATTTTACTTATATGAAATTATTCATGATATCATTAATTCACTTATTGATCTAACATGTATTGAATACATGCTTTTAGCACTGAAGATATTGAAAAAAGGGTAATCTCTGGCCTCACTGTGAGATCTGTGAAGAATATATGATTTTGCCCTTCTTTACTTGCAAATGTATTCAGATATGCCACTAAGAGTGATATTCTTCTTCAGTAGAGTTTATGTCTTTGTTCTTGGAGACTAATCTCATGATGGGTGAAGAATAAGACAGGAAAAATATCAAGGCACCGTTATGATGTGAAAAGTAACAACAAGCTGAAATTTTCTGCTGGACTCATTCAAGGCTTTTTATCATGATGGTTATCAATATAAGGGACTAGTTACATGTATTTCTCTAACAACAGAGACAGGAAGAAAATTTTTGTACAATATTGATAGTTTAAATTCATAGAATCCTTTGGGCTTTCCACTAAGTAACATTCACTTTGACATTAACTTCTATTTTATAATAGAACATTCTGAAATTAATAAGCTTTGTAGAGTTGTTGGCAAAGAATAAAGATAAGAGATATTATTTTAAATTGTCTTAATATTCTAGGAGAAGTAAAAACTTTAACGGTTTTGTTTTGTTTTGGATTTGGAGGGGTAGTATGTGACCTTTGCTCGAGGACGTAGGATAAGATATAAGCCTGTGTGGGAAGATGCACTCATCACACATGAGTGATGAACAATAATATGGTTTAGGGCAGTGATGTTGACATTCAGGATCTGTAAATCATTAGATAAAAAGCATTTTTTTCCCATGGGCCCTTCATTTAATGCACATTTTTTTCCGTACACAACCAGCTGCCTTAAATGTTTGAAATGAAATAAATGACCTTGAGGAGTTCATTTCTCTTTGAATACTTTTCTTTTCTCTGTGTTTTTTTTTTTTTTTCTAATTCATTTTTATAATTCATTTCTACCCAGGACTCCTTGGTCATTATGCCTTCTGTTTTTTCATCTGGTGAATGTTGTTTAAAAAAAAAAAAAAGGAAATAAAGAGAAGAGAAGAGAAGAGAATTTCTGTGAATATTTCATCCAGTGGCATATTTATAAAGTGTAGAAGGTTAGATCTCAAGAAAGGTCATTTTTGTTAAAAAAAAAAAAAAAAAAGAAAAAAAAGAAAAAGGAAAAGAAAAAGAAAAAAAAGTCTTTATCCCTTTAAAATGGCTGCTTAGTCCCTGGCTTTTTAAGCTTGATTTAAGAATGGGTACAGGATTATATGGCTACTTGCAGTGGAATTCATACAGCCATCATTTTGTAAAAGGGTGTAAACAGTGATTTTCATTGGTAAATAAATCATGAGTAGGTTCAAGAAAAACTTAGTGCAGTTTTCCATGGATGGATTCTCATAAGTTTCATAAATATCCTATAAAATACAGGTAACATGTGAGAGTATAGTAGGATTAGATACTGGTATGGTTGGTATAATATTTATTTTATTTATCAATGTTTGTTACTACATAATGTCTTTAGCATCAGCAATCTATGGTTCATAGAACCACAGAAATGATTGATCATCTGTTCTATGGTATTCATTTGTACATATTCATGAAGATTTACAGTTGAGTTGACAGTTCATGACCCATGAGATAAGCCGCTGGGTAAAAACATCATACCTTCTATTATATGTCAACTTCTGTTGGCTGTGACATGCACTCATAAATGAAAACATGTAATTAGTTGATAGGAAAATTTTTGTTAGTAGGATTCAATGAAAATATTTGATTTATTATTGAGCACCTACTTTATGACAACCACTGTGCTAAGTCCTCAGAGTGCAGTATAAACAATGGGGACACAGCCACTGACTTCAAAGAGCAGTGACATAATTATATGAGGAAAAAGCTATTGAAAGAGTGTTGTTAGTGCTCTGAAATCCGTGTAAGCACCTAAACTATAGAAAGTTTTCAAAGGGAACTCTCATCTAAAGTTAGATATAAATGGTGAATTCTGGTTAGTCAGCCAGGCTAAGGAGATGAATATGCCTAGAGACAGATGAGTGGCACTGGAGGACTGGCAAGGGTACTGTGCCAGTAGAGGCAACTTGTGCAAATATCAGTAGGAAGGAGCAATAATGCATCCTTACACAACAGAGAAGTGATGTGTCTTGTCTTATTTGGTGATAGAGATGTGTCACTAACTAAAGACTGCCTGTCAGGTAAATGAGGTAAAACAAAGTATACTACACAAATGGGCAGATTTCTGACTAAAAGGCTGATTTTTGGAGTCCTATTTTACATTTCTTTACTTTTTCAGGGATTAACATAGTGTTCTGCTTCTGTGTTCTTTTATTTACAGATTGTTTACCCTTTAATTTTTAGACTAGAATATTTTAAGTTTGGCTTGCCTTCCCTCTACCACAATGACAAATAATTAATGTTCACAGGAATCATAGTGATGATGTAAAGTGTGATAGTCACTGAGCTACACCCTGATGATATGAAGATATTAGACATGATTTGTGCTCCTCAGTAACTTGTAGCCTATATAATATACAGAGGTCTAATTAGCCCTATTCTTTACTACTCAGAAACTATTTGCAAACATAATGTTGTAGGTACACCTACGTAGAGAAGCTATATCCTTGTCCTAACTTCAGAGTGTTGTGTTTACCTCTTCAAAACTTTGCCATTCTTTTATGATTGTTCTGTAGAAAAACGTATAAAGTCAGAAGGAGAAACATGAGAAACTGACAGGTAGTTTGAGAGATGATATTCACTGACATAATTATAGAATTGCATTTTAAAAATAGCATTCTTATTACTACAATGGCTTCCTAGATATGTCTGAGGATAATATTTTGCCTGAGGTAAGTTTACTGTTGGTTTATCTCTCTCTCTTTTATGCTATAGGTTTTTTTCACACGTTTGGTAACCCTAGCTTCTACATTATTATGAATAGAGGGACAAAAATTGCATGGGAGTTACGATGCTTTGACAAGAAATTAAGCATTTTGCAATAGTCTGGAAATAGTATATTGATAGAGGCTCTATTCTGGGATACCCCCAATCCACTGGTTTCTTTCATTCTTCCCAGATTATGCAGTTATTTAAAATTTCTTAATTTTATTTTAGGTTAAATGTTTTACTTTTTTTTTTTTTTTTTCCTGAAGAAAATATCTCCGGCAGTACAGGGCTTTGTATATATACAATAGACACAAGTAGAGTTGGGGATGAAATACCCAACCTTAAAAGCATTACTCTTTTTTCTGCTTCATTTTTCATTCTTGTTCTCCATCCAACTTCTTGTTTCCTAATGCAAAATTCCCAGCATTGTTTTGTCTCAGCAAGCACCCTTTTAGTCCCTCTGTGGAGCCTTTGATCTAAACTCTCCACTCTGCTTCCTCTCTTGATGGTCTTCAATGTCCTTTCTCTCTTCCAGAATTTTGTGAAATATTCCTGTCTTTCACCTGCCTTTCTCCTTTTTATAAACATCTTGCACCTCCTGAATTCTAATTTAAATATCAGATCATCTCAGAAACAGAGCTACAGAAAGTGGATTTAGCCTTGGTAAAAATTTTGATTCAGTCTGCCCCAGAAAGGCAAACAGCCTAAAAATTACTGCATAGTCTTTGTACAGATATGCTGCTTAACTGGGCCTCAGGCTTCTTCCAGACTGCGGGACCTCGGTATTTTCTACCAACTTATGCCTGCCTCTTTAGCCTTTGCTCAGGGATGAAGTAGGAGATTGGTTTCTCAGATCACCATACTGAATCAGAAGCTGGCACAGGGTTTGGAAGGAATATGTAGAGGAAAGCACCGTGTATAATTTTGAAATGACAATATTGTTATTTTTTTTAACTTAATGTAAACTATAGTCTGTTCTTCCTGAGGAAACTGTACCTGTGAACTTTAAGAGAGTTAATCAGATAAAAATTTTGACCAGTTATAGGCAGAGTCCACACAATTTCTAGGGGAATTCACCCCACCCCCAATGGAAGAAGGATATTGAAAGTTAAAAAAAAAAAAAACACTCATTTCAGAGTAAATTAAATTTCTAAGGATGGAGACGATACGATAGCCCTGGCAAAGCCCCAAGACATAGGAGTTGTACCTGATAAGCAAAGGGAGTTATGCAGATTATGGCATTCCCAGGTATGAACAACTTTTCCTTTTCCTTCAAAACAGAGGTACAATTTTACACAGACAGGAGACTATCCTTTTCCCCTGGCCCTCAATAAATAATAGTGATTCAGCAATATCAATCATCTTCAAGAAAAAAGGGAAATTAGCATAGATTATGCTGTGACTATTGGTACTAATAAATAGAATAATTTGAAGCTGAAGGCAAAATGTATGGAAAGTGATAAAGGCAAAAGTGTGACATACATAAAAATTAGATAGAAGTTAGAGGGAGGTGTGCCTGGGTGGTACAGTCAGGTAAGTTTCTGACTCTTGGTTTTGGCTCAGGTCATGATCTCTGGGTTGCAAGACTGAGCCCCACACAAGACTCTGCACTCAGCAGAGTCTGCTTAAGACTCTCTGGGGGAGTCTGGATGGCTCAGTGGGGAGCCTGCTTGAGATTCTCTTCCTTTCCCTATTCCTCATGCTCTTTCATGCCCTCTCTTTCTCTCAAATAAATAAATAAATCTTAAAAAAAAAGAATTTAGAAGGAAAACCCATTAGAGTGTGTATTTTTAGCTATGATTATTAAATGAAGAAACTTTAATAATTTGACTTAGTTTTTAAGAATTATTTATTTGAGAGAGAGAGAAAAAGAGAGGAAGAGAGAGAATGAGCAGAGGGGAGGGGCAGAGGGAGAAGGAGTAGCAGGCTCCCAGCAGAGCAGGGAGCCTGCCTCGGAGCTCAATCCCAGAACCCTGAGATCATGATCTGAGCCGAAGGTAGATGCTTAACCAACTGAATTGGTTGGTTACTGAATTTGACTTATTTTAAATGTTATTCTTTCACTGTGGTCAGATACATATGTGTATTATACATATTGGAAGTTATTGGTTCTGGGCTTGAATTCCAAGGACAACATATTTGAATAACAGGAGATTTTTATTACAAAGTAGTGTTACATTAATGCACTCAGCCTACAAAGTGCATGGAGTGAGGCCTTATTAGATCTGAGTTATTTATGAAGATGAAAAGTCTAAGAAAATCACTGTTACCTATTGCACATTATTAAAAGAAACTGATCCCCTTTATTCAGGTCAAAAGCAATTTAACTCATTCATTTGCAGTGGGAGATCTCAGAATATCATGTCGCGAGTGTAATTCTTAAAATATGTAGAC
Organism: Vulpes vulpes; assembly: GCF_048418805.1. Classification (NCBI taxonomy): domain Eukaryota; kingdom Metazoa; phylum Chordata; class Mammalia; order Carnivora; family Canidae; genus Vulpes; species Vulpes vulpes. The sequence goes on along the minus strand of NC_132784.1, from coordinate 24,213,374 downwards.
TTATTTTACATGCCATCAATGTGTTTATTTGTTTGCTTTTTGTCTGGAGAAAAATAGAAGGTAAATGTCCTTTCCAAAAGGAAAAATACTAATAATATTTTTAGTAAAGATATAGCCTACCTTATTAGTCACAATAGAAACGTTTACACAATATCCTATGTTTAGGCAATTGTGATTACCAACTACATACATATCCCAGTGACCTTCTAAATATATGGCTTGATATCCCTAAATAAATTCTTCAGAGAGATTGTAGAAATTTTCTTTATATTTTTAGAGACAAAGCCCTCAGTCTATTTCTCTTCTTCCGATATATTAACTTATCCCTTATTTCTTGACTTCAGAAATGTGGTGCTGGTGACAGAAACCCATTAACCTAGATCACATATATTCATCAACAATGGTTTCTTGCATTACGTACTTTTCTTTACTAGACACCATAGAATATATAGTCATATCCTTACTTTGTTTTACCATAAGCTCTCAATTCTTTTTTTCCCCAAGATTTTATTTCTTTATTCATGAGAAACACAGAGAGAGAGGCAGAGACATAGGCAGAGGGAGAAGCAGGCTCCCTGCGAGGAGCCTGATCCCAGGGCCCTGGGCTCACACCCTGTTGATTTAGATTGTTCCTAAAGTCTTTCATCCGGACAAAGATATCTACAGTTTGAGAAAATAGAAGAGATGAAGATAATTTTCTCCTGTCCTTAGGTCATCAAATTCAATCGCAAATTAAAGATAACTCACTGTGCCTATATGTCCTCAACTGTCATATACCTGCCACTTGGCTCTAGTCATGCCTGGTGATCCACAACACAGAATTTTCCTTTAGATACTGGTTATCATTCATTGGTAGTAGCTGTTTTACCGAAACTGCAACACCGAAATACTAACACTTCTATGTCATCTGCTCCATTCATAGCATTTTCTTTGAAAGAAGATACCATCAGTAGCTTACAGAATGAGAACAAGGAGCTTACATTATTTCTTCTGTCTGTACATGCTCTGTATCAAGTATGTGTTCCTCTCTCTACTTAAACAATTATTAATTTCAGCTCCACACTCTCTGTTAGCTGTGCCCCAATTCCAATAGTGTTTCCAACATTGGTAACCCATCTCTGGTAAGAGAATGAGCCTGTCATCATTCTTTATGATTCTGTATTGTAATTTTCTGTTATCTCTTGTCTGTTCATACTGTATAAGAAATTCCACTAATAAAAAAAATGAACCAGGATGCTATTATTGTCAATTAAAAAGCAATATTCTGATATACTTCATAAAATTATATTTCATAAGCACATAACAATTTGAATATCTAATATGAAACTTTAATATCAATTCATAAGCCTAAAACAATTTGAATATTTAATATGAAAACTTCATATTAACCTGAGATGATAATGAGTTACCTACTGCTGCATAACACATTGACCTTGTAAAATTTATCAACTGCTTCCTCTAAGCCAATCAATCAATCCAGATACATTTTCAAGTAATTTTTTTTTCTGATGAATCATGTTTCAACTGAAATCCTATTCACCAAGTTGGTGTGACCTCAAAGGTGATGTACTTTCTCTTGTAAATTAAAATACTTTATGGATCATGGAGCTCCGATTGGGTTTAGGGGCCATAATCTTCACAGAGTCGAAGAAATTTGGGAAAAATTACCCATATTCCACATTCTCCAACTAATAGTATCTTCACGTTATAACATCCCAGACAGATAATAAATATATTTAGACATTATTGGCTGCTGCCATTTCTGCATGAGTTGGTTTAAACGATTAGTCTGATAGCAAGTCTATGAAGTTTAGGAGAAGTCTGTCGTCTAAAATAATGTACAGCAAGTTGGTAAGAAAGGATAAAAGGAAAGGAAATAAACAGTGTAGAAAGACAATTCCAATATTACTGAAGCAAATAATTTGTTTGGAATATAATTTTCTAATATGTCTTGTCATACATTCTTTAGATTTTTAACGTTTTTTAAAGTCTAGTTCCCTTGTCATGAAGTAAATTTACTTGCCCTTTGGCCATATTATTGTACATTTTTTTAAGAGGTAAAGTTCAGATAGGACTCTTCTTATTCCAAATGCTAAACATAAACAATTAGACCTAAAATTTGAAAGTGGAAAGCAATTTGGTTGTTGGAAATTGCAAGTGGCCAGTTTTCTTCCTGTTATGTGTTCAGGTAGACAAGACAACATTTCAACTTAAGTTTAGTAAAACAACACAAAACAAAAACAAAAACAAAAAACAAACAAAAAAAACAAACAACAAACTTTTTATTGTGGCTGATATTTTGTTAGTTTTCTTTTTCATCAATTCTGAGTAACTATGGGATTAGAAAATTTTGATATTAAAATAATTCGGAATCAAATTGCTTCATCATCATCATTATCATCATTTTTAATGTTTAACTTCTGCGTAGAATCAATAAAATACACTCTCTGGTGGGAAAAATCTGAGTTTTTCCTTTGAAAAGCTTGACATAATTTTGAATTACTATTTAATATTTTTTTTTATATTTAGCTCTACCAAACTAGTGAAATTGCATCTTTATCTTTAAGTCCTTTCTTTCTTTCCACACCTAATTAAAAGATATCAAGAACATTATTCCAACCCCTCTTTTTAGCTCCTTTTTTTTCTTGTAGTGCTGTTATAAACACAAAGAGTGTTTTAGCAAATATTTGCATGACACTGACCTATAAATATGTTTTTATGAAAATCATATGAAAAACAGTTCTCCTTGTTGGCCTGGTCAGTTTGAAACTGGCTAGGGTGGTCACTTAACACCTAGTGGCACTATTAAATTTTGCAAATATCATTTATTAATTACTAAAAATATTATTTTTTTAATTTTAATTCCAGTATAATTAACATAGAGTGTTATATTAGCTTCAGGTGTATAAAATAGTAATTCAACATTTCTATCTGTCACTACTCAATGCTCATCATGATAAATGTACTCTTAATCCCTTTTGTCTATTTCACCCATCTCTTCCACATACTTACCCACATGCTTTATTTTAAAAAAGTACCCTTAATTAAAGTTATTAGTTTTTTCAACAATAACATTTTTTTTTTACTTGAAGCATACTTCAGAATACATGGTTCTAAAAGATAGGTATAAAACATTCCATCCAAGAAAAATAGAATACACATTTTCTTTAAGTACACACAGAAGAATCCCCTGGTTAAACCACATAAAAAGAGACATAACAAATATTACAAATATAAGAAGACTGAAATCATGCCAGGTATATTTTCCAACTATAGTGGTACAAAACTGAAGTGGTACAAAACTGCAAAATCGACAATGTAAATGTTAAATATTTAATATGTAAATATTAAACAACACACTACTGCACAAGCAATGGACCAAATAAGAAATCAAATGGCAAATCAAAATATGTTTCAAAACAAAAGAGAAAGAAAATGTAAGATTCCAAAACCCATGGGATGCAGCAAAAGCAGATGTTGGAATAAAATTTATGCTATAAATGCTTGTATCAAGAAAAAGAAGTTCAAATAAACAACATTATACCATAGGAGCTAGAAAAAGAAGAAAGTTAGCTGAAATTCAGTAGAAGAAGGAAATAACAAAGGAAAATCAGAAATAAATAAAATTGAGACCAGAATAAAAAATCATATAACATTGAACAGTTTAAAGAAAGAAAAAGAAAAAAACACAAAATTTCAATGCTTTAACTACACTAAGAAAAAAAAAAAAAAAAAGAGAAGACTCAAAAGCCAAAATGAGAAATGGAAAAAAAAAAGAACAATACAACAGATAACCACAGAATTACATAGTGTGATAACAGATTACTATAAACAATTATATGCTAACAAATCAGATAACTTAGGAAAAAACCTAGATAATTCCTAAAAACACACAAGTTATCATGACTGTCTCATGAATCTTGAATCCAAGAAATAGGAAATCTTATACCAATAACAAGAATGAAAGTTAAATTAGGAATCAAAAATCGCCCAGCACAGAAAAGCCCAAGGCCACACAGTTTCACTGGTGAATTCTACCAAACATGTATTTACTATCAATTTCACCCACAGATGAGGAAATGGGCCATTACTAATCTTGGAAGTATGTCACCTTTTATCCAACTAATTTAACCATAACTAAGCTGAGTTTTCCTAGTTATGTACTTCAGCCAAGATGCCTTTGGTCAAACTTACTAAATTGCCAAAAATGAGCATTTCCAACCTTTGTTACTCATACTTTTAATTCTCATTAAAATGCCTCATCTTCTGACTGACTCTAAGACAAAAAGTACCTATGCTACTTCCAGTAATTAAACCTACTCAGAGGTATTGCTTATTAACAAAAACTACTTCAAAGTCAGGTTAGGGACCATGTTCATAAGTGCTTTATTCAACTCACTTATTCTCTGGCACTCAAAGAGATTTGATGCTTATTGTGTATTTGATACTACCATAAATTATTTTGGTATTATAAAACTTAGATTATAATCTTTTTCTGTGATTGTGATCTTTATGCTGAAATTCTGGTCCTCCAAAGCTAGAAAAGCTATTTTCTTGGTACACGTCTTGTCGTCTTTGAGCTATAAACAATCTAGTCTAGAAGGCTTTATAGACTTGTGAACAATTCAGGCATACAAGACCTTGTGTTCAGAAGGACCCCATTCATACATGTTATGAAACATATCATGATTTTATCTATGATTTTGTGTTTTGAAGTGAACTGCATTAAGATTATAGAATATGTACCTCTGGTCTCATGCAATAGCACCTCTGAGAGTGCCTGTTCTCCACTCTCTGGCATCCCGGACCATCTGGAGTTCCCCTCTCTACTTTTATCCAGTGATTCATTCTGCAATCACCCTCCATCCAGTGGGTGCAGTCATGGGTACAGGCTTTGGTGAAGATACAGAGAGGGTTAGAATGCCCATCCTACAAAATCTAGGGGCAAGGCAAAGCAGCAGGCATCCCTGCCCCATGCTGGAAGCAAAGTGGCACAGATGGTGGATGACTAAGTGAGGACTTCTCACTCATGCTCTACCAAGCATGTCCCAGCACAGAGGTTGCAATCCCTTAGGGGTCATCTGTCTGCATGGAATGGGGTAGGATGGTATTGAGAGGAAATTGGCTTCCCTGCCCCAGGCCAGGTTCCTGCATTGTTTATTTTGCATCGGTTCTATAATTTGCATAGCCCACAATATTTGTGATTTATGTTGCTTGATTTTTGTAATGTAGCTTGAATAATTTTAAAAAAATCTGCTGAAATAACCATGTGTAATATTTTCCTAGAGTTCTCTGTGTATATATATATTCTATTCTTTAATAAATTAACCTTGTATGATATTAACTTTGTCTTAGTTGGTAGGCTCATTCCTACAAGATATGACTTTTTAATCACTATTTGTAATTAATTATATATTTAAAGTATATTTTTAGTAGGACCAACAAGAAAGATTAGATGAGAGATACAAAAATAGTTAATTTTTTTCACTTAAGGGTATGCTTTAAAATTTTTACATGCCATTAAGTATTAAGTCTTCCTCATTCTTTGTTTTTAATCAAAGAATATCTGCACAAGTTAAAAAAATGAATAGCTTAGATTTAACATGAAGAACAACAGTTTTTTTCATAACCACCCTGCCCACTTCCCAGTGGCAAACACAGTCACTTATTATTCTAATTTTCCTGGTAGTTAATATAATAACCACAAATAATGGTCTTATTCACCTTGTCTCTAGGGTGAATCCCTGTCTAAAACATGAAGCAGTAGCCCTTTTAGTCCACTTCTTCCCTTTTCTCATCCTCACAAGGTTTTGTTTTTTTCATTTTACTTTATTTTATTTTTTAAGATTTTTAAAAATTTATTTATTTATGATAATCACAGAGAGAGAGAGAGAGAGAGAGAGAGAGAGAGAGGCAGAGACACAGGCAGAGGGAGAAGCAGGATCCATGCACCGGGAGCCCGATGTGGGATTCGATCCCAGGTCTCCAGGATCGCGCCCTGGGCCAAAGGCAGGTGCCAAACTGCTGCGCCACCCAGGGATCCCATTTTTTAAGATTTTTAAAATTTATTCATTCATGAGAAATAGAGAGAGAGAGACAGACAGACAGACAGAAATATAGGCAGAGAGAGTAGAAGGCTTATCCCAGAGAGCCTGATGTGGGATTCCATCCCCAGAACCCAGGATCACACCCTGAGCCAAAGACAGACGCCCAATTGCTGAGCCACCCAGGTGTCCTTCACAATGCTTTGATAGTAAAATTATTATTTTAATTCTTCCATAAGTCACCTTAAAACTTTTAAAAAAGTTTTTATTTTGATCACCAGGTGCTTATCATGATTGGTACACTACTTAATCCCATCACCTCTTTCACTCATCCTGCCCATCTACCTACCCTCTGATAACCATCAGTTTGTTCTCTGTAGTTAAAAATCTAGTTCTTGGTTTGCCCCTCTCTTTTTTCCCCATTGCTCATTTGTTTTGTTTCTTAAATTCCACATATAAATGAAATTCTATGGTATTTGTCTTTCTCTGACTGGCTTATCTCCCTCTGCATGATGCTCTAGTTCCATCCATGTCATTGCAAATGGCAAGATTTCATTCTTTTTTATGGCTCAGTAGTATTCCATTTTATATACATACCACATCTTCTTTATCTGTTCGTCTGTCAATGGGCATGTGGGCTGCTTCCATATCTCAGCTATTGTAAATAATGCTGCTATAAACATAGGGGTGTTTATATATATATATATATATATTTTTTTTTTTTCTTCAAAACAAATTCAAATGTTTTTGTTTTCTTTGGGTAAATACCTAGTCATGTGATTACTGAATCATAGGATAGTTCTATTTTTAACTTTTTTTTTTTTTTAAGAGATAGAGAGTATATGCATGCAAGTGGTAAGGGGAAGAATTTACCAAATTTTAGCCAAAAGTGCTGTAACAATTTATGCTTCAACCAGCAGTGTATGAGAATAAGTATTTCTTCAAAGCCTCACCAATTTTGAAACCTGTTAAACTTTTTAATTTTTCTATTTTGGGTGCCCCACCCAACAGAAAAACTTCACTGTTTGCTTTAATTCTAATTTTTCTGTTTTTTATTAAGATTAAGTATATTTTCACATTATCATTAATCTTTTGCTGCTTACATATTTATTTGTTATAGGGCAATATGCAGCATAATCATACTTATATATAGTTTTTATTCACTTGCTAGTTCACTATATTTCACAAATTTATATTTTCAAACATTATTGGGTATATTTTCTCTGCCTAGAGCTGTGAGGCACTGATGACACAAAGTTGACAGAATCTGAGGTGAGAATCCAGACAGAGCTCAGAGGAAGACTTGACCCTTGATTAGAAAATAGAGACTTTCCTCAGTGCACCAAAGTTGAAGTGGAGAATATGGGCAGTTTTAATAGTTGAAATCTGAGGAAATTCTTTCTTTTTCTTTCTTTTTTTAACAGATTTTATTTATTTATTCATGAGAGACACAGAGAAAGAGAGAGGCAGAGATGCAGGCAGAGGAAGAAGCAGGCTCCAAGCAGGGAGCCTGATGTAGGACTCGATCCTGGGGCCCCAGGATCACACCCTGAGCTGAAGGCCAACGCTCAACTGCTGAGCCACCCAGCCATCCCTAAATTTAAGGGAATTTCTAGTCTAATCTTGTTTTTTTAAAGAAGCATAAAATGAAGTTATCAACTGAAGGAGGGGACTGTATAGGATTTTTAAGGAAACAGAAGCTAATAAATGGAGAGACAGAGAGAGTGAGAAAGATATCAACACAGAAAAATGTATAATGCATATTACCAAGCTATTGAAAGTAATACTCGGGGGGGGGGGGGCATCTGGCTGGTCAGTTGGTTGAGTGTCTGACTCTTGGTTTCAGCTCATGATCTCAGGGGTCCTGAGATCAAGCCCTCATGAGGCTCCCTGCTCAGCAGTGAGTCTGCTTTAGGATTCTCTCCCTCTGCTCCTCCCCTGTTCCCATTCATGCTCTCTCTCTCTAAAATAAATAAATAAACCTTTTTTAAAAAGGTAATACTGTAGGAATTAGAAGGCAGAATGGTGCATAAATAGACTGAGACCGTTCTTTTTAATCTATAATTTTAGATTTGAATTTTAAATACAATAACCGTTATTCATATATTGTCTTTAAACAAGGAAAAAAATAATAAAACTTAATATTATTTTTAGAAATTTGTTTTAGACAATTTAAGCTGTGTTATGGTTTTAGAATCATCAGATAAGGTTTTATATTTATAAAACCATTGTTTAAATACTATTTAAGTTGCTTATTTTATCTTTGTGATCATAATTATGAAACAGTTGGTCTATTAACCAAGACAGTTGACAAGGTAGGTGGGAGTTTTTTGTTTGTTTTATCACAGGTTTCTCTCTCTCTTTCTTACTCTCCCCTTATTTATTTATTTTGGAAAACTATTTAAAAGAAAGCTAAATTACTATATGTGGTAATCACATCCTTATTGTGTATAAGGATAAAAGACCGTAGTCATTCTAAATGAATTTTTTCTTCTAAAATAGTGATACCTCTATTTAAACTTTCTGTGATGAAGATCTTGGTAGAATAATAGAAATTACTTAAATTTTACATGCTTTATGGAGAGTTTCAAACAAAGATATTCCTTTTTATTTGAAGTTGTAAAAAACTGATTTATTTAAAAGTCTATGTTAGGACAATGAAATTGGTTATTGATACATATAAATTTTCATTTTTTCAGAATCATATCTGTTTTGAGCTAAACCAAAAAAAATCAAATTTTAATGATTTTTTTTTTTGTAAAATATGGGGTCTGTGCTTTACAAAGTAATGACATATCTTAGCTGAAAATAAATATTCCTAAAGTTAGACATATAAATAAATATAATCCTTTGATATTTTGGTAATATGATATATTGATTTATGATAATGATATAATATTAAAAGAGCAGAATGTATTTTTAGAAATCTCATTTTAGAATTCACTTTTTAAGTAATTCAGAAATAAATAAATATGTGAGTTATAAGCATGATATACATACTCCCCTTCCCAAAATAAGGTTTTCAAAAAAAGGTGGCAGTGATGATGGTGGCCTTGTAGAGTTTTATTTCATATACTTTAGAACACATTAAGACTATTTCTTTTGGGCAGCCCCGGTGGCCCAGCGGTTTAGCACCGCCTGCAGCCCCAGGTGTGATCTTGGAGACCCGGGATCGAGTCCCACGTTGGGCTCCCTGCATGGAGCCTGCTTCTCTCTCTGCCTGTGTCTCTGCCTCTCTCTCGCTCTCTCTGAATGAATAAAAAAAAAAAAAAAAAAAAAAAAAAAAAGACTATTTCTTTGGAGAGATTGGAGGAAGGGAGTGATAGCTCTCCTTCTGTGCCATAAACCTTAAAGAAGAGTTCCAAAATGATTTTAAGATAGAATAATATACACATTTAAGTGCAATTTGACTTCTCAATACTTAAAATATAGAATTTTAAGCATTTGTTCCATTTTTATTTAAATTATTCATTTATGACTACTATTTTCATAAACTATAAAAATTTTTTAAATAATTAATTTATTTCCTCTTAATATATAGATTTATCAAAACCTCAAAACAGGAAATATTTCTTTCTTTTGAAATATGTCAAACAGGTGAAGCTCTTTGTTTTTTTTCTCCTTCTTTCTATGTTTCTTCTATCCTTCATTCTATCTATCATCTATCTATCTATCTATCTATCTATCTATCTATCTATCTATCTAATTTATTGTGTTTATGTTAAAAGTTATCCCTATTTACTTTTTCTTTCTTTACAAATTTCATCAGTTGCTCTAGGGCTTCTTTGCTAATACCTTAGAATCTGCTCAGTGTTTGAGAAAAGAGGAGCCCTTTACAGTTTTGTTTACCCAGAAATAGCCTGTTGTTTAAATTCCTTTATATCTCAGCTCTCAGGTATCTTCTTAACCCACTCAACAGCTGTGGTGAGGAGTCTGGCTGGTAGCCATATTGTGCTCTATAGCTCTTGCCTAGAGGAACATTCTAATGAATGTGTGAGAAAAAAATAAAAATAATTTTTAAAAAACCTCACTATTTGACTTTTTAAGAAGTAGATTTGTCAAGATTTTGAGGAGGGCAATTTATTTTATATTATTTTATTTTATTTTAGTCTTTACCTGTCTTCCAAACCTGAGTGTTTGCTAGAGAATTTATTTTTGAGAATGCAAACATTTGAATGAATGAAAGTCAAAACAATTTTGACATATGCCAAGGAGTATGGGATTCTTCTCTTTTTTTTCTTAGTTAAAAATATGCCTAAATAAATTGTATTATAAACCCAGGTACATGACTCCAGTTTTAAATATCCATTTTAGAGGTAACTGGTTTATTGCATTTTCTATATTTCTATTGCCTTAACTGGCACCTTTTTTTAAGATTTTATTTATTTATTCATGAGAGGCACAGAGAGAGAGAGTCAGAGACACAGGCGGAGGGAGAAGCAGGCTCCATGCCGGAAGCCCGATGTGGGACTTGATTCCAGGACTCCAGGATCATGCTCTGGGCCAAAGGCAGGCACTAAACTGCTGAGCCACCCAGGGATCCCCAGCTGGCACCTTTTAAGGAGAGTTACAAATGCATTTTTCACTGGAAATCCCAAGTTTCCCCAGAAATCAGGAAAGACTTAAAATTGAATACCCTACCCCCCCTACCCTGATGAACACCATATATATCAGTCTGAGGATCATCAACTGCTACAAAGAATATAACCCTCAATTTTAGGGGATTTACAAATTAGGTTTGTGACAATCCAATGTGGATGTTCTTGGCGAGTTGAACTTTGGCCTCTACAAAGAGATTCAGGGACCCTATATACTTTCATTCTTATAGTTTTGACTTTCTTCGAGTATCAAAGCTCCTTGTATTTAGCCTGAATATGAGAGAACAATGGAAAAGGCACATTATCTTTTTAATTAATTTGAATTACAAATGAATGATACATATCACTTCCATTCATATTCCATTGCAAAAACAAGTCAAATGACCCTACTTACATGCAGTTATCATTCGGAAATGAAATCCCTTTTCTGTACTGTGGCTTTTCAGGAACACTTTCCACTCTATGGCTGGGAACAGAAACAGTGGACAGTTAATTATCTTTCCTATCCCAGAACAAAAGCACATATACTTTATCTCTTTATCACCAAAGTTTAGGAAATTTTTCATATTTGAAAAAATACCATTTCACTCTCTACAACACATTAAAGAAAGATTCATATTAATTTATGTTTGCTTTGATTGTATGGTAGATAGTCAGCAAGCTTTAAGACATAGTATAAAACTTTAATAGTGCAACCTTGAATTATACTAAAAAGTTTTAAATTTATTTTAAAAGTCTTCATTAAAAGATGAAAATAGGGCAGCCCAGGTGGCTCAGCAGTTTTGCGCCACCTTCAGCCCAGGTGTGGTCCTGGAGACCTGGGATCGAGTCCCGCATCAGGCTCCCTGCATGGAATGGAGCCTGCTTCTCCCTCTGCCTGTGTCTCTGCCTTTCTCTCTCTCTCTCATAAATAAAATCTTTAAAAAGAAAAAAGATGAAAATATTCCTTGCCTATTTATTCTTATTTTAATTTACAAATTGCATAACTTTTTAAACAACAAGTTTACTTTCTATTAGAATACAGGGTAGTTTTAGCTTGATCCAATACTAGTATCTATGATAGAACTGGATTTGATAAAGTAATTATGATTGACTGTAATTGAATTTTAAAGTCAAGTTCTGTGACATAGACATTTGTAATTTGAAGGAGAGGAGACTCATCACAGCTTCTAATTACCTTCCCATAATAACAAATGTGGATGTAAAACAAAAGTAGGAAACAGTTACTTATATGTCATATGAACAACCTTTTTTATTTATCACAGTATTTGAACACTCAGTGTGCTCTAATTAAATCATAGTGCCAACTACTGTGAATTAAAAAAAAAAAAGACCAACTGGGTGGCTCGGCAGTTATGCCTTCAGCTCAGGTCATGATCTCAGGGTTCTGGGATTGAGACCCTCGTTGGGCTTCCTGCTCAGCAGGGAATCTATTTCTCCCTTTCCTTCTCCCTCATTAACTCTATCTCTATCTCTGTCTCAATCTCTATCTCTATCTCTATCTCTATCTATCTCTATCTATCTATCTCTATCATCTCTATCTATCTCTCTCTCTCCAAAAAGAGAGAGCGAAAAAAAAAAGGAATAGTAATACTCCAGATTAGGAAAACTAGAAATTTTTGGAGTGCTTAGAACTATTAGAAATCGCACCAGGCCCTATGAAGTGAATGTTCGAGGAGGTAGAGATTAACTACATAATATGTTATATATTCTTTTTGTAATAGAAAAAAAAGAGTAAATTTTTGTGAAGGACATTTCATGTATCTCCTAATTACTAAATATTTTCTCTTATTTGAACAGTGACTACTTTGAGTTCACTCTTTTTCCAGTCTTAAACTAATTAACTGGTCTCATTTATTGCTTTATTCTAATATCACTGCTACTCTAAAGATAATTGCCTGGTGGTGCCAAGGCCAAAAAAAAAATGTAAATAATTAATTTTAAAGTCAAGGAAATAATATGGATATTTGGAAATAATGTAAAATAAAGGCAAATTTTTCTATTCAGAGACCAACATTTCTAGCTATGTCAGAGTTTAAAGAATAGGAGCTTTCAGGAAATTATCATATTAAATTCTCTAAAAATAAGTTATTCCTGGCTGGTAAAAATAGAAAGCTTTTATGACCTTTTAATATTCACATGTTCTTCCAAAAGTAGCTAAATAAATATATACTTTCTTATTTCCATGAATAAAGTAAGTAGCCCAGGTCTCTGTAAAGACTCAAACAAAGACCACCCTTGTTAGGATATTCTCTCTATGCTAATAAGGAATTGTTTTTCATTCTCTGAGGGGGAAATGCTAATGGGTAGGATTTAATCATAATTTTATCAAATAGGGTAATTTTGAAAATTTATTTATTGATATAGCAGAAGTATTGCTTAAGACCTTCGAAGGATCTTTTCTGCCCCTAACTTTTAGAGATACTAGAGATGTATCTCATATAGGATAAATTTATAATAATAGAAAACAAATATGTAGTATCAATTTTATTTATATTCTCAAATGTACATTTAACAAGAAAAGCAGAAAATTGTCTGGGCTTATGTGTTAACATTGACAAGTCTACATGTGACATGGAAGGATAAATTTTGTCAAAAAAAATGTGACGGATATTAAGATTCGAAGATTTTTCTATTGTGTGTGCTAAAATGTATAGAGGAGCGATAGCACTTTGCCTCTACCCTCTTAGGGTCTTCAACTAGAGCTTGAGAATTAAATTAAATTGACATAAAATGGATTAATAGGAGAAAAGCATATAGATTTATTTAATATAAATTTTACATGACACAGAAGCTCAAATAAGAAAATGACTACCAAAATGCTTTTATACTAGGTGAAAAAAACAGAGTTGTGGAAAAGTAAGTAAAATATATGAGAAGTAAGTAAAATATATGAGAAGAGTAAAGAAAAATAATAATTAATTTAACTAGGTCTGTTTGTATAGAATTTTTTTTGGCCTGGACTCTCTGTCTCTGGTGATAAGAATGTTTCTTCCATTCTGGTATAGGAAGGGAATCCTTGACATAGTTTTATATTCTGCTTTTAGAAAGAAAAGAGCAGGTCAGAATGCCCTTCTCAGAGTACCTGCTGTTTTTTAAGTGTCAGCAGCTCAAAATAATCCTCATGCCAAAGTGGTATATTGTAGAGTGGCATGTTCTTCAGATGGTATTTTTCATACTTTTGATGTTTAAATTTGCAATAATGTCATCTTTACTAGGATGTAGATAGGTAATATCTATTATTATGGTATCTATATAACAATTTCTATGTTTCATTTGCCTTTTTAAAAATGTTATATATTTATTTAACATAGAGCAGGAAGAGGGGAAGCTTCAGGCAAAGGGAGGGGGAGAAGCAGGTTCCCTGCTGAGCAGAGTTGGACAGGGTGCTCAATCCCAGGGATCCCAGGATCATGACCTGAGTCACAGGCAGGCACCTCACTGACTGAGCCACCCAGGCGCCCCTCATTTGCTTTTAAAAGAAAGAATATACAGGCAAGTATATAAAATTATTAGTGGCCCTATTCTAACTTTCAAATAACCCATGGAATATGAGGCTACTCAATGTCAAATAAAAGTGCCTTTTTAATCCCCTAGGAAATTATCAAGAGGAATCAAATATTACATTTTTTTTCTTACTTGTTTTTAAGTTACACATTATTGTTAGTCACATGAGGACTGTGATTTGTAGTTTATATCATTTAAAGTTACAGAACGCTTCTAACATGCTTTTCGGCTTTTCGTTTAACAAAATTTGCTAAAACAATGATTCAATTAGTGATTCTTAAAAGATTTGTTTGCCTTTTTAAAAATGAATATTAGTGGATTTTTCTTGGCAGAGGCAGAAGGAGGGATTGGTTTTATAAAATACACTTTTTTTTTTTTTTCAAACAGTGGCTAATATCATGGTAGTATTTGAGTAGAGCTGATGAAATACAAGTGTAAAGTTGTCATGGAGTCTTAATTGATTTGTTTTACCATTTGGCCAAACTTATAAAAAAAAAATTGTTTTTTGAAAGCACTATCTCCCCAGAACTATATTTTCCATGAATGATAGTGGCTTATCAATTTGTGATACATAAGGAGAAAAATATGATCAATGTAAAATAAAAATCTAAGGTTATTTTAAATACTGTAAAACTCATGAGATATCTGTTCTACAATGAAAATATGCTAACTGGTAAGCCAATTAAAATTAGAATTGAAATTCAGAGATTGGATAAATAGATGTTTTGGATTTACATGCTTAAACTATGAAAAGAAAATGCCAATTGGTAGTTCATTTTATTTTTTACCATATTGAATTTTATTTTTTAATTTTTTTTTTATTTTTTTAAAGATTTTTCTTTTATTTATTCAGGAGAGACAGAGAGAGAGAGAGAGAGAGAGAGAGAGAGACAGGCAGAGGGAGAAGCCGGCTCCCTGCAGGGAGCCCAAGGTGGGACTCGATCCCGGGCTCCAGGATCAGGCCCTGGACTGAAGGTGGCACTAAACTGCTCAGCCACCTGGGCTGCCCCTACCCAATTGAATTTTTAAAACAATCTTGAATCTTTGAAAATTTTAAGATAAATGTGTTTTATATATTCATTTTGGTCTTATCTTCAAATCTACAGAAAAATTAAAACAATAGTAAAAATGAATACTAAATACCTTTATCTGAATTCACCAATTCCCAACAATCACATTTTTTTCTTTCTTTTCTTCTATATTTCATTAAAAAAAATTGGAAGTTGCAGATTCTGAAACTCCTCCTGTAAATATTTTCTTAAAACTAAGACATTCTCCTACATGAATATAATACCACTATCCTATCCAGGAAGTTCAACATTGACAAAATAATCTTATCTATTAAATATGCCATATTTAAACCTCCCTATATTCCCAGTTGTCCTAGAGTTTTTTTTTGCTTTTGTTGTAAGATCCAATCAAGGATCACAGAGTTGCACTTAGTTGTTATATATTTTTAAATCTAGAATAGCAACCCAAACCTACATTTTTCTTTTCTTTCATGACGTTGATAATTTTTAAATATCTAGGCCAGCTATCTTATATAATGCCCCACAATCTGAATTTTTCTGATTGATTCATCATACTTAGATATCACTTAAACATCTTTGGCAAGAACACTATATATGTGATATTGCATGGAATCATGAAACATGTTATTTATAATTTGAGGTTTGATGCTTGCACAATCTCTACATTATAAGGTGGCTTCTTTTCCTTTGCTATTACTACGTGATACACAGGCTAATACTTTGAAACTAGGTGAATAACTTTCTCCATTAGCATTTGAGCCCATGATTTTAGATTCATTGATGATCCTTGTTTGAATAGATGATCATGCATAGTATGGTTATTTTCTCATTATATCATTCTTTTTACATTTATTTGCTTGTATAATTATGTGAACAATAGCTCTTCTTCCCATCTACACTTTTTAAGTTTCACTAGAGACGTAGGGATTTAAAAAATGTGTCATATTTTTTGTATAGTCAATTCATCCAAAGTTTAAATTGTTATATGTAATCATAGTAGAATACAGTAGTCAGAATGAATAATTTTCAATACAGGGCAATATGGGTGAATCTCATAGAAGTTAGACTAATTAAAATAAGTTTGACACAAGAGTATATTCTGTATAATTCTATAAGTTACAAAATAGACAAAAAATATCTATGCTGTTAGAAGTCAGGAGAGTGGTGGCTTTTGATGATGTATGAATGTGGCTTCTAATGTTTTTATAATGTTCTATTTCTTGATCTGGGTCTGGAAAAAAATTGTGTTCTTACAATGAAAATTCACCAAATAATGCCTTATTTTTAAGTTGGTATTTTTCTGTTTGTGTATCATACATCAATATAAAGTTAGAAAAAAAAAAACATGACCCAAATTTGCTCAATTGGGCAAGGCTAGCTCTTTTGATATTCTGACATGTTCCCACTAGTCATTAAGAAGTTCTTTGATTTACTGGCCCTAGCATATTTCCATTTTCGGTTTGTGCTTTCACTCCCTAGACTTGAAATCATCATTTCTCTAGAGTCCTGATTCCTTTTAGAAACTGAGAACTGGGCACTAAGTATGTTAATTGCTAGTGGAGTGTCATTACTCTTAGATTTCTTCATGGTTTGAGAGAGCTAATACTCACACATACACATTTACCACATTCGTGGGATTTTTTCCTAATTATGAGGTCATACCTGTACCTCCAATTCAAATTCTACTCTAGGGTTTTTCTCTACTTTCCTATGATTTGTACTTCCTTTTCCTAGAGTTATAAATCTGATTTCCAAAAGTATCAGTTATTTTCTTATGTAGCCTTTCCTACAATACACACACAATAATATTAAAATTATTATGCTAATACAACGAACAAAAATAAACCTACAAAGGAAAGTTCGAAGTTCAAGGCAATTGGTATGATCAGTGAGGTCATACCAATTTATCTTTTCCTTTCTCTTTGTTGTTATTTTAATGGAAGCATTTCTATTTTATCAGGACACGTAATAATTATATATTATTCTTTCACTTTGTCCCCACCTATATTTTGATCATAAATCTGAAATAAGCACAATAAATGATCACTGTTATTCATTTGCCAAATTCTTCCCAATTATTTTTGAATCTGAAATAAGTTTTCTAGTAGATTCCCTAGAAAGGACTTGACTCCAGCAATCCCTGAATTCTTGAATGTTTAAACATGTGTTTGGGTAGCCATGAAACTCGAAGGAGACATTGGATAATAGGGCCTTGAGCTTGTTCTTTCCCTAATTTTTTAAAAATACATTAATCCAGTGTTACTTTTTATGTTGCTCTAGAGAGATAATGCTTCATGATTTTCATCTCTTTACAAGTGACTTGCTTGTTTTACTGAATAGCCTAGATTTTTTTCTTTATTTTTACAATCGAATTATTCCATTAGATTATGTCTCAGAGTTAATACATGGAATATTAAATTAGAGCTTTTTGTATTTCCAGAAGAAAAATTCTTAGGTTATCATTTTAAATATTAGATATCTGTTTTTTATTTTCTTTTTTTTTTCAAGGAGACCAATTATACATTTACCAATGCATTTAAATCATTTATATGTATTATGTTCTCTCTAATCATTCTCAGCCCTTTTGATGTAGTTTTGTTTTCTCAGCTGTCTCCATTATGTTAACAAGTGCTCTTTATTATAGTTTAAATCAAATATACCTTTTTTGGGAACCTTGGATTTAGTCTTAATTTCTGAGATTTTTTTTCACTTTCCTACCTAAATTCAGTCAACTCATATCATGACTTTTTTTTTTTTTTTTTTTTTTTAGAGAGATAGAGAGAGGAAGAACACAAGCAAGGATAGGGTGAGGGGCAGAGGGAGAGAGAGAGAGAATCTCAAGTAGACTCCATGCTGGGCTCAATCTCAGACCCTGAGATCATGAGCTGAGATGAAATCAAGAGTTGGAGGCTCAAGTGACTGAGCCACCTCGATACCCCATGACTTCCTTTTTAAAATCTGGTTTAGTGCTGATATTTTGGATTTAATATTGAAAGTAAAAAAAGTACATGCCTACCTATGTGAATATTCTTTATTTTCCAGATGTTCAGACTTTATTTCTCAAGTTACCTCTATTTCTCCTAGAAGTGATGTTTACAAGACTGACAGTCTCAGACCACCTCTGGTAGTGTCCTTTAAAGCCTGTCTTTCAGTTCCAGAAGAAGCTAGAGCTGTCATCCATCAAATTTCTGACATGGTCTTATAAATTCTGAGAATCTTGTCAGAATGAGTCTGTGTTTCAACTATTAGGTTTGTTCTTCTCTCTTTTTTCCTCACATACTCTGTTTTAGTATATACACGAGCTGACTATTCTCATTTTTTCCCTGCTTGAACATCATTTGAAGTATTTGATATTTTTAATCTCCCGCTTATATGTGACTACAGGTGAAGGGAGTTTTCTTTCCTCTTCTTTTCTGATCTATACAACTTTTGGAGTAGGAGTGCAAATATTCAGATCTACATGGCCTCTATTATCCTACATAGATGAAACATTTCTTAAGATTAAAATGAGAGATTCATCTATTTTCAGCTTTGATGTTTTTATATGCATGCTGTTTTGGATTATGTATAGTCTTGCATGATTTAACATTCAATGATCATGTACTAAGAACCTGTTATGTGCCAAACACATGAACTGTTTCACTTAACTGGAATCTTTAAAGCCTTTTCATGGGTATAATTCTTTAGCTTAGAATCAAGGCTTAAAGGTTATTATTTTCATTTGTTGTAAACCATTTGTATATTTATAAAGTGCTTTGAAATAATTTTATTCATTCCCACAATAACCACTATTAGGAAAACAGTCTTTGCCTATTTGATTTAAGAAAAAAAGGAGCTGAGTAATGTTCACATAACAAAGGAAAACATGTAAGAAATTGGATTAAAAAATAATCCCAATTGTAAACTAAGCAAGTGTGGAAACTTAGAAAAAGGAAACAGTTCAGAGAACATATGATTTCAACCTCTGGAAGCCAAACATCCTTCACCTTCATAAGAATGACCAACTGAAACACATGGAACAGCAGTAAACAGTGCAAGATTCTAACAGTGTTCAGTAAACTTCAGAAGAGGTCAAGTAGTGGGAGGGCTGCATATGGAACCGAGTGGGATTAGACGGACTTTGTTGACAGATTTTAAATTGTTAGAGGGATAAAGCTGACTAGAAAAATTTTACTCAATTTTTAAAATCCAGAATGATCAATGTCTATGTATTAGTTAATGAGGGATGGGTTTGCCTACTATGAATGATGAGTTTTGTAAGGATGTTAGAAAGTAAGGCCATAAAGGTCAGGGGGTGCTCATATACTGACATCCTTCAAAGTGAAAATGAAATAAAATTAATACAGTGAGAAATAAAAAAATTGGATCTTAATCTGAAGAACACTATGATGAAAGAAGAAATGAAAGCATTTTCAAGATTTTATTTATTTATTTATTTATTTATTTACTTATTTATTTGAGAATGAGAGAGAAAGAGAGAGAGATAAAGAGAGAGAGAAAGAGAGCATGCACACTAGTAAGTAGGGGAGGAGCAGAGGAAAAGGGACAAGCACACTCCATGGAGCTGACATGGGGCTCAATAGCATGGCCCAGAAATCACAACTTGAGCTGAAACCAAGAGTTAGTCACTTAATTGACTGAGCCACCCAGGTGCTCAGTCATGAAGACACTTTATATCATGACTCTTTAATGTTTTCCACTGAAATCTGACATGAAAGTTTCTCAAAAGAGGTATATCCTCTTCCTAGGTCTTCTGAAGCAGAGATGAGAAGAGTTTCTATTTGAACTTATTCCTGTGCTGGGGCAGCAACTTGGTTTCTTTTCCTTTTCTTGAGAGATAATGCAAATGTTAGCAAGTGAGAGTGATGCCTCTATTTTATATTTGTATATTTATAAAACTCTAAGTTTATTTATACATAAAAACAGAGCAAAGGCACTTCTTCCCCTACTTGCCTTCAAATATGAATACCTGTAATAAATATATATTATTATATATTTGTATCTGAAATATTCACAAACATTGGTCCCTCTTTACAAGTAATAATTACTACTGACTCTATACCAGTGAACTCTTTGCCACCCAGCCAAAGATGGATTGTTGGCATAGAGGATGGTGTCAATGGTGAGATTCCAAGATTGAGGCTAGCAGCTAGAAGTTAATGCATTTATTTGGATGAGTCATCAGGATACAGAAATGGCATTATTAGTTTAGAGGAAAAAATGAAAATGAAAGACATTTTGAAAGAAAAAGTGACATAATTAAGAGAGACTAGCTATGAGCAAGGAGGGAGAAAACTATAGCTGTATTCTGAACTTTAAACCATCACTGTAGGGATCCCTGGGTGGCGCAGCGGTTTGGCGCCTGCCTTTGGCCCAGGGCGCGATCCTGGAGACCCAGGATCGAATCCCACATCGGGCTCCTGGTGCATGGAGCCTGCTTCTCTCCCTCTGCCTCTGTCTCTGCCTCTCTCTCTCTCTCTCTCTGTGACTATCATAAATAAATAAAAATAAAAAAAAAAAAAACCATCCCTGTGACTTTGCAACTCTGAAATCTAAAGAACTTAAAGGAGTATGATTATGCATTCATGTATGCCTTCTTTATTCAGCAATTGTCACTGAATGGCTAATGTAGAACAGTAACTGTTCTAAACACAAGAATTTGATGATTAACAAAGCAGAATAAATCCATGGTCTATCATTTAAAAACTTACAGTTGTTATTAACTATAATTTCTACAGTTACAGTTAATAAAAGAAAAAATGATATTGTGCCAAACTTCTCTCTTTGATTAAAATGCATTTAAATGAAAAGAGGAACTTTTTGTGTGATAAAACTTTGTATTACTAATATACTTTGGGTATTTGAGAATAGAGAAATTTATCTCATACCTATTTTGTGCCCGGAATTCTGTCCAATGCATCATATATACACATTATCTCATTTAGTCATTATAACATTGTTGTAATGTTCGAATTATTTCAACCTCTCATAGGTAATGAAAAATGAGCTTTAGAATAATGGGTAGCTTGCTGAAGGCACATACCATAAGTCATCTAGGCAGCTTTCCTTATTTGATTATATGCATTTGAAAATCTTTAAAAAATGTGTTAGTCTTGGTTTCTTTTCAGTTAATAATATAATTTTAGGTAAACATACTTTTTCTTTTTTCTCTCTCTCTTTTTTAAGGATTTTATTTATTTATTCATGAGAGACAGAGAGAGAGAGAGAGAGAGAGAGGAGATGGGCAGAGACACAGGCAGAGGAAGAAGCAGGCTTCATTCAGGAAGCCTGATGTGGGACTTGATCCCGGGTCTCCAGGATCACGCCCTGGGCTGAAGGCGGCGCTAAACCGCTGAGCCACCTGGGCTGTCCACTTTTTCTTTTTTTTTTACACCTAACATGGGGCTTGATCTCATGACCCCAAGATTAAAAATCACATTGCTCTATCAACTGAGGTAGCCAAGTGCCCCCAAAATATATTTGTTCTTTGAAATTTGAGAATATGTTAGACTCTTTATTATGAACTTGAATATTATCATACACAACAATAAATCAGTATAGAATTGCACTGTCCAATGTGGTAGCCACTGGCTATATGTGGTTACTTAAATTTAAAACAGCTAAAATTAAAAATTCAGACACCAGGAGCAAGGTGGCTGAATCGGAGCCTCCTGGCTTTCCCTCCAACCATAAACACACAAAATATATGGATTTACACGGATCAGTTCCCTCTAAGAGAAATCCAGAAACTAGTTGAATGATTCCTACACAGTAAGTTATAGAAAACATTCACCCAGAAATGGGTAGAAAAAGCAGACAGCACTTGGGCCACAAATTTCCACTTTTCAGCATAGTGCCTTACAATTGGGAGGGAACCCCAAACTCCCGATTTCTTGCTGGGGAGCAAATGGTTTGGACCATACCACCTGAACTGTTATGACTTGCACACGAATGACTGGCCCCTAAATTATCTAGCTCAGAGTGTCAGTAGGGCTTAGCATTCATGAGTCCCCCACATCAAATTAAACAAAGAGGCAGTTTTTTAACAGGTACATGAGCACCTCCCAGGAATATCCTTCTCATCCTTCAGGCTTGGCACAAAGGGAAAGGGAAAACCTCAAGGCTTCTAGTTTCTCCCTGGAAGGAGTTTGATCACATACTTTTTCAGCTACTGCTTTGGGATTAGAGTTTTGCTCAACCTACATGTGGGAGTTGGCTAGATCCTTCCAGGAGACCAAAAAGCTGTGGGCACTTCCCTGGTTTTCTTCCTATAGCTTGCTCCAACATTAAAATCAAGTCTCTGGCTTCTCTCTGGAAGGAGCTTGTCCACATATGTAGCACCCTGCATTTATGGCTCCCACCTGAGGGATGGGCTTCCAAATCACTGAGCTCAGAGAACTTGCAAGGCTCAAAACTTATCAGTCTAGCAGGACCACATTAAACAATAATTGGTTTTTAAATGGGCATATGAGCATTTCCCATGGCTATCCCCCTAATCTCAGCATAGAGGGATCAGGCAAAAAAATTAAGGCTCCGGGTTTCTTCCTGCAAGGTTTGACTGTATATTGCTGCCAAAGGGTCAGGCTTTTAATTAGCCTATGTCTGGGAGCTTTTAGGACACATAGTTTTTAAAATCTTATAGGGGCCTGAATGGGCATGTGGGAACTTCTGTGCCTTCTTCCTCTAGCTTACCCCAGTGATAAAGCAAGTCTCTAGCTTCTCCCTGAAGACAATTTGTTCATATATCTACTGTCCCAGCTTCTATGGCTGCCATTTGCTGGATTGGATTCTAAATCACTTAGCTTTAAGAACTGATAGGGTTCATCACAAGCACTCCCAGTGTCTACTCATTCCAGCTCAGTGCAGAATATGTAGGCAAAAACACCCACCTCCCAGCTGCTACTTGATAAAGGCTAGACTGCCTATC
This sequence comes from Vulpes vulpes, assembly GCF_048418805.1. NCBI lineage: Eukaryota > Metazoa > Chordata > Mammalia > Carnivora > Canidae > Vulpes > Vulpes vulpes. The sequence goes on along the minus strand of NC_132784.1, from coordinate 24,190,267 downwards.
ACATATCAACTTTCTCAGCTTCCCAAAAGTTGGGTTTCAATTAGCCTTACACAGGAGCTGACAAGGCAGGGAACTAGTAGTCCTTTGGGAACTTGAATATGCATGTGGGCATTTTCCCCACCTTTAGGGCTTGATGAGACTTGGCACACCTGAGTTTCCTGAGAGCCACTAAGAAAACAAAACAAAACAACATCAATAAAACCCTAGCTGTTTGCAAAAGGATAAAGAAAACAAAAACTTGAGTGGCATTCAGAATCTCAGGCCGGGCTGATTAGCAAGGCTCATATCCTACAAAAGGCTATGTTAGGACTAGGAGAGGTGGTTGTTTTATCAAACTTACAGAAACCAACAGAGGACTCAAGGAAAATGAAGAACTAGAGGAATACGTTTCAAACAAAACAACACAATAAAGCTTAACAAGAAGCCAACACTAATGAATGGTGATTAAGTGATTTACCCAATAGAGAATTCAAAATAATGTTCATATAGATACCCCCTGAACTCAGGAGAGCAACATATCAACCAATAATAGAAAATATTTTTAAATCATCAAACAGAAATCATAGAACCGAAGAATACAATAGCTGAATTGAAAAATTCGGTAGAGGGGTCAACGTCAGACCAGGTCAGGCAGAAGAAAGGAACAGCAAACTCAAAGACAGGTCAGTGGAAATCATCCAGTGGAAGAAACAAAAGGAGAAAAAAAGAATGAAACATTGAAGAAAGCACTGGTAATGGTAAATATACAATCAAATTCAGATTACCCTAATATTGTAATAGTGGTGTGTAAATCACTTGTAACTCTATTATAAAGGTAAAAGACAAAAATATTAGAAGTGACTCTAACTACAATAATTTGTTGAAGAGTACACAGTGTAAAAATATGTAAATGTGACAGCAAATCATAAAATGTAGGCAATGGAATAAAAGTGTAGAGCTTTTGTATGTGATCAGTTGTTATCAGCTTAAAATGACTGCTGCAGCTATAAAATGTTTTATCTAAGCCTCAGGTAACTACAAAGCAAAAACTTATAGAAGATACTCAAAAGAAATAAAGAAAGGAAATAAAGCAGAAATCACAAAAGAGGACAAAAAGAAAGTAACAAAGGATCTACCAAACACCCAGAAAACAATGTACACAATGACAACAGGAAGCTTTGCTTATAAATGATAACTTTAAATGTAGGTGCACTAAATTCTCCAATCAAAAGACATAGAGTGGCTACATAGATAAAAGACAGAGAGAAGGAGGAAAGAAAAGAGTGGGGGAGAAAAAGGAGAAGGGGGCAGGAGAGAGATGCCTTTTATAGGATATTCATTTCAGGTTAAGAACATGTATGGACTAAAAGTGAAAGAATGGAAAAAGATATTCTGTGAAAATGAAAACCAAAAGAGAGCAGGGGTAGCTATACTTATTCCAGACAAAATAGACTAGAAATGTACAAGCTTACGAGATTGAATCATGAAGAAATAGACAATCTGAACAGACCAATGAGTAAGAAGACTAAATCAGTAATCTACAATCTCCCCCCACCAAAAAAAGTCCAAGACCATATGGCTTTACCAAATATTTGAAGAAGAATTTAAGTTCTACCAAATATTTAAGGAAGAATTAATACCAGTTCTTCACAAACTCTTCCAAAAACTTGAAAAGGAGGGAATACTATCAAACTTATTTTATGAGTTTACTTATTTCCCTGATACCAAAGCAAGATATAGACAGTAGAAGAAAAAAAATAAGAACTAGAAAACTATAGGCCAAAATCCCTAATGAACCTAGATGCCAAAATCCTCAACAAAATATTAGTAATTTGAAAGAACCTTAAAAATTTCAAACACCATGATCCAGTGAGAATTATTCCTGCAAAGCAAGGATTGTTCAATATACAACAAAATGTGATACATCCCACTAACAAATTGAAGACAAAAATCATATGACCATCTAGATGAAAACCATATGATTATATCAATAGATGCAGGAAAAAAATGACAAAATACAATATCTGTTTAAGGTAACTTAACAAAGTGGGTTTAGACGAAACATACTTCAATGTGATAAAGGCCATAAATGAAAAAAAAAATCACAGCTAATATCATATTCAATGGTTAAAAACTGAGTGTTTCTTCTGAGATCAGAACAAAGATGTCTACTTATGTCACTTTTATTCATCACAGTACTGGAAGTCCTAGATGCAGCAATCAGACAGTAAAAAATAAAGGCATCTAAATTGATAAGGAAGAAGTAAAACTGTCAGTATATGCAGATAACATGATACCCTATTTAGAAAACCTAACGACTTCACTAAAAATTATTAAAATTAATGAATGAATTTGGTAGGTTTGCAGGATACAAAATTACTGTAACAGAAATCTGCTGTTTCTATATGCTAATAACTGAGTAGCAGAAAGAGAAATAAGGAAAATAATCCTATTAGTATTGCATCAAAAATAAAATACTAGGAATAAATTTAACAAAGGAAGTGAAAGACCAATGCTCTGAAAACTATAAGACATTGATGAAAGAAACTGAAGACAATACAAACAAATGCAAAGATATGTCTTGCTCACAGATTGGAATAATTCATATAGTTAAAATTTCCATACAACTCAAAGCAATCAATATAATAATAATATAAGTCAATATAATCCCTATCAAAGTACCAGTAGTATTTTTCTTAGAACTAAAACAAATAATCCTAAAATTAGTATGGAATCACAAAAGACCTCAAATAGCCAAAGCAATCTTTAGAAAGAAGAAGAAACTGGAGGTGTGACAACCTTAGATGTCAAGCTATACCACAAAACTTTAGTAATTAAAACAGTACGGTACTGGAGTGCCTGGGTAGCTCAATTGGTTAAGCTTCTGCCTTCAGCTCAGGTCATGGTCCTAGGGGCCTGGAATTGAGCCTCTGCATCAGGCTTCTTGCTCAGTACGGAGTCTGCTTCTCCCTCCTTCTGCCCCTCCCCCTGCTCGTGCTCCACCCCCCTCAAATAAATAAAATCTTTAAAAAAAATACAGTATGGTATTGGCATAAAAATAAACACACAGTTCAGTAAAAAAGAGTGGAGAGCACAGAATACACCCATATTTATATGTTTGATTAATCTATAGCAAAGGAGGCGAGAATGTACAATGGGGCAAAGATAGTCTTTTCAATAAATGGTGCTGGGGAAACTGGACATGCAAAAGAATTAAACTGTACCACTTTATTTCACTATGTACAAAAATAAATTCAAAATGAATTAAAGATCTAAATGTGAGACCTGAAAAGATAAAAATCCTAAAAGAAAACATAAACATTACGTCTTAGATATCAGCCTTTACAACACTCAATGGTAAAAAGCTGAAAGCCATTTTCTCTAATATCAGGTTAAACAAGGATGCCCACTCTCATTACTTCTGTTCAACATAAAATCAGAAGTCCTAGCCTGAGAAATTAGGCAAGTAAAAGAAGTAAAGGCATCCAAACAGAAAGGAAGAAAATGATAAAATTTCATAAAGTCTGTAAAAATCTTGTAAGTTGTAAAATTGTCTCTCTTTGCAGATGATACAATCCTAATATAGAAAACTTTAAAGTCTCTATTTAAAAAACTGTTATAATTAATAAACAAATTGAATATTTAAAAAACTGTTATAATTAATAAACAAATTGAATTTAAAGAATATAAAATGAACATACAAAAATTAGTTACATTTCTATATACAACTATTTAAAATAGAAATTAGGAAATCATGCTCATTCATAATAGCATCAAAATAATACTTGGGAATTAATTTAATCAAGGAGGTGAAAGTCCTGTACTACAAAAATTGTAAAATATTATTGAAAGAAATTGAAGAACATACTAATAAATAGAAATATATCCCATCTGTGAATTGGAAGAATTAATATTAATATTGTTAAAACCTTGGAACTCACAGGAGAGAAGATAGGGGAGAAAATTCCTTGGCATTGCATTTTTGGATATGACACCAAAAGGACAAGCAGAAAACAAACAAACAAACAAAAAAATCCCCTAAATCCCAAACCAAAACCAAACCAAACAAAAAAATAAATGACACATATAAATAAATGATATATCAAAAAATAAATGATATATCAAACTAAAAATTCTGCACAGCAATGAAAACAATAATCAAAATGAAAAGGCAATCTACTGAATGGGAGGAAATGTTTGCCAACCAAATGCACTTGACGGGATGAGCACTGGGTGTTTTTCTGTATGTTGGTAAATTGAACACCAATAAAAATTAATAAAAAAAAAACAATTAAAAACTTTATATGAAACTACAAAAAAAAAAAAACAAATGCCTGGTAAAAGGTTAAAATCCAAAATATATGAAAAACTCTTACAGCATAATAGCAAGGAACTAAATAACTCGATGAAAAAAAGGGGCAAGGATCTTAACAGACATTTTTCCAAAGAAGTTGTACAAATGATGAATGGATATATGAATGATACTTTGTATCACTAATCATGAAAGAAATACAAATCAAAGCCACAATGAAGTATTACCTCACACCTGTTAGGCTATTATCAAAAACATAAGAGATAGCAATTTTTGGTTGGGATGTGGAAAGAAAGGGAACACTTGTACACTGTTGGTATAGGCATTATGAAAACAATATGGAGGTTCCTCAAAAAATTAAAAATAGAACTAACTCTCATGCAGTTCTACTGCAGTTCTACTTCTAGGTATATATTCAAAGTAAATTAAAACACTATCTTGAAGAGATAATCTGCACTCCCATGCTCACTGCAGCATTATTCACAATAGCAAAGACATGAAAACAACCTGAGTGTCCATTGCCAGAAAAATGGATAAAGAAAATGTGGAATATACAAATGGGATATTATTCAGGCATAAAAAAAGGACATCCTGCCATTTGTGACTCCATGAATGGACCTTGAATGCATTAGCTAAATAAAATAAATCAGACAGATAAAGGTAAATACTGTATGGTATTACTTATATGTGGAATGTCATCAACAACAACAAGAATAACAGCAACAAGTGGAAAACAGTATGGAGGTTCCTCAAAAAATTAAAAATAGAAATATGATACGATCCAGTCATTTCACTACTGGTTATTTACCCAAAGAAAATAAAAGCAATAATTTGAGAAGACATATGCACCTCTGTGTTTATTGCAGCATTACAGACAATAGCCAAGATAAGGAAGCAACCTAAGTGCCCATTAATAGATGAATGGATAAGGAAATGGTATTTATACAACGAAATACTACTCAGCCATAAAAAGGATGAGATCTTGCCATTTGTGACAACATGGATAGATCTAGAAGGTATTATGCTAAATGAAATACGTGAGACTGAGAAAGACAAATACTATATGATTTCATTCATGTAGAATCTGAAAAACGAAACAAATTCATACATAAATAAGAAACAGAATCAGACCTATAAATACTGAGAACAAACTGATGTTTGCCAAAGGGAGAGGGATGGGGCAATGGGCAAAATGGGTTAGGGGAATGGGAGATACAATCTTCTAGTAATGGAATGGAGAAATCATGGGAATAAAAGGTACAGCATAAGGAAAATATTCAATGATATTATAATAGTGTTGTATGGGGAGAAATGATAGATACAGTTGTGGTGAGCATTGCATAATATATAAAGATGTCAAATCACTATATTGTACACCTGATACTAATGTACCTTTGTGTGTCAAAACTATACTTGAGTAAAAAAATTAAAAAATAAAATAAAATACCACACACAAAGCTAAACTTCTAGAACAGGGGATAGAAAAGTGGTTGCCAAGGGGTAGAATGCAGGGGAAATGGAGAGCTACTGGTCAAATGGTACAGATTTTAAGTTTTAAGGTAAATATGTTCTTTAGATTCAATGCACAGCATGATGACTCGAGTTAATAATCCTGTATTGTATATTTGAAATTTGCTAAGTGATTAGATCTAAAATGTTCTCACAATGCACAACACAGAAAAGCTAGCTATATGAGGTGATAGATGTGTTAATTAGCCTGATTGTGGTATTTGTTTTATACTGTGTACATAAATCAAATATTAATACTGCATCCATTAAATATATTTCAATTTTATTTGTCAATTAAACCTTAATAAAGCTGAGAAACAATTCGGTTTCTCATTTGCATTAGCCAAATTTCAGCTGATCAATACTACATGAGCCTAGTGGCTACTGTAAATAAGAGTGCAAATACAGATCATTTACATAATCACAAAAGTTTTATTGAGCAGTGCTGGTATAGATAATCCCATAAATACCAGGTATGGTCCAAATACTGAATGGTTTTTGTTTCATCTATATTTGACTAACTCTTCAACAAAACCTAATATATATATATATATTAAATATATATATATTATATTAAATATATATATTTATATATATTATATTAAATATATATATATATTTATTTATGTCTTGCCTCCTTCAAGATGAGTACAAGATCCAGTTGATGGATTTTGTATCAGTTAAGGTCTGCATGTTTAATATATAGGCTTCTCATTCAAAGCTTTTAGTAAATTTCAATCATCTCTAAAAAAAAGACTTCTGTCCATGGGTGATTACTTTGAAAACAGGCCTCAAGCTCTCCAGTAAGTAAAGGATGTTACCTGTGTTGACATTTTGCTCCTTATATACGCCTAAGGGTGGCTGCTAAATTTATCAACTTACAGATATTTAGCATTTGAGCATTACCATAATCCTTATTAATTACTTTAGGAAAGGTGAAAAAAGTACATGGTATAAATCCTTATTTTGCTTGACTTGACAAATCCAGTTTTAATTTAGCAAAATCATGTTTCCTGTCTTCCATTAAATAACAGATAGAGATCAGGTCAGTACCTTTTCCCCACCACTAGTCTGGTCAACAACAATACCCAGCAGCCTCATCCTAACCCCCCTAACATTGTGAACAACTCATTAAGTTTCTGTTGTCTGGTATTTCATTGTGCAAAAATGACCGGGTTATTTTACCAAATTTGGAACAGCTGGAACTGAAGTACAAGAGGCACAATGAATACTAATTTTGGAGAGACATGCCATATGAATTTTGGTGCTTTGAAGAAGAAAACAAATAGCAGTTTCAAATTAGAAAAGTATATAAAAAGTCACAAGTACAGATAATTGAAATTGGAAAAAAAAAGGGGGGAGGGGGATTGGCAACCAGACCACTTCTCACATGAGCCGCTCTGTTGCAGGTTCCTGAGTGAGTACCACTAGAAACTGGGTTATTTAATAATGTTCAGAGATTTCCCAAGCAAGTATTATGCCATAGTTACCCAAACTTTTTCCTCTGGCCATAAAATAAAGAAGGAAATGGGATATTTAAATTGTAGTATTTGGATGAAGACATTTCTTCTAATAGTACTCCTCAAGGATTTGGCCGGCAGAAAAGATGTTGGCCGATAATGATTTACCAGACTGGGGGGGATTGTATTAAGTGACAGCCTACTCGGAGATGATGGTAAGGAAACCTCTGTGGGTTAATGTTACAACTATTTCCAAAAGGAGCTGCTATTTATTTCACTGGCAAGCTCTGGGGTGTCCAAATAAGTCTTGCTTTCTTACCCTCCACACAGAGAATTAAACCTCAATTTGTGAGACTTGTCTTAATATTCTCTTTAAATCATTTAATAAATTGACACCTGCAGATGGAGCCAAGTTAAGTTCTGGAACTGACATAAGTGGAATATACCATGCTGCCGCTCACGCCCGTCTGAAAAGTGAGAATATTGTACCTAGAAAAAGGCTAAGTTTTCTATCATGGTATTTTTATATCAGTCATATGACAAGATGACTTTGAGGGGATGTGTCCTAAATCTCATCGGAAGTATAATGCTGATAAAAATGTAAATGCTGACACTTTACAACTGAATGGTAAATGACTGGATAATCTTATTTCCCTCTAGTCTCCTCTGGTTTGTAAGTGAAACCAGAGTTTCACTCCTCTGGTTTGTAAGTTGAAAAGTGAGTGATACTGACAGATTCAGGACTTTTAAACATTTTTAAATAAGTTCATGGCTTTGTTTGAAAACATACAAGGTAGTGGAAATAGTCATTTATGTAGATACTTTCTTCTTTTCCATCTGAGAATATATGATGAGCAAAATTAATTTTGTTCTAGCATAGTAAAAGATTTTTAAAACTGAAAGTAACTCTTGAGAGCATCCTGTACGTACTCATCATTTCAGAACATAAAATCAAAATTCGAAGAAGTTGAGTAAATTGGACAATATATTAATGAAATAGGAGATGAGTATTTCTAGGACTGGGTCTCAAAGCTTTGTGGTTGCCAGATGCTTTTCATTAAACTTAATTTCTTCTATTTTTGAAACATTTTAAAATTATTTCCTGGAGGAACCTTTCATTTCCTTAAGTTTTATGTAACATTTCTCTTCGTTGACTAATAAACATGTGAGGCCTACTTTTATTGATCTAAGGGAACTAATGGAAGATGGGATCCACAGAAAACCCATTTCCTGTCGCACCCATCTAGTCCAAAAATACCCCATAGCAAAATCTGAGTGGTCATATCTCCCTTCTTTCCTCCTCTCCTTTCCTCTCTCTCCTCTCTTTTCATGTCTTTTTAACTTCCTCCCTTTCTTTCCTTTCCCTCTCTTTTCCCTCTTTCCCAGATATTAAATACCAACCAGCATTGTGTTAGGTCCTAAAATATGAAGAAATCAAAACATATCCTCTGTTCCTTAAATTAACAGTTTCCTAGAAGTTCTGCTGGCACAACAACTGTGGATCAAATAGTACTAATATTTGTAGGCTTTATTTATTTATTTATTTACTTACTTACTTACTTATTTATTTATTTATTATTTTATTCATCATTTATTCACTATATTTTTTATTTGCTTCAGCTTTACTGAGGTATAATTGACATATAACTTTGTAAAATATTCAGAATATACATCATGACGATTCGATACGAGTACACATTGTGAAAGAATTTGCCTTTCTAATTAATTAGCACATCCATCGCCTCACTTTGTGTGTGTGTGTGTGTGTGAAAACGTTTAAGTTCTACTCTCTTATGAAATTTTGACTATAAAGGGACACTTGGGTGGTTTAATATGTTAAGCATCCAATTCTTGGTTTTGGCTCAAGTCGTGATCTCATGGATCATGAGATCAAGCCCCACGTGGGGCTGTGCACACAGTAGGGAATCTGCTTGAAGATTCTCTCCTTCTACCCCTTCCCCCACTCAGGCTTTCTCTCTCAAATAAATAAATAAATCTTTAAAGAAAAGAAATTTTAGGCATACAAAACAGTATTATCAACCATAACTACCATGCTTTACATTACATCCTCAGCTCTTGTTCTTCTTATAGCTGAAATTTTGTACCGTTTACCAGCCTCTTGCTATTGCCCATCCACCACCTCCTAGTCCCTGGTCATGATTAATTTTCTACTCTTTGTTTCTATACCAGGCAGTGTTTGTCTTTCCCTGTCTAGTTTATTTCACTGAGCAAAATGCCCTCAAGGCTCATCCATATTGTCACAAATGGCATTTCCTTCTCCCTCATGGCTGAATAACACTCCATTGTGTAAATATGCACATCTTCTTTACCCATTCATCCATTGGTGGCCACTTAGGTTGTTTCCATTTTAAAGCTCAGGCATTAAAATTATTGTCCTGTTATTTTCTAACTTTCTTGAACAAGTGATATCTTTTTTTCTGAATATCAGTCTTATTACATGTAAATGAATATGAAGGCTATGACCTATTCCCATTGTTATTGACTGATACATCTTAGAATATAGGAAATTTGGTAGTTATTTTTATTTCTCTATTTGATTGTTCGTGAATAGTTTCAATATCATTTTTGTATATTTAACCATATTAACTAGAAAATAATCAAGAAGTTATAAACTCTAGAGCGTCATTAGCAATGCAGAAGCAGGGAAATTTTTTTTTTTCTTCTTTCCTCATTTTGGCATTTTTATCTTCACAGACTTAGGGAACAGAACACAACATTCTATGCAATTGGTGAGAAAAGGAACTTTTACTCATGCATCAAAGTAAATATTTTGAAGCTTTTGACAGAGCTGTCTCTGGATAAAAACATGGCTTATGGCCCACTTCCCAGGTGGTCACTACAACCCTTAGGGACACACCTTCACACCTGTCTCTCTTCTCCAATCCTGCTCAGTGGAGTGGAATAAAGAGTCATTCTTCATTCTTAGAAATCCTGGAGCCAGGGATGCCCAAGTGGCTCAGTGGTTGAGTGTCTGTCTGCCTTTGGCTCAAGGTGTGATCCTGGGGTCCTGGGATTGAGTCCTGCATTGGGCTCCCTGCAGGGAACCTGCTTTCCCTCTGCCTATGTCTCTGCCTCTCTCTCTGTGTCCCTCATGAATAAATAAAACAAACAAACACAAGAAAGGAATACGGTAGCCAAAATGAGAAAACTTTAAATTTATATCCACTCTGCCAGAAGACTTGAGTTTGGTCAAGTCCAGAAGAACACAATACATTTTCTTGGAAGACAGCTTAGTTTAGAGGAAAACTGGATACTGAATTCACATCCCAGCTCTACCTTTTTCCATCAGTATGACCTTGGGAAAAGTCATTTAACCTCTTTGAGTGCCAGATCATCATCTGAGAAAAGAAAATCAGGTCTTTCTCCCAGGATAAGTCTTTCTTCCAAGATTAAATGGGAGAGTTTATATATACAATTCTTAACATAGCACTTACTGGGTATTAAATAAGGTAGTTCCCTCAACGTTCTTTCCCTCTCCTTTTTGGACTAAACGTCTACCTCGATGATAAACCCTAATGAGTCCTTTCATAACTCCCTTGGGAGGCATAGTTCTGGTTACAATTAATCACAAAATAGTGGCCAAGGAGGAGAAACATAATCATAATGCTGAAGGAAACACACACGTAACTAGAACAAAAGTCAAGAAGATCTCCAGCACAGGAAAAATAGTACCTCTTTTCCTAGGGCTTTGTCAATCTGAGGGAAAAGTAGTGTTTCATAGGTGAAATGGAGATGTATGCATTATTTTAATGATCCAGGTTTTCATTAGCAAAACAAAGATGTCCTATAAATAAATTTACTGTCAATATAGAGAAATAAAGAAACTATGTAACTGTGTTTCGCCATCAGCTATATTAATGGTACATCACCACATTCCTCCTCTTTAAAAAAAAAATATATATATATATATATAAAACATGTGAGGGGATATAAAATATATATACATATATATTTTTTAAAGATTTTATTTATTTATTCATGAAAGATACAGAGAAAGAGGCAGAGACAAAGGCAGAGGTAGTCCCCTGCAGGGAGCCTGATGAGGGGACTTGATCCCAGGACTCCAGGATCATGCCCTGAGCCAAAGGCAGACACTCAACCACTGAGTCAGCCAGGCAACCCTAATATATATATATAATATATATAATATATATATATATATATTATATAATATATCTGAGAGGCTATAAAATATATGTTATATATATAATCATGAGAGGATATACTATATATATATATATATGTATATATATATATATATATATATATAAACATATTATACAGAATGATTTTAACACAAAACAAATGAGTTTGGGGAGAAGGAAGAATGCATCTCTGTTTTAATAATGTCTGAGCAATATTGTTGAGTGCATATTGTAGACTCCTTTCTAGCTTGTTCAGGGCCTTGTCACAAATCTCTAAGGAATTAAATGAGACAGCAGTGTAAATTTGGTGTTGTGATAATTATGAACATGTTTTATCAAAGCCAACATATTTTATAATAAACAAGATACACATTTCTAATCTTAGGAAATTAAAAGTAGTTCTATTGTTCCATGAACTTGAGGATTTAATTATTAGTTTTAATCTCAAAAGCCCGGTTTAAATGAATTAAAATGCAATTTGATTCCTCAGCACAGTCTTGCTCACCTCTTTAATCATTTACAACAATTACATGACTCATCATTCATGCTTGGGACTGGTCAAATTTTTCTTATACTTGATTGTTTACCCCAAACTTAGTTTTGTTGTTGTTGTAGTTGCTGCTTATCCAGAACATCCAAATTCCATAACTTATAGTCTCTTGCTTAATACTGGCACTGAAGTTCTCTCTTGTTGGCAACTATTTTTATGTGGAAATTTTGAAAGTTTCCTAGGCTATGATTATATGTTTACATTCCATTAGATCAACTACTTTGCCACTATAGATTAAGACAATATATTGTGTTGTATTCTTTTGGTAGCTGTGGTCTTCTTCTATTATAAGTTCATTAGTTGTTATGAAGTACCAAGGGTACCATTACGCCATACTTGTGTAGTGTGGTGTGAGGGGAAGAAAATGAAATCTGAAGTCTGATAGGTTTATGTTTAATTAATAGCTCAACAAGGAGTGCCACTTGTTAATACTTCTGGAGACTGCTTTGGATGCTTCTCTAAGACTCAGTTTTGTCATCCATTAAATGGGGGAAAGTGCCCAGTCACACTGTTTATATGATGATTTGATGGTGTAATAGACTCCAAAACAAATTAATTGATTTCCTATCACAAAAATAAGCAGAACAGTTTATCTGCACTATAGAAGAGGTTCTAGGCTCTTGGAAAACATAACTGACAAAAGGGTATTAAAGCCAAAACTAGATTCTACTGTTCTCAGCTCATGTGACATCTTCCCACTGAGACCTTCCCTGAGTATCCTAACTATCCTAACTATAGTAGCCCCCTTTGCTCTTTACCAGTCTTCATTTTTGTCTTATCACTCTATTTTTTTTAAAGATTTTATTTATTTATTCATGAGAGACAAAGAGAAAAAGAGTCAGAGACACAGACAGAGGGAGAAGCAGGCTCCCTGCAGGGAACCAGATGTGGGACTTGATCCGTGCATCCTGGATCACACCCTGAGTTGAAGGCCAACTCTCAACCACTGAGCCACCCAGACATCCCTGTCTTATCACTTATAACCATGGAGAATTATGTCACACATGTTTTATATTGTTTCCCCAGCAGAATATAAACTCCTTTGGGCACCTGGGCTCAGTTGGTTAAGCATCTGACTCTTGGTTTTGGCTCAGGTCATGATCATGGGATCCTGAGATTGAGCCCTGCATGGGGCTTCATGCTCAGCAGGGAGTCTGCTTGGGGATTCTTTTTTCCCTCTGCCCCTCCCCCTGCTCATGCTCTCTCTCTCTCTAAAATAAATAAATAAATCTTTAAAAAATAATATGAACTTCTTGAGGGCAAAGATTATATCATTTGTCCACCACTGTGCTCAGTGCCATCTGCTCCTGGGTATACTGTAGAGGATCAATAAATGTTGAATGAATGAATTCATAGCTAAATATCTAACTGATATGTTAGATGTTTGGTGTTACCAGAGTTTAAATATGAATCTTTACTAAATATGCAACTATTTAAACTGGAGCTAAAAGTAGCTTCTAAAACAATTGGCAGGATAGGATAAGTGAAACCAATAAAATATAAAGAAAATAATGTATGTATAACTCACCACTACTGTTAAGGCTTGAAAATTAACAGAGCTTACGACACAGAAGAGATAAGAGGGTTAAGAAGATTTATTCAGCCATCACAGAACCATCTACTACAATTTATTGTGGTGATGGTGAAAGATATCAAGGTGCTATTACAGGAGTATAGGCTTGTGTTTCTCCAACATCACTCTGCAGTCTATCAGGGAGTATCTTTTTTCTTTTTTCTAAAGGTTTTATTTATTTATTCATGAGAGAGAGAGAGAGAGAGAGAGAGAGAGGCAGAGACATAGGCAGAGGGAGAAGGAGTCTCCATGCAGGGAGCCTGACATGGGACTGGATCCTTGGACTCCAGGATTATGCCCTGAGCCGAAGGCAGATGCCTAATCCCTGAGCCACCCAGGTGTCCCATATCAGGGGGTATCTAAGATAATGCTTCAAAGTACGTTTTCATTTCTATTATAATCTCAAAATTAACATGTCTGTTCCAAGCTATCAATTTGGCTATGGTATAACACAAGTATTTTTACATGATTTCAGTGGCAGAAATTTATTTCCATTTATAGTAATATAGGCATCCAGCTCTAGTAACTTAATGTTGTAGATGAATGAGTAAACTACAACAGTGGTGCTAATGCATAAATAATGCTTATTAACCAAATGAAATTTCTGATAAGTTTCTATAGAGAAATTAATAAGGGAAATGGAAGGTGGGGTGGGCTTATAAATTAGAATTCTTTGTGGCAGCTAATTCATATTTTCATCTCAAGATGAGAATATGTTTGTTTTCAGCAGTGTGTTATCATCTCGTGTACTATATAAATATCAGTTAAAAATGTTTATTTTGCACTTTAGTTTCTATTCATTTGCAAATTTGTTTTGGTTTATGATTGCATAGTTATCCATAGGGATATTTTATATTTATATTTATTTATCTAGGTTTAGATATACTTAAGTTATGGTTAAATTACAATGTGGAACATAATTTAGATCAACCTCAAGTGTCTATAATTTTGTTTTTACATTAAAAGGTTGTATACATTCATAACAGTTGAGAAATAACTGTAGGCAACTCTAATTTTGTCCTTCCTTGCTTTCTTCTGCAACAATTTTTGAGTATCTACATGTCGATGGTGAAAACTCTGTTACTGGCAGTTGGAAAAGGAATGTTGAAAAGAGTTAATCAGACATCAGAGAAGTCTTGGTTGCTTGGCCTGGAGTGGTTTCCAGTTCAAGATACTGTGAGAATGATCAGGTCATCTGCCAACATATGGAAATGCCATGTTGGAGGAATTAAACTAATTTTGCTTGATGCATCTGAATGTGAGACCCTACTAGATTTCAGGATGGAATTTTATAGGTCTAAGATTCAAAGGACAGGAATTAGGTTTTAAGAAGAGAGGGTGTAGGGGGCATTTGCAAAGAGAGGGCAGTTGAGGTCATGACAATAGATAAACTTGTCAAAGAGAGCCAAGGGCAGAGCTTTGATGAAAATTGCATTTAGGAGTATAAATGAGGAAAAAAAGATCAGATTACCAGACTTTCTTATTCACGATTTTTATCCACTCTAGGAATCTTTTTAAATGTCATTTTTAAAATTTACTATGTATAATTTTATTCTTTTAAGAATGAAATCAAACCTGTTTACCTAGAAGAAATCAGGGAGAAGAATTGTACTGTATGGGAAATGGCATTTGAAATGGGGAAATAATGTAATAAAAAAAAGAGAAACAGAGAACATAGAAAGGACATATTTACCATATACACTGGTCCTGTGTCAGCCTTTGCTTTCCTTGGAGTTTTTTTTTTTTTTCTGTAGAGTCTAAAAAGTATCTATCTTATCAGGTTGCTATGAAGATCAAATGTGATGATACATATCAAAATACAAAATACTCTGGAAAAGCATTATTACTGTAGACATTTGTTAAGATTTTCTCTAGGTAAGCTTTTTAAAAGTAATGTATTGCCATGCAAACATTTTTTTAGTGTTTCATTATATTTATTTATATTTCTATTTTTACCATCTAATTATTTTTCAACATTTAATATTCATGAACGTTAGGAATATTCTATATCATCTGTTTTTATTATATAGATTGCACAATGTGAATTACACAGCATGATGAAGCCATTAACTTCATTAACTAGAAGAGTGGCTTAGGTTTGAAATATAGATGATTTGCAAGTGGTAGGAGGACACACAGTAAAGGTAAATTGCTTCTTTGCCATCTTTAAAGATCTAATTTGTAATTTCTAGAAAGCTTAAAGAACAAAATAACTTAATTAGTTTGAATTTTTATAGTCAAGATGAATAATCCCATCAATATGGCAGGATTATGTAAGAATTTGCCATGTACTGAATATAAATATAAGAGTACAGTGAATATAGTCTTACTGGAAAAATAGCTAACTTTTGGGACAGTGGTAAAAATTGGTGCGCAATTAAAAGAATATGTATCTTATTTTTAGAAGATCATCTAAATTTCTTTTTAGGTTTTACAGTTTTCTACTCCCACCCCAAAAGTGACATGTAGATTTGTCACTAAAATTCTCAGAGAGCATCAATGCAAAAGATAAATTGAGTAATGAACTAAAATATAGGAATACAGCATTATTGTAGAATCAGAATACGATTTTTAAGACGTGTGTGATATATGAATAAAACTGTTTGTTTTTTTAGAAAACAAACATATAAATAAGAAACACAAGCCTACTGACATTTGGCTATAAATTCTAACATTGTGAAGCATTATGTTCTTATGCTAAAGTGAAAAGGATGGTTAAGTTCTCACACTGCAAGTGAGAGAAATGTACAAAAAAAAAATCTCACCCAAACACCTGCCAACTTCCCCTTTCCACATCATATTTTAGAAGTACTATTTGTACTGAAATACATCTTGTAAATCTTCCACTAGGAGTTCCACACACACACCCCCAGCACTACACAATTTATAAACTAACTTGGCAATTATTTGAGGACAGCATTTTGCATTTCCATTTCTGTTATTAATATTTCTCATGTTTAAGAGAAAACCAAAAGATAATTCTATTTCCTGTGATCTTTATATTAAATATGAATATATTGACTTACTTGTGGCCCTGCGATGCTAAGGCTATGGCACAATGTCATCAGTTACCTCCCAAAATATTTTCAAGAGGTTGAGATATGAAGAGGAAAAGAGTGATGTTGAGGTTGCTAGTTCTTATCTGACTCCAGGAAGTAGTGCAATCCAATTCCAAATAATTACTGTTAACAATAATAAAATGCAAGACAGCAACACTATAGGTATTAGGAATATTTAAAAAGAAAACAAATATCTGAGGGGGAAAAAGACATTTATTTCAGGAGATTTCATTTGTGTGTGTGTGTGTGTGTTTTAATTTTTTTACTAAGCTCAAGGTTATAAAAGAGTTTGTAAAGCAAAGGAGAAAAATGTAAATGCAAGCAAATGTATTAATCCTAGAGAGGAAAAAGAAGATAATCTTGAATAACTGGTTCATTCCAGGGGCTTTTTCTGATGTTCTCCCTTCCTCTGCCTCCCCTTAATCTGTCTATCCTCTAGTCTGACTCTGACCCACCACTCTTTGGTTGTTTTTCATCACCCTCCTGCCTTATTATTTTACTAGTAATTAGTGTCTTTATTTCTTAAAGTTATATCATCCTGAGAAAATTTCTTAATCTATTATAGCATCAGATTTTCATTCATAAAGGTAGATCATAAACTATAGCATGGACTTGTTATTATCAATATGCAAAGCACACAGTACAGTGCCTGATATATTTACAGTGCAGAATACATGATGTATTCTGTATTGGGAAATTATTAACATTGCTATTATTATTACTGCACTGTGCACCAAGCCAACATGCAAATTAAATTGAATAGCAATACTCCCTACAAGTAAATTCCCTGAGGAAGAAAAGGAGATGCATAATTTATCCTTGAGTTTCTGTCTTTGGCTGTATCTGCTTCACTATTGTATTTGACTTTATTATCTGTATTTGGATCGATCGCTATATAACTGAATTGGTATCAGCATGAATTCATTCATTCAGTTAGCATTTATTAAGACACTTTGTCAGACAGGGTATTAATCACTGAAGTGCAAATGAGAAGTGGTTTGTAACCTTAAGGTATTTACAGTATAGGAAGAAGAAATAGATCTATAAATAAGTAGATGCTATAAATTATGGAAGTTTCTAAGATAAATATCCATAGTCCATACAGTGTGTGGACAAAACCAACAAACAATTGTCAATTTTACATGAGAGTAAAAAGTAAGTGGCAATTAGGAAAAGCCACTCTAAGTATCTGAGTAACTAAAACATGGGCAATCAAAATATGATGCATATTTTTCCTGATTATCCTAAATACAAGATAATATGAAATTATGAAGGGGTGCCAAAATTGGTGGAAGGGTTTGAATTAAGTTTCTTCTTTGGATCATTTCTAAATATATTTCACATTTAGATGTCAAAATAAAGCCTTGCCCCAAAATTCAACAAATATTTTATTGTATTTATTTGGGCTAGATATTGTGGATATACAAATACAGAAAAGTAATCTGTATTTTTATTCAGAGGCCTCAAATGTAGTATGAAATCTATGTATGATAATTTACATTTAATAATATATAAATATTATAATTATATTATATATTGTAAATATATGTATATTATGGTATACTTCAATGGTATAAAATGGGATATGGTTTATTTTCCTCTGAGGCAGGGAAAAGGGTTAGAGTGACACTCGAGGTAGGCTTTACATGTATAAGGTAGCAGGGATAGAGTACTCTTCTGTGAAAGGGTGAAGAAAAGTATAGGCAGAGAGGCTTGTTAGTTTGTGAAGGCCTCACATAATGTCAAGTGGCTTGATTCACTTGGTAAGAAAAGAGACTTAATAGCAAGATTGTTGTGTTGTATTTTGTTTTTAAAGTCTGGAATTTATTTGCATTTTCTAAAATGGTGGGGGAGAAGAGCATAGAGGAAAGAAAACTAGTTAGAAATTGAAATATTTCAATTGGATAACAAATGAAGACTTGAGATAATATTGTGGGATGGAAGGGGAAAAAATAACTGGATATGGAAGCTGAGAAAGAAGAAATAATGAAGGTTGGCTTTTGTCAATTGCAAGAAGAAGCCAGAGAAAATGCTGTAGTTGATGGCCATAACCCTGTGGTAGGTGATTTATATACAACAAACAGGGATTCATACCCAAGCCACTAAGCAAATTTAAATAGCACTGATTAAAAACAAAGAAACAAACAAACAACAGCAACAAATGACAGGTTTTGCAAGAACTAACTAGAGATCATTGAAAAGAGGAGCAAGATCTGATATTTAGCATGAACCTCAAGGTATGCCCAAGTCTGCATTATGGGTGTTATTGTGAAAGAAGTCAAATCCATTTAGTAATAATTATTTAGTATGAATTATTCTAATTTGCACCATCTTGCCTCTTTTTGCAATGTTTTATATACTCTGGGTTTTTCACGTTTAAAAATTATGAGAAAAAAAATTATGAGAAAAGAAATTTCAATTTTCAGAGAATAGTGACAAAAATAAAGACTGAATACTTTTGTTCACTGAGGAAAGGGCTAAGGAATTTGTGTTCAGCTATGAGAAGCAGCAGATAAAGAGTGATCTGTTTACTGTTTTCAAAAACTTCGGTGGTCGCTGGGTGAAACATGTACATGAGGTTCTCCATGTCTGCGGAAGCGCAAACACAAAAGAATAAATGGGCTTCCTACTGTCCACAATAGTTTAACAAACTCTTGCCTTAATGCTGGATCAGATGATACCTTTGAGATCCCTTCCAGCAATACTTTGAAACTCAGACTATGGAAGTGCTAGAATACAATTATTTCATTTCTGAGCAGCAATTTGTGCACTTTATATAAATGGAAAATTTTTGGATAGGCTATCCTTTTCTTTTGCCAATATCTAAGATGCTTTGGTATATATTTGTAAACACACCAAATGTAATTCAAGATGGTTGTATAAAATGAAAAACATTTATCACTAGAAGACATTTTTTATATATGGTGTTTGCTTCTACATAGTTTAAGCAAATTCACTTTTGGACAAGAAAGGAAAGCACTTAAGGTAATTGTTATTGTATCTATATAGCACCTTAGTTCAGACACCTGGGTATTTCATGCTATTGCTATTGACGTCTTGTTTTGTTTCAGCTGATTTTAATTTATGTTATAAAGTATGATTATTAGTACATTTGCTTCCAAGATCATTTAACACAGGAAGATCCTTTATCTCGCCAATTATCATGAGTGAAAATTCTTTCCATATTCTCTTTAGTTATCAACTCAACGAGTACTTATGGAGGAGTTATTCTATGCCAAGAACTGATATTACAGGTGAATGTATTTTTAAACCCAGATATCAGTTATATGGGTGCGGGAGGAGGGGGAAGTCACCTGCTTCTTGATATCCCTGTGATTTTTGCTTTAACCTACTCAATACTTTGGTGAAGGTAAATCCTCAACTTCTAACAATGTCTGTCAGTCCCAAGAAGAGATTAGGAGTTTGTTCCTGGAACATTCCTTTAGTTCCAAATCACAAAATATCTGATATGAAGTCAATCTCCTTTAAAATTTTTCACTACTGGAATGCCTGAGTGGCTCAGTGGTTAAGTGTCTGCCTTTGGCTTAGGTCATGATCCCAGGGTCCTGGGATGGAGTCCCACATCAGGCTCCTCGTAGGGAGCCTGCATCTCCCCCTGCCTATGTCTCTGCCTTTCTCTCTGTGTGTCTCTCATGAATAAATAAATAAAATCTTTAAAAAGAAAAGAAATGGTATAAAAAATTTTTTACTACTGAAAATTATTTATACCAAGAGTTCATGACTTTAGCAAATTTTTTTGGAAATTTGGGAGATCACAGTGCCTTTGCCCTTGGCTTTCTTCCCACTGGTCTCTGCTGGAATCACATTCCAGGATTATACTCAAGGATGCCAGCCCTTCTAATACTGTTACACCAAGCAGGTCATTTTTCAAATTTGGAAATCTTACCTCACTCAGGCACTTGATGGAAAAGACTTACTATTCTTAGAAGGCAATTTTGTTTATCAACTACAGTAAGAAAGAAAATCTATGAAACCTGTTGCTATCAAAATCTGAATTCTTAATGAATACTGTGCTTGAATGGTCATTGCAAGCTTTGAGTGGCTGCCTCATATTTAGGAGTGATTCTCTATGTTTACATAAAGCTGTCAAATAGAGGATTTGGTCACCCCCTACTCTCTCTCTGATACCTCCACCCACTCTTTGAAGTTAAGAAAGCAAAAACTTAGGTCATATTTTTTTCCCTCTGCAGAATTGGAATTTATACTTCATTTGCTATGTTATTTATTACATTGCATGCTTATGTAAATTTATGCATGTCCTTCTTGAGGAGGTCTGTCTTCCCTAAAAATTAACAATTTAAGCCCAATTTTTTGAGTCAAAAAATATGAGGTATATTTCAACAAAGAAAACAGGTATAGTTATCAAGAGGAAAATCAGTCCACAATAACATTGTTTACAATTCATTTTATTTACATACAATTCATTTCTAGTTTGTTTTTTTCTCCAGGTTTTTTCACTGTTCGATCTCTCTGTTTTCAACTTCCTACTTACAATATTGTGGCATCCATATTGTTAGAAACTAAGGATAAAGAAAATGTTTTAGTTAACATTTCAAATGATGGACAATGGATTAGTCTTTCCTGCAAATTGAACTTCAACAGATGTGTAATGCAGGTGTAGATCATCAACACTTTATGATACGCCTGCTTTTAATTTTCATCTAATGCCTTGATTGCTTATGAGTTAGTCATGTGTGATGTTAGAAAAATTTTGAAATGCCACCTAATCAGTTGTTAATTAAGAATAAATCATTACATTTTAAAGAGATGATAAAATACCCTTTTCTGATGAAATGGCAATTGCTTTTTTTCTTCTCTTTTGTTATAAAATTGAGCTCTGAGATTTGGATGATTAGAGATTATCAGCCACAATTATAATGATGTTCTGATTTAACATTTTCCTCCTGTTTGTGAGAGAGCAGGAACTTGTTGATGCATTTAAAAAATACAAGAGCTTCCTCGATGTTTATATGATGAATATCAGTCATGATTGATATTTAGAAATTAGTTCACGGAAGGATTTACATGAATGTAACATAATTGCATTTCTTTTTGTGCCAATTGATTTTATTGCTATGTTTAATGGTTTGTTGCATACTTTGCAGGATAATGAATTTTATTTCTTGAATTATCCTATAAATAACCTGGAAATTTCTAAATTAGGATTATTGCACTAGCTGTCTTAACTATTGCAAACATGTACCGTTCCATGCATTTAAGAATTGGAATATATACCTGTCTCAAGGCAGACCAGGGATGATGTAATGTTATCATATATAAATATATATATTTGTAAATATATATGATATAGGTATAAATATATATAAATGTATATACAAATATATATAATGAATATATGTGAAATATATATTTATAAATATGTGTGTATATATCTATATCTATATCTAATCTGTATCTATATCTATATATCTATTCAAAATGCCCAGAAACATTCTTTTCTACTGTGTTCTCTAGTAAACTTGTATATTACATGACTAGAGATGTCATTTTATATTAGCTTCCTCATTAATTTTTACCAGTTCATTTGACAAGGGCATAACTCCAATTGATTTTTTTTAAATAAGGCAAAAACTTCAGCCTAAATATGAAGCCCATTGACATTCTTAACTGTGATGAGTTCATACTGTATAGTTTGTATTGATAATTAGCCTTGAGTCAGATTTTTTTTTCTTTTTAGCCTTGGTACCTATACTGAGATTTTGCAGTGTGCATATAAATGTTAAATTTTTGATTAATACCAAAGAAAGTAATACTTTTCTTTGTGAAGTACTTGAAAATATATATAACATTTATGTGTACAGCTTGTCAAAACACTCACCTAAGCAGAATGGGCAAAACTGGAATTCAGCATTGGCAATTAAAATGTTTCATTATCTTTTATATGGCATGATCCTTCATAATTGTCATGTCTTGATAAGTGGTGATGACAATCAGATTTTCAAAAACATACTGTCTGCAAAGTTTTTACATCCAGGCATCCCAGGTATTGCAAGACATGGTCCTTCCTCAACATTTACAGTCCTTAATACTAGGATTTGAAGAAATGAAACAGCTTGATAGAATGTATATGAGTTTATTTTTACTTTTTAAAAAATATTTTTATTTTTATTTAAGATTTTATTTATTTATTCATGAGGGAGACAGAGAAGGAGAGAGAGAGAGAGAGAGAGAGGCAGAGACACAGGTAGAGGGAGAAACAAGCTCCATGCAGGGAGCCCAAGGTGGGACTCAATCCCGGGTCTCCAGGATCAGGCCCTTGGCTGAACGCGGCGCTAAACCACTGAGCCACCTGGGCTGCCCTATTTTTACATTTTAATTATTCTTTAGATAGGTAGCTCACAACCATCAGAAATATTGATATTGATATAATAAAAAAGTGTATACTTTTAATGCATATTCTTTCCATGGGTAGCAGCATACAATTATTGTTTTTCTTTTTTTAAATTATTTTCATTAGTTATACATTCTGTAATAAAACATCTCTATACTCTTAAACTGACATTAAAATAATAAGTCCATCCAGTTATAAAATATATATTCTTCACATATGACAATGATATATTCATCATTTACTCTGTCTTCAAGTATTTTTTAAAATTACATCTATAATGGCTTTCTTTTCTGTAAAAAAATAAAAAAATAGTATCTTCCAGTTTTCTTTTAGTATTTTTAATCTTCATATTTAAAAATATGACCTATTTATAATTTATTTTTGTGTAGTTCAGCTTTATTTATTTTTTAATTAACAAATTAGCTAGGTAGTAGAATCCAACATTCTTTATGGAATAATTTTTATTTTCCCAAATGACCTAAAATACTTCCTTTATTATATACTAAATTTCCATATATGTATTTCAGCATCTTATCTATCCACTGACTGATTTGCCTTTTTCTTCATTGCTAAAATTATTTATCATATTTTACTATTTTTGAAAATTATTATATCTTATATATTAATAATTCTTATCATATTGTCAGGTACTACATTTCTATTTTTACTGCAAAATTATCTTAAATGTTCTTACCTATTTGCCTGACTTATGTCAATATACATGTTTTGAAATTACTATATGTACATAATTTTTACTATTAAAATCAATTTAAAAATCTCCCTATCAAATAAATGCTGAATATATATTTGAAGAATATTCATTTCAAGGATGACAAGTCAATAACTTCTCAGGCCTAGCGATGTAAGCATAGGTATTTTATGATTAACAAAAGATTAACTTTTTATAAAATTATAATAATCCATCTAATAAAAAATCATGGTTTTATTAGATTTTGAAGCTGAATTCAATGCAAATCAATGCATATTGGCACACTGCCTCTTTTTTATCATAATTCCCTTTTCTGGGATGCAAATTTAAAAGGTCAATTTATCAATTTTTGTCTAGTTCAGGAGAGGTGAAAATTAGAATTTTAAGAGCATTCTCGCTTGATAGCATTGTGGCTAATCCTCCAAGTGTGTTGGGATTTTAGGGCTATCTGCCAATAGCGGGACTGACCCTGCTCATGTGATAAAAAGTAGGTAAATACAAATTCCTTATTACTATTCTTTGGAACTTCATGGGAAAACCAAAACAATCACAGACTACTCTCCAATTTGGTACTGTTATACTACCTTTAAAGGTATCTAAGTAAGGTACTCAAATGCCCATTTGATTTTCTCATTGCTTTATTTGGTATGCATTTTTCCTGGGAAATCTAATTTTTTTCACACATCACTTACGCATTGCATTTCATTTTGCAAACTAGCAAATTTTCACACAGCTATCTATTTTTTTAAATTTAGAGTAATAGCTATAGAATAAAGCCTAATATGAATATTCTTGAACACACCTAATTTAAGTATGTAGTAAAATAGAAAATAGCATTTGTGAAATACCTGCAAACTATATTTGAGAAAAGGAGGAAACGTGTTATACACACCTAGAGGAGACGATAGCACCAAGGTGATCAACCTCATTCCTATCCAATGCAATATCGCCAATTTATTACTCATATATTCCTTTGGGAGCAGAACTTTCATTTTTTTTTAATCTCTTAAGCATTTGTAAAATGAATATATGCTAGTGACTTTCATGTTTTGTTTTTTTTTTATCCACCTATGTGAAGCCTGAAAACAACTTAAAACAAGGGAATTCAAGTCAACCTGTTAATCAAAATTCATTGTTGAGGGCTTCCAGATTCTTTCTACTAACCTCTCACTCCTTGTGAAGGGATTTTATTGTAAGTAGTTAATATTTTATGGGAATGCTGTCAGCTTCTCACAGAGCCCAAAGGAGCTATATATTTTTCTGACATATGATCATAATTCCCATCAGTATGTTTAATGTCAGCATCGGTAGGATTCCTTTGATTTTTAAGGAGGAAAAAAAATAAAGAATTCCAAACTCGTCAAGTAAGAATAACTATGCATGCTTCAGGAAATTCTTATTACTCTGGGTGAATGCTTGGGGACCAGAGAGACAGAAAGGCAGTGGATATCTCTTAGTGCTTTGCTGGCTAATCTATTTTTCCTCTGCCTATTAAACTGTTCCTGAAATGAGGATTTTGAGGATTACTTTTGTACACATTCACATACATAATTTATTGTAAGGCAAAACAACACACATACATATTCATGTATGTATATTATATATATGTAATAGTATAGGATATTATCTGAAAATTTTATGATTTAAAAGTGAAATGAAAAAAAAGTGAAATGAGCATTTTAGTTAAAAAACAAATTGACAAGATAGTGTTAAAAAGAAAAACACTGTTCAAATCTAAAATGTTTAAGGTTATGGATGATGGATGTTTCTATAGTTTTTCTATTAAAATAAAATCTTTCCATGTCACAAAGCACAAAAACAAAGAAGAACCTTGGAATGTGTTTTTCACCCTGAATGGCTTTAAATCAACCAGGCTCTAATAAGTTTGTTTTGCTAAGTAGCCTTCCTTTCTTATTCTTTTTACCCAGAACCATGAAAAGAAGTGTGAAAATGACCTGTATACAGTGTCAAATAATTCTAGTTCTATTTGGAATCTTTATTTTGTTTTAATTGCTTAAGGCCCTATTTAGCAAAGCCATAACTTTGGCCCAGCAACTTTATTTTTCCGGGTAAAATCCCATTTCCTTTTCTGTCATTTGATAACTTGTTTTATAGTGATTATTGTGAAATGTTTTAAATTATGAGCATGTATTTCCTCTGAAAGGTATTATGAGGCAGTAGGGATGAAATGTAAAAAAAAAAAAAAAAAAAAAAAAAGCAACTAGCACTAGTTTCTTTTTATTTTTAAGATTTTTTAAAAAAGATTATCTCAGAGAGAGAGAGAGAGCATTCATAGGGTGAGGAGCAGTGGGAGAGGGAGAGAGAGAAAATTCTCACGCAGATGTACCACTGAGCATGGAGCCTGACACAGGCTGGATTCCAGAACTCTGAAATGATAACTGGAGCTGAAACCAAGAGTCAGATGTTTAACTGTCTGAGCTAACTGTCCCTCTTAAGATTAAGATTTTATTTTTAAAATTGGGGCTCAAATTTACAACCCTGAAATCAAGAGTTGCATGCTCAGCTAAGCCAATCAGGGACCCCTGAAACTAATTTCAAATTAAAAAAAAAAAAAGCCCTCAGAATTTGGGAATAGTATACTTCTTTGGCATGTTTAAGATTTGTTAAACCAGGGATCCCTGGGTGGCGCAGCGGTTTAGCGTCTGCCTTTGGCCCAGGGCGCGATCCTCGAGACTGGGGATGGAATCCCATGTTGGGTTCCCGGTGTGCATGGAGCCTGCTTCTCCCTGTGCCTGTGTCTCTGCCTCTCTCTCTCTCTCTCTCTCTCTCTGTGACTATCATAAATAAATAAAAATTGAAAAAAAAATAAAAAAAAAGATTTGTTAAACCAAAGCTAAAACTATAATTAAGATGCAAAAAAATAATAATAATTTGATTATGATCAATGAAAGAAAAAACTATCACAGGTAATATGGCAAAGCAACAAGACATGGAATGATTAAGAGACAAAATTTTCATTATTTGTAGACAATGTGATTATATAATGAGATAACCCAAGATAATTTGCTGAAAAACTTCTAGAATTAATAAGAAAATTTAGGTGTGTTAAATACAAGATGTTGTAAGCCTGAGTAATTAAAACAGATGATATTAGAACAAAGAGGGACAGTTAGATCAGTAGATTAGATCCCACAATCATGTTTTGGTATGCTATTTTTTTTATTATTGTGCATTAAAAATTAATAAAGGTAAGATGAAGAAAACCAAAGTATTTATTTTAATTACTCTTTTGTAGGATCTTTGGCATGCAGAACTTCTTTTATTGTAGTCCCTAGTCAATCATATTTACTGAACACTTACTATGTGCCAGGTACTCCCCTAGGCATCTAGAAAGCATCAGTAAAATAAATTGGCAAAAGACCATGTCCTTGTAGATTTCATCATCTCCTGATCCAAAACCCTTTGGTATTAAATTTTGTTTTATTGTTTCCTCTTTTTTCGTATCTCAATCACATTGCCCTTCCTGCATGGATATCCATTCTAATTTCTACACTGTATATTCTCCTCATATACCATGAATTGTTAATATATTTGTATGTATATTATTAAAACTATATAGTGTTCATGTGGATGCATTTATTTTTTAATGTACCCAAATGGTTTCTCAGAGAAAAAACTTAGTTAATAGTTTTAAAACTTAATAGTTCTAAACTTAATTGTTTTAAAAATTGAAATTTTTTAGTCTGCATTTTATTTTTAAGATCTATCTTTTGGCTCTTATTCCTGGATAATATTCCATTTTATGCCTAAGCGTATACCACCTATAATTTATAGATTTCTTTAGTGATGAACACCTAAGTTGGATCCAATACATTCTGAAATAAACGTTTGTTATCATGAATTGTTAATAACTTTATATATAAGCATGACCAGGCTGTCTGTTAGGTTCACCTGAGACATTTGTGGTTCATGCCCATGTCCCAGCATAATATTTAATCTCCTCTCTTTACTTTCCTCCAATGTTCTTCTCCAAGATAGCTGTCTGGGACGGTGTACTCAGTGTTTTTTTTTTTTCTCAGTGTTATAATTGCTTAAAATGGAATATATGTAAAAAATATTACTCTTTAGAATTACCAGTTGATATTCCATCCAGTTTATCCTGGGTGTCTCTTTTCCCAATCCTCATAATTGCTATTTATTTGTCACTTACTTTTGATAGTCAGAAGTAATTGCTTTGGAATTATAAGTTGCAATTTGTTTTGTCTTACCAGTGAGTTATATCATCTCTCTCTATTTTTCTTTTTTTTTCTCTCTCTATTTTTCTTTACTCATTTTAGCTTGTCCTATTATGAAATGGTTATTCATATATTGTGCTCATGTCATATTGACATAGTCTGTATTTTGCTAATTTGAAGGGTTTTGTGTATATTATAGATATAAACCATTCCCTTTTTCGATTTAAAATGTTACAAAAATAGCTTTCTCAGTTTCTTCCTGGAGTCTTCACAATAAAATCCTCAATTGCACTTGGATATATCAATTACTTCCTTTTATTGACACAAAAGCATTCTCATGTTTTAAGCTGTAGTAACTTCATTTTTTTTTTTTTTTTTTTTTTTTTTTTTTTTTAGTAACTTCATATTTAAGTGAGGATTTGGAGCTTCTTTTTGTACAGAGTGTAAGAGAATTTTCTCCATGTAGTGATTCATTTTTTACCCAACAACTTTTACTATTTTAATATTTACATAATAATCCATTCTGGTTTTTAATACCATTTCTCATCAAGTTGTTTCAGGGCTTTCTATTTTTTTCCATTCTACCATTTGATTTTCTGCATTTGTCCTACACTCTTAAATATAGTGACTTAGTGATATAGTATCTGGTGGGCAAAGATTGATCATTTCTGTTATTTTCAAAAGTAGTTTTAGCTATCTTAGACCTGTTTGCTTCCATAATTTTTGTTGTTTGTTTGTTTTTGTTAAATCAATTGTCAAGCTTGAAAAAAATTGCTCGGATTTTGAATAGACTTGAATTGGATTTATAAATTGCTTTGATGAGAATTTACTTTTTCATAGTATTTAGTCATATTACTCATAAAAGGTTTATCTTCCTATTTACTCATCATTATTTGAAAGTTTATTTATGATGGTCTTGTGCTTTTATTGTTAGGTTAATTCCTAGGTAGCATATATTTTGTTGTTATGATAAATGGAATCTTAGTTTCTATTAACTGTTTTTAATTGGCTTCAGCTGTGATTTTTCTTTATAATCTCAAAAAATTGCTGAGTTCTCTTATTAATTCTAATAGTTTTTAAAAATGTATTCCCTTAGGTTTTTTATGGAAGTGATCATATAATTAGCAAAAATAAAACAAAACACTAATCCACAAACTGTCATACTTCTTTCTGTTTCATGTTTATACCCTTTCTTTCTGTGTCTCATTAGCTAGAACCTTGGATAGCACATAGACATTAATAGTGATTGGAAGCATCCTCATAGTATCCTTCAAGAAATATATCAAAATTTCACTCTTCAAGTATAGCATTTGTGATAAAATTTCATAAGTAACATTTTCTAGTTAAGAGAAATGCTCTTTTTAGATTTCAAAGAGTTTTAAATTTTGTTGTTAAAAGTTATTGTGCATTATTGACTACTTGTTATGTCACTCTAGGTGATAATGTAACTGTGTTATCCTTTAGTTCATTAATATAAATGCACTAATAGATTTTCTGACATGAAATAACTCGAAGTAAATTCTACTTAATCATCTATTACTTTTAATACACTGCTGGATTAGTTTAATTATTATTACATTTAAGATCTTTATAGCTCTTTTCACAAGTGAAACATACATATAATTCACTTATCTTGTACTCTATCTAGTTTGATTCAAGAAAAGATAGTGTCCCTCTTTTCTTTTTAGTTTATTTAATTTAGGGATAACTTGTTCCAAAATGCTGGAAATATATCTCTAAGACTGTGGAAATTTTGTTAGAAATCTGGGATAGCACCTTGATTGACATTTCAAATTATTTTGTGATTTATAGTTTATTTGCATTGTCTCTTTCCTCTTATGTAATTTATCACAATTTTCCTAGAAAGTTATCGATTTTAGGTCAGTTTTTAAATGTGATCCATAGTTTGCTTTCTACTTTCATAAATACTTTGTTTTATTCTTTCATAAAATAAGTTTTCTGCAACATTTACAGCTATTTTTTTTTTTTTTTTGGCCTACTTATCTCTTTTTTGTTTGTTTGTTTGTTTGTTTTCAGTTTTGCCAGGAATTTCTCTTGGGCAAGCTTATGGTTTTATTCATTATTTCTATTAAATGTTGCTGTTTATTTTATTAATTTCTACTCTTACTAGTGTTTTCTATTCTTTATATCATTAACTATAATCTCTTTTTTGTTTTATTTTTATCTTTTATTTATTTATTTTTCCAAAGAACAAGAGAGCATACACTTAAGTGAGCAAGGAGCTCAATCTCTCAACCCTGAGATTATGTCTTGAGTCAAAGTCAAGAGTCTCAGGCTTAACTGACTGAGCCACCTAGGCGCCCCATTCTTCTTTTTATTATCTTCTAGGAAAAATCCCTGACCTGATATATCAGCTTATTATTTTTTTTCTTCAGTGTATTCTTTCCTGCTGTTCAACCTATATATTGAATTTTTTATTTCATTGGTTACATTTATAATTTTACCCTCTTTATGTTTAAAAAACTTTTCACACTGGTTTTATATGTTTCAACCCTCCTATGTCTTTCTGAGGATATTTATAATGTTTGTTTTATATTCTTGCTATTTTTGCTGCCTTAGCTCTCTTTCTGGTGTAAGTTATATTCACTGTCTTTCACTTAGTGTTTGCATTCCTCTGATATGTCCTACTTTTTTCTTGTGAAGTCTCGGTTTTGGCTAGAAATATCTACCTTCAAGAAAGCAGAAAAGACTAATGTCTTTTTTATTTTATCTTCTCCACATGGCTTTGGGGAGGAATGTGGCCTAAGGGAAAAGGCCTCAAGTATGACCTTCTGTCCTCAGCCACTTTCCATCACTCTCTCCCTATTGGCTCTACAGTTTTACAGTAGTATTTTCATAAATTTTTCCTACCTGAAGATAAGCAGAACTATCATCTTATAGAAAAGTATACAATGAAGGAGACCTGGGTGGCTCAGTCGAATAAGCATCTGGCTTCAGCTCAGGTCATGATTCAGGGATCCTGGGTGGGATCTGGCTCCATGTCTGGCTCCCTGCTCAGTGGGGAGTCTGCTTCTCCTTCTCCCTCTGACCCTACTCCTTCCTCTTGCTCTCCCTCCTCCTCACTCACATGCTCTCTCTCACAAATGAATAATTTAAAAAAAATCTAGAAAAAAAGAAAGAAAGAAGAAAGAAAGAAAGAAAGAAAGAAAGAAAGAAAGAAAGAAAGAAAGAAAAAGTATACAATGAAATGCATTTGTTTAAACAAACTGGAAGCTTCTTTGACATTTCCAAAGATCATATATTTTCTTAATTTCCTCAATGCCTTCATAGAGTTTTGCATACTTATTTAACTTTAATCCTCTTTGCTTTTAGTTTTTAAGCTATGTAATTAGCTTATTATAAATTACTGAGGGGATCTTATAAGGAAAAAGAGAATTTGATATTACACTGATAAATTCACTCATGTCTTTTTATCTAAAAAAAGAACTCTGAAGATGAAAGATTACTAAAATATCCATTAGTGGGTTTTATCACTTTTTCTGGAAATGATGACTGTACCAGTGCTGAATTATTTACAGGAAAATTTTGCCATAAATTAGTTAAGTTTACCTAATTGTGAAACTGATGAAAGACAAAATATTTAAATGGAATAAGAGAGGTTAATTTCTTGACAAGAGAAAAATTCAAGATGTTGAGATAGTGCCAAATAGTCATAAGGCAAATATGAAGAAATTCCAAACTCGTTGAAATAAGAATCCATTCTTCTATATCATCACAGAATCTAAATGTTTTTAGATTAAGGTATCTTTGGTGTATGATTAAAGGTATCTAACAAGCAAATCATTACGATCTGATCATCATTTAGCAACTTAAACAATCGTTGGGTTTCCAATTTATATTAAATTATTTCTTAATTATATAACTTTATAGCAGTTTAACATAATGAGAATGTTCTCCCATGACAGCTTAACTGATAGAGTTGGACATAAAATGTTCTAAGACATAGGTTTCAGGGAATGTGAGTCTTTTATCTTTTTATCATATCCATTGTAACTTGGTAGGCAAGATTAAGACTTTTTAAATCAGACATAAATGTGTTCATTCTCTTATTTGTCTAAAAAATGTTTATTGCACATCCACCATGCATATGATCAGACACTGTTGTAAGTTCTGGCTTATTGTAATTGCAATGAGAGAAACTCATTGCTGTCATGGGACTTATAAGTTAGTAATAGAGAGAGTCATTCAACAGTTAATTATACCCAGCATTATTTAATTTCAGTTTTGATTGTAGCAAAAGTGGAAAGGTTTAGAGTCCTATAAAAGCATACAGGAGTAGAGGTGGGGAGAGATTAACTAACTCTGAGTGAGCAGGGATGCTTACATGAAAGAGTAAAATTTAAACTTGGACCTGAAAGATGAGTGGGATATAGCCAGAGTTAGGGTAGGGGAGAAGGCTGGGGTGGGGACAGATTTTGTCGCCTGTCTTTATCCCTATTCCTAACTGATTCTTAGAGTGAGGTCAGATCTAATGGAGGCTATTAGCTTTTCTTTCTTGTTTCAGTTTTTCATTGCTCATCAGTGCCTGGGAAGGGAGGATGTGATTAAATAGAATCTAAGGCAATCTGCAATGAAGGAGTGAATGAAAGCCTTAGGATCCCCATTTGTATTGGTAGATTTAAATTGTCATCCCTGCTGGCTGATGTTATTGTTCCCTGGGTAAAGCATTTGCTGAGTAAATGAGGTGAAGAGCATACACCATTGCCTGTGGCCTCTCTACCCATACTGAAGGCCTCGGCATGGAAGCCAGTGATTAAAAGGATATGGAAATTTGCTGCTTCCGACCCTGAGAAGGCTCAGTGCAGTAACTTGCAGCATGATGGAGTATACCTTGCCTTCTTGTTAAACTATTATATTGCAGAACAATATCTGGTTCAGGATGTTTCTATATTATCTCTGAAATGCATAAAAATTTAAAATTATTGAAAGGATAGTAATCTATAGAAAACATTTTGCCAATTGTTTTTTTTTAGACTGGCCTAGATGTTTATCTGTAGGTTATTTTTAATCATTCAAACAAAAGTTTTGCCATCAAGTGAACGTAGATGAGCTGTGCCCTCATGAGGTATATTATATTCTCACTCAGGGCACAACTTAGTTTGTGACCATGCATTTAATTAAAATACAGACATTAGCCTTGGTATTATCTTGTATACAATCTGGTTAACAATTTCTAAAAGCTTCACTGGAATTACAGAGTGACCTCTTTAAATGAATGAAACTTGGAACAGCATCATTCTGTAACACTGATGGATCGTATAAAACCAACTCCTATTTTACTAATGTATTAAATACTTGCTTCATTTTAGAGAATTGTAGTGTATGAATATTACTGCTAAAGCTTTGCCACAAAGGTCAGTATCAAAGATATTTTGACTTAGATTTCTAAAAATAGCCAAAATCATATGTGTAAAATATTCATTAAACAAACAGAAAAAGAACAGAAAAAACCTACTGCTTAAAGTTTTTAAATGAAATTTCTCGCTATATATTCAAGTAGATCCAAAACATTAGAAGAGTTGTGGGACTAATTGTTCCTCTTATTTTAATCATGGATAAATATTTTAATAGATTTTGCTATATAAGCATATTAAATAATTGTTGGTATTAATCCATGGTTTTCGTCTTTAAGTGATTTGCATTTGATATGAAATATTTCTGAGATTTTACTTGCAGTATTTAAATAGTAACCCTCTAGCAAAATGTGATCAATATCATTGATTAGAATTAGTTGGCACCCAGACTTCCCTAAATGTATTTGGTAGATCTTTAAAATAAGATATGTATTGAACTAAATGGGCAATGTTTCTTGGTAAAATATTTGAACTTTAATAACTATTATTCTCTCAGATTGTTTTCATCTATCCATCCATCCATTTATCCAAGAATGAAGACTTTCTCCTACAGGGCATAAAAACTCATTCTGGGATTTTTAAAAATTTTTCTTTAGCCAATGCTGGAAAGGCATATATGTGAGGATTGTTGTAATTCTTAATTATTAATGTTCATTTAGATACCTTTCATTAGCTGAGGGTTACAAGTAAACAATTGATCTGTGCTTTATATTAGGGTAAATCTATTGTGACTTCTTTTTTAGTGAATTAGGCTAATTAGCAAGTAGAATTAAACAATGTAATTATTTTTCATTAGCTAGTTATCTATAGGGTTTCATTCAGGTTCACTTCCCTTTCAGCCGAATGTAAGATATATTTTCTTTTCTTTCAAAAGTCTAATGAAAGTTGAAATACAATCTTTGGACCTTCAGGGTCTAAAAATAGTCAAGAAAAAAAATCACATAGGGCTGCTACAGAATAACAGGGTGGGTTGGTGTACAGGCCTCATTTATTGTGAATAACAGGATGGGTGGGTGTACAGGCCTCATTTATTTGTGATGGCCAGCCACAAAAGACAATTCCCGTGATAATCTAAATTTGTCTTTTGTTTTACAATCTAAATTAATTTGGAATGACCTCTGACATAACTCCCTCTTGTCTCAGCATTTGGACTGCATTTATAATATTTAAGCAAACTTAGTGATGCATGTATGGGTGTATACATGTGAAAATTAAGTTACTTGGAAACTTGTAATTCTGGCTTGATGTAAGTAATATATAGGCAATAATCTATTGTTTCTATCTGACTAGCATTCCCATAATGAAATGGTACATGGGCAGCAGTAATACCTCACCATTTGTTTCTCTTACAGCCTTTTCTCCCATGTAATTAAATAGTTCAGAGACTCAGGACATACAATTTGGGCCTCTCTTAAATCCAGTAAGAACAGCATGAAGTCCTCTTCAAGACATAAAACATCTTTGTGGCAGCATAATTCATTCTGTACCTACCAATATAGGCACCTTAGAAACAAAACAACAGTGTTCTTCCTTTATTTAAATTTGGGTTCCCAGCACTTTTGGCTCAATACCTCCCCTCAAGTATACTGCTGGTCAACTTACTCAGCTTCTGAAGCTGCATCAAAAATATCCCTAAAAAAGAATGGAAGGCACAAATGTTAATTTTAATTTCAAGTTTCACAATCAATTTTCCCTGGTCTATAAAATTAAAAAAGAAAAAAAGATTCCAATTGAAAATCCGGTACTATATGCTATGGAAGTGTTTGTGATCCAGCTCAAAACATTTAGTGTCCTAGGAAGCGAATGGATTTCAGGCCTGAATAAATTCAGTCTGCCTTAAAAATTGTCTTCTCCACTGAGACAGCAAATAAGTGAAATTCATCCTGAAAGGTTACAATTTGTGTATCAGTGCTCAATTATCAAGGCATTGAGGCATACTGCAGCATTCAGCCAAAATACAGAGAAATGTCCTCTACACAAGGATCATTGAGTATGTACATGGAAAGTCAAATGTCCAAATATGTTGACTATGAAGGGGAGACATATTTAATAACGTGCTTATCATTTATTCCCTAATTTTGTTTTCCCGAATGCCAAAAGCAATGCAGGTTATCATAGTTCAGCAGAGTGATGGGAGGGAGGAAACCAATAATCACCAAATTAATAGCTGAGAGATGAACAAAATAGGACAGGGAACATTTGGCAAATAGCATCAACCACAACTTCTATCAATTCTCTAAGTTATGTCCTTGTACAACATGATCACTCAGCCAACACTGATGTCTGATATATAGGAAACCTGTTAAGAGAGTTAATCCTAGGGAGCAACTTTGTGACTCAGTCTGTTGAACCTCCAACTCTTGATTTTGGTTCAGGTCATGACCTCAGAGTCATGATCTCAGGCTTGTGAGATGTGCCCTGATGTCCTCAGTGGGCCCTCTGCTTGGGATTCTCTTTCCTCCCTCTCCTCCTCAACCCCACTTTCTCTCTCTTTCTCTCTCTCTCTAAAATAAGTAAAAAATCTTTTTTAAAAGGGGGTAAATCCTAAAAGTTCCTATCATAAGAATTGTTTTTTTTTTTCATTTTTTCCCTTATTATATGAGAAGTTAGATATTAGCTGAATTTATTGTGACCATCATTACACACTATTAAATCAAACCATCATGCTGTATGTTTTAAACATATTTAAACATATATAGTGATATATGTCAATTATTTCTTAAAAATGGAAAGAGACAAAATTATTCAAGTTAAATGCATTGCTCTGTAGACCTGGGGTCATTTGTTGTCTTTTTGGTATATTTTGTTGGCACTGCACTTTATACCTATTTCCAAAGGTAGTAATTTGATTTGTTAATTGTTATGATATAGCTTAGGTTGTAGATTATTATAACTTTGTGTTTCTGTATCTTCCACTTCTAGCCTAGGATCTACTACATCAAGGGTGCCCAATAGATGTGCTTAGTAGGGATCCCTGGGTGGCGCAGCGGTTTGGCGCCTGCCTTTGGCCCAGGGCGCGATCCTGGAGACCCGGGATCGAATCCCACGTCGGGCTCCCGGTTCATGGAGCCTGCTTCTCCCTCCGCCTGTGTCTCTGCCTCTCTCTCTCTCTCTCTGTGACTATCATAAATAAATAAAAAATTAAAAAAATAAATAAAATCTTTAAAAAAAAAAAAAAAAAAAAAAGATGTGCTTAGTAAAAAAAGCAATGAGATATTAATAAGTCACATTCTGTTTTCCTAAACCCATGAGGACCTACTTGGATAACATTAACTCCTAACTATACCCCTACTTTGTGCTCTAACCTTCAGTTATCTTTGACTACATGCCATGAATTTTTAATCATATCAATTATGTAAACATTGTAGACATTTGATGTGTGATAATTAATTTCTTAGTTGCATTTTTATTGAAGAACATTCAGGTTTAATGTGTTAGTGAGGTTGAAGAGTCTGATACTACAAAAAAGAAACATTTTTGGTCCATCCATCTAGGCCTTTACTTATTCATTTACTCACTCAAACAGCAGTCATTGACTTCCACTTACTATGTACAAAACATGGTACTAAAATCACAGCTACACAGATGAAAACCAAAATGTTTCTCTGAAGAATTTTCAGAGCAGCAGGCTCATTTGATCTGTGTTTGCAAAAGCTACATTATTATAGAATATATGGTTGAAATGTAAAGATAATAAACCAGGGCTTCTAGCCTTTCTAATGTCAAAGATGCCTTTAAGATTATGATGAAAGCTAAAGGTTTTCTCATCATAATTGCATATTATACATACATAAAAAACTGTGTTTTGTTTCAGAGGGTTTACAGAAAAAAGAAAGTCTACCATGGGTTTAAGATTAAGAAAAATCCTCTATTTGAGTCTAAAACTATATATCCTAAAGATTTTTTAAAAGTACAATCAGAAAAGAAAAGGTATTTTTTGGACCCCTGGGTGGCTCAAAGGTTGACTGTCTGCCTTTGGCTCAGGGCGTGATCCTGGAGTCCCAGGATCGAGTCCCACATCGGGCTCCCTGCATGGAGCCTGCTTCTCCCTCTGCCTGTGTCTCTGCCTCTCTCTCTCTCTGTCTCTCTGTCTCTCTCTCTGTCTCTCATGAAAAAATAAAATCTTTAAAAAGAAAAAGTATTTTTTCTTAGTCCATCACTGTTAATTTCAATGCTTTCCTCTTTCACAGTGATTTCTATACATTCACCTTTAAAGATTCTCTTCCTCCTATTTTTCTTTACTCAGAATAAACATCACCTGTATAAATTTTGCAGTGTATTTCCTTATGATGTTCTCCAAAGTTCCCGTCAGTCTAAACTTGGTTGTGTTTGTCAACCCTGTATCACTACTGTTCTGAGTGATGTTAACCTCAGGTAAAATTCAATTTCTTGACCTAAAATTATGAATTAGTAGTTGAAAACCCAAGCACTATTTATTGCCTTTTTTGGGCATTTAATTTACATAAATATAGTAAGATTTTATGGAAAATCACTAAGCACAAATATATTCCTAAATGTTCAAATCAGACAAAATTACTTTGTTACGTAATACAAATAAATAGCATATCTGCATTATAAATTCTGAAGATTATTTACAAATAAGATAAAAAACTTACTACTATTAGATTTATATATTTCTAATAAATTTCACCAAACAGCTTAGATATTTTTCTTATAGGACATATTTTGATCTTCAGATATTCATGTTCAGCACACATACACAGCAATTAAGATAGCAGCATGAAGAAATATTGTTAGCTGTTAGTGTCATGTGTGACAGTAATATAAAATTAATTGATATATGAGTTGCAAAATTATACTGCAGGTTATTGCTTGAAGGCCTAATGGTGATCCCTAGCTTCCATCAGGTGACAGTTTTAATATCTGCCAGTTGATGCTCATTTTATCTGTAGCAGATGCTTGATTCTTTAAGCTTAGAGGAAGGATTTCAAAAAATAAAACCATGAAGTATTTGGAAGAGAGAAGAAAAAAGTATGACAGAGTATGTAAATTTTTATATATCAAAATTTATTTACCATATATATCATTTCCATTTCACATTTTCTCATTCTGCTTATGATTGAAAAACTAAATACTTGTAATTATAAAAATTAATAATGTATCCTTATAAACATTTCCAAATAGTTTTAAACATGAACTTTTAATGTCATATTCAATCACCTGATAAATGGTAAATTTAATCAATATAATTTTTAGAATAATAGCTCTAATATTTTGACAATCTTTCTACAATCATTTCAATTCAAGATGCTTTCATGCTTAAGATACTCTATTCTCCCTAAAGGTAGATTAATATAGAGGATTCTTTTCCAAAACACACAACATTTGTTAGGCAAATGCCTTAGCATATGTGTAGGATTTGTTCCCTTTTATTATATGTATTTTGAAGAATACCATGTTGAACAAATTACCAATTCTTGTTGATTCTCTATTACATAATGAACAATTACATCTCTTACTAAAATATATTTATAATTTCTTACTTTAATTGGAATGATTTATTTTTTTAAATTAGAATGATTTAGATAATAATTTATCAACTATTAAATGATCACATGTTCATATATATGTGTATGTATATATACATATATAGGTGTTTGTGGGTACATATGTATGTACGTGTGTGTGTATGTAGTTTTGGTCAAATATGCTTTAAACATGCACTATTTATACACACATAAAAATACTCAACAATTTGTAGCCATATAATACATTTTGGTTTTTTTGTTGTTGTTTGTTTTTTTTTTAAGATTTTATTTATTTATTCATGAGAAACACAGAGAGAGAGAGGCAGAGACACAGGCAGAGGGAGAAGCAGGTTCCATGCAGGAAGCCTGACAGGGGACTCGATCCCAGGTCTCCAGGATCACACCCTGGGCTGGAGGTGACGCTAAACTGCTGAGCAACCCAGGCTGCCCTACATTTTGTTTTTGAATGACTGAATCTTAATATCCCTTAAATACTGCGCTAAAATAACTTTTTATTTATATTTATTTTAATTTTTTTTCTTTTTAGAGAGGAAAAGTAGATGGATGAACAGAGGGAGAGGGAGAGAGAGAATCTTAAGCAGGGTCCATGCCCAACATGGAGCTTGACACGGGGCTCAGTCTCAAGACTCTGAGATCATGACCTGAACCAAAATTAAGAGTCGTATATTTAATGGACTGAGTCACTTGAGACTCTAAAATTATTTTTTAAAAAATCAAGTTCTTTAAATAAAATATGTCAGCAAAAGAAGAAATAAATACATTAGATGTAGAACGGCAGACACTTTAATCCCCATAAGTCTTCTGTTATACTCCTTCACTTATCCAAGCACTTTACTTATGTCTTCTCCTTGTTTTATAGGCAAAATTTTAAAATTATATAGTAAGTGCCATCCTCACTCGCCTTTGGAAAGTCTTTCATATGGTGAAGTATCTTTCATTTTAGTGAAAGATTTCTGTGAAAATCTACGAGAATTTTATGGATGGATATTTGATAAAGTCTTTTTTCTAGATTAGTATTTGGAGACAGATAGTTTAACTGATTTAGACTCTATTGATTCACCAATAATAAGCCAGTTCTATGTTTACTCCATGGCTGACTCTCACACAAGCGTTCCCATCAAGGACTTAGAAAATGATAATTGATTTAGATCAGTAAGGACTATCTAACTTAGTAACTTTGAAATTAGTATCTAACTTATCTAACTTATAAATTAGTAACTTTGTATCTTGCCAGTTCAGTGTATGTATATCGTTCCAAAGTTCATAGTATTTCCTGCCCCCGTTTAATGTATACACTGCTTAGACCCATCACATTAGATAATAAAATGACATTGTTAACTGCCTGGGTGGCTCAGTAGGTTAAGTGTCTGCCTTTGGCTCAGGTCATGATCCTGGGGTCCCAGGATCAAGTCCCACAGTAACTCAAAGAAGCCTGTTTCTCCCTTTGTTATTGCATCTCTCTCTCTCCCTCATGAATAGTTAAATGAAATCTCAAAAAAAAAACTGACCCTGCCATATCTCCCAGATATGCTAGCTCTTAGCACACAACACTCATTCGATAAATGTTACTTGAAAAATAAATGGTTATTTAAAAAAAATAAAATAAAATAAATGGTTATTTTAAGAGAAATATGTGTAAGGGGCTAAGAAGATACAGAGGAGGGTACCCTTCTCTTTCTTCAAGGATAGTAAAAAAGCAGAATGGGATACAAAAGAGAAAATCTTTGAGTTGGGCTTGAAGGGTAGATAGAGATTTCCCAGGCAAAGAAGAGAAAGATGGAAGAAGTAGCATTTACCACTTGGAGAGGATTATGAAAATAAAGGGAATTTCAAGAAAAATAAATAATTTAAGTAAAAGGCACATGAATAAAAACTGCATAATCTGTCCACCAAGTAGTCCAGAGCTATTTGATTAAAGGGTGCCTGGTAGGGCCTGTAAAACGTGGCTGGACAGTGATTGTGCCATTATACCTTGAAAAGCCACGGTTAACGTGTTCAGATGTTCTGAACTCTATTTCATCAATAGGGCGAAGACACAATATTTTAGAGAAGGTTTCAAACAATATTTTAAAGAAGCAGCATCTCATTATGCTGCAGAAGGAGACCTCAGTCAGCAGTTTAGATAATGACTCAGAGATAGAAAATCTTGTATAGGGAAACTAATTAAGAAAGTATCTATAATATCTTCTCAGCCATATAACAAAGAGTCTAAATTCAGACAATGAACACAGAGGAGAG
This sequence comes from Vulpes vulpes, assembly GCF_048418805.1. NCBI lineage: Eukaryota > Metazoa > Chordata > Mammalia > Carnivora > Canidae > Vulpes > Vulpes vulpes. Next base: position 24,149,258 of record NC_132784.1, on the reverse strand, counting down.
AAAGAAACAAAGTGGCCATTTCTGAGGCAAAATGGATGGCACCAGATGGATCAGTGTGAAAACACTGCAGGAAATTGAGGTGTATCTGGCACAAATGCTTTCCTGAGCAGATACACATAAAATTAGGTAGATAGGGGGGGAAAAGTTCAGTGGGAAAGATAACGAATTCTGCTTGGAGCATACATAGTTGAAAGGAATAATGTGAGACTTGGGGAACAGTGTCCAAAATCAGTTAAAAATGTGATTGCAGGACAAACGTGAGACCTGAGATAAAGGCAGACGCTTAACCTACTGAGCCACCCAGGCACCTGACAATGTCATTTCTAGTCTAATGATTTGCTATCACAAACTTGCATTGTCATTTTTAATTTATGCTTAATCTTTTGGCTAAATTGTTATTATCTTGAGGTTCATCAGGTTTGTATGAATGTAGGGAAGGACTTGACTCCAAAAAAGACAAATTGTTATCAATTAGTGAATATAGTATTCCTTTCAGTCTGTCACTGTTTTACTGTGAAATATTTTTGATGAGACTTTTCCTAAAATATTCATATTGCCTTGAACTTATGTCTTCATGAGGTTCCAATATATATTCATAGTGCCGCCATTCCCTGCATTGTGACTAAGAACAAACTTAAAGCTAGTAACATACTGTAAGCCAGGCAAACTTTTTTTTCCTCCTAAGTTTTAGTTCCAGGGACAATGTCTAACCTGCTATTTTTTATAATTCATCAAAACTTAAATTCTTTTAGAGAGGAAAGATATTTATATACTTAATGTTGCAAGATTAAATACCGAGGAAGAAATTACATATATATTAAATTATTATTATTTAATTTACTTAGTGGAACTACCTTATTTGATTTAACTGGAACAACGTAAAGAATAATAATAATCAAGAAACCTTATTCTTTTTTTTTAAGATTTTATTTATTTACTCATGAGAGATACAGAGAGAGAGGCAGAGACATAGGCAGAGGGAGAAGCAGGCTCCCCCCAGGGAGCCTGATGTGGGACTCAATCCCAGGACCCCGGGATCTCCACTTGAGCTGAAGGCAGATGCTCAACCACTGAGCCACTCAGGTGTCCCAAGAAACCTTACTCTTGATCCTTTAGTTTTAGGTAACTTAGTATGTGAATCTTGCTTTTTCTTCAAAACACTCCATTTTCTTCTTAGGGAGAAAAGCATTGTCCATATTAGAAGACATGATTGAAATTCAAATAATATTTGTAGTAAAATTAAATATAAAGGATTTGTGGGAGAATGTTGAAATAATGAAAAATATGAAGTATTTTCTTAAGATTTATTTTATTTTATTTTATTTTATTTTATTTTATTTTATTTATTAATGAGGGATAGATAGAGAGAGAGAGAGAGAAAGAGAGAGAGACAGCCAGAGGGAGAAGCAGGCTCCATGCAGGGAGCCCAACATGGGACTCTATCCCAGGTCTCCAGGATCACACCCTGGGCTGAAGGCGGCGCTAAACCACTGAGTCACCCAGGCTGCCCACAGTATTTTTTTTTTTTTTTTACACAGTTGTGAAATGAAAGGTAATTTTTTAAATACTTGGTTTACACCATTTTGTAAGACAACTAGAAAAAAGCTTTTAATTTGAATGAATGATGGAAACTTTGTTTCCCAATCTTAACTATGTACATTTTATTTGATTTCATGGAGCTAGGACAAGAAAACAAGTCTTGGTAGCTGAAATATAACATATCATTATTATTATTTAGAGCCAGTATATTTTTTTGAAAATTACATTGAGGATTCTTTTTTTCTTTTTTTCTGCATTTGAATGTCTCTGTGACTATCATTCTGTCAGGGATTCTAGTGGTCAGAGAATGATTGAACTGTTTGATTGCATTGTCAAAATAGTCAACACAGTAATTCCAATTTAACAGAATAGCACAAACTTTCCAAGCTTGAAGAAAGACAATTTAGACCAAAGAGAGTAGGTATTTTTATGAAATACTATATTGCATCCACTTATCTTGATTTATTTATTTATTTTTTTTTTAAATTTATTTATGATAGTCACAGAGAGAGAGAGAGAGAGAGAGAGAGAGAGACATAGGCAGAGGGAGAAGCAGGCTCCATGCACCGGGAGCCCGACGTGGGATTCGATCCCGGGTCTCCAGGATCGCGCCCTGGGCCAAAGGCAGGCGCGAAACCACTGCGCCACCCAGGGATCCCCACTTATCTTGATTTAAATAGTACAGTTTTCATTTGCCTATTCATTACTCTTTTAAAAATCATTTGTTTTGTTCAATTAACAAATTATGTGCCTGCGTGTGTGTGTGAATAATCATTGCCCACCAAGTGTGGCAATTTTTGTGGCAATTTCAGCTGTCAGAATTTGATTTGAAAGAAAACTGTAATTGTGAAAATGTATTTGTTCTTAAGGAAGAGAAATAAATCAGAGAAAAAGGATTTTTTTTTAATTTTTTTGTGGTAGCCATTCTAGTAGCACTCTCAACAGAGGCTATAATTCCTCGTAAAAATAATGTGGACAAGCAAATCCTGGTCAAGAACAGAAGAGCATTTGAGAATGAGAAAAGAATATCAGAGTGTAAGTATAGAATGGGGCTTTACCACTGGTCAAGATGCTAGTCCCAACATAGTGCCCACTGGGCAAATATTTCCAGTGTAGAACGTCATTGAACCAAGTGGGAAAAAATGAGAAGAGTCAGGATTCCAGGATTTTAGTGTTTTGACAAATGAAATCATTGATACTGTTTTCAGCTAACCAAAGTTGATATTCTTTAAAGGAATGTAGAAATAAAATCTAAATTTGTTCTTTTATAATAAATAATAACAATAACTTTCATTTTTTGTGTGCTGCCAGTATGCATGACACATACTATGTTAATGATTAATATGTAATATATAATTTTCACAATGAAACCCTGAAATGTGTAGTATTATTCCATGTTATATACATGTGAGAACTGATTTATGGAAAACTTAAATAACTTTACTGAAACCATAAAAATTCTCTAAGATGTCTGATCCCAAATATTTTATATTATTTCAGTTTCTTTATTAAAATAATACTTACTGAGTTTATGTATTTCTACGAGAATTATGAATAAGGGATAGTTCTTACCTTCACATAGCCTTATGGTCTAGGAAGAAAGAGAACTGAACAAAGTGAGAATAAATTGATTAGCATCATCAGAGTAGAAATACAGAGAGACATTGCAAAATGCAGTCATCAGCTGTCCTGGAAGATCTGACCTTTAAACTGAAATACAAGATAGATCTGATATAAGAAATGGGTGAGGAGAGAAAAGTGGTCTAAGCAGAAGGTTCAGAATCTGTCAAGGAATGGAGGCAAGGAAATACATGTTGTAATGAAAGACCAAAAATAAGTCAGTTTGGGCTAGAGCCCTGAGTTTGCAGGGGAAGGTTGTGAATCATCAAGTGTTCAATCCTGGTGATCCTTTGTATATACTATGTTTTCTGAGATTGGACATTTTATGGTAATTCTGTTTTTGAAGAAACAATAGTTTAAAAGTATTAGATGTATATTTTAAAAGTGGATCACACTCTGCAAAATGAATTGGAGAAAAACAAAACTTAATGTAAAAGAAGGCTGCCTGGGGCGCCAAGGAAGAAATGCTCATGGCTTGCACTGGAAATTCCAATCAAAATGGAAGAAGAGATGGTATTCTAGTAGTATAAGAGACGTAGGAAATAAAATTACCATAATTTCATGAGTCATCTGATGTGCGAGTTGATTGAGAAACAGACCTTTAGAAAGAGCCTCATGTCTCTGGTTATAAATAATAATAGACTGTAGGTTAAATTTTAAGAATATGTTTCTTGCTCTGTCGCCATAATATCAAAACAAGTGGATCTGTCTATTTATTCATCTATATCTATATCTATCTATCATCTATCTATTATCTATCTATCATCTATCTATCTATCTATCATTTATCTATCTATCATCTATCATTAAAATTGGAAAAACAATTTGAGCAAAGGGTGAATTGTGGTACTTAGTATTGAGAAAGATAGGAATAAGATGGAATGAGTCAGGTATTGGGAGTGACTATGGACATTTTTGGTGTCTGATTTCAGAGAATCGAGTACATATTATAGTTAATTTGTTTTTAGTGAGAAAATTTGTGTGACTCATAGTCACTACTATGGATAGTTACTTGTAACCACTGTAGTGTATGTTTGGTTTCTATTCATTATGCTGATATACCCAACCTCATGATATATAAGTACAGGGCTAAGGGTCGTGTCACAGTATAAGTATGATTAGTGACATTTAAAGTATATAGGTGGTGAAAAACAAGAACCTAGTCAACGGAAAATTATTCCAAATCTTGCAGCTCATATGTAAAAGAAACGTATAGAGAGGTGACCCCCCAGATTTGACAAGACTCACCTCCTATGGCACTTTCAATAACAGGTCATGAAATTTAAAGAAAATTTTCTAAGCTAATGATGATTTAAAATTTGTATCAAACACTCAAGAAAATAGACAGGCTTAACATTTATTCTCCCTGTAGAAAATATGATTATAAAGATGATTAAAGTATCTGGCTAAAAAAAATAAAAGGAAAAGGCATTATAGAGCTATGTTAGTTAATTAATAAAAATATTGTCAGTTTTTAAATTAATTGATGTTTTTTTTTTTTAAGAATTTTTTTTTAATTTTTATTTATTTATGATAGTCACACAGAGAGAGAGAGAGAGAGAGAGGCAGAGACACAGGCAGAGGGAGAAGCAGGCTCCATGCACCGGGAGCCTGACGTGGGATTCGATCCCGGGTCTCCAGGATCGCGCCCTGGGCCAAAGGCAGGCGCCAAACCGCTGCGCCACCCAGGGATCCCTAATTGATGGTTTTATATAGATGTACATTTAAAAATTATGTCATGTAATTTCACATTTAAAGTATCTATTTTCATATTTAATTTTGCATTTGTAATTTCATATTCTTCTCCTTAATGTCCACCAAACATTAATAACCTAGAGCCCACATCATTTAGGTTTGCCTCTGAGGGGAGCTGACGACAAAATGTCATCTGTAAAGGAATAAGTGTAAATAGAGTCAAAGGCGAGAGGCTAGTATTTCCTTAACAGCACAACCGGGCATATGAGACCACATTAGCAAGAGATCCAGTTATTCCAAAGTGAGGACATAGTACTCACTGTAAAATGTGTTTTGAGTTGCTTAGATTATGATGAAGAAAAGAAATCCTCCTAGTTTAGGTCTCACATAAGTATATGATTCAATATTAAGAAGGAAACATAGACACCGGGTTAGAGGTTCTCAAACTTCAATGTGCCTAAAGAATACATAAAGAACTTTATAAAATTCTGAATTTTGGACTCTACCTCTAGATTTTCTAACCAGGAATTTGGAATTGTTTTTGTTTAATTCACACCCCAGGTGACTTCTTTGATTTAAATTCAGTTTAGTTAACATATAGTATATTATTAGTTTCAGGGATAGAATTCAGAGATTCATTACTTGCATAGAACACCCAGTGCTCATTACATCAAGTGCCCTCCTTAATGCCCTTCATCTATTTACCCCACCCCCTCACTCTCTCCCCTCCTGGAATCCTCAGTTTCTTTCCTATAGTTAAGATCCCTTAGGGTTTACCTCCCTCTCTGTTTTTATCTTATTTTATTATTCCTTTTTCCCTCATGTTAATCTACTTTGTTTCTCAAATTCTACATATGATTGAAATCATATGGTATTTTTCTTTCTCTGCCTGACTTATTTCACTTAGCATAATACATTGTAGTTGCAACCATGGCATTACAACCGGCAAGATCTCATTCTTTTTGATGGCTCAGTAATATTTCATTCTAATGAAATATAATGATATAAAGAGGTGTAAACACCTCTTCTTTACCCATCATCTCTCATGGACATATGGGCTCTTTTCCTATTTTGGTTATTGTAGGCCTTGCTGCTATAAACATTGGGGTGCATATGCCCTTCAAATCACTTTTTTTATTTCCTTGGATAAATATGTACTAGTGCAATTCCTGGGTCATAGGGTAGTTTTATTTTTAAGAGGTCCTTTTTGAGGAACCTCCATACAATTTGCCAGAGTGGCTGCACCAGTTGACTTTAAGGCAGACATCCTCCAAACAACTTTGTTGACTATTGATCTTTAGGCAGTATGGGTTTCCTAATTGCAGGTGGTTTGGGGTATCTTCTTAAAATCACCCCCATCCTCACTACACTTTTGAGTGACTGAAGTAGATTTAGATTGCTAATCAAGAAATGTCTTCAAAAAAAGGAAAAAAAAGCCCCAAAATAGAATATTGTAATAAGGAATAAATAATAATAATAATAATAATAATAATAATAATAATAATAATGGGGTTATCTATGCAGAAATAAGTGGATTTGTTAATGCCAAGAAGAATGGCTCTGGCGTAAGAAGCTTCAGAAATTGGGGCACCTGAGTGGTCAGTGATTGAGCATCTTTCTTCAGCTCGGGTCGTGATCTCCCGAGTCCTGGGATTGAGTCCCACATCGGGTTCCCTACAGGGAGCCTGCTTCTCGCTCTGCCTATGTCTCTGCCTCTCTCTGTGTGGCTCTCATGAATAAATAAATAAAATCTTTTTTTTTTTTTAAGAAGCATCAGAAATTAGTTATGGTGCTAAAAAAGGAAAAAAATCAAATCACATACAAATCACTGTCCAATCTCAATGATTTAATACATTTATTAGATGTATTTTGTGTTCTTTGAAGAAGTCACCCACCACGCACCTTCTTATTTGCAGAATTAATTTTTGAGACTATATTGGTAACAAATATCTTAAAATTGAGGTAAGAAGTTTTGGCATATTATTTTTAAATCAACTTTACTGAGGCATAATTTTTGTAGTTAGATTATTGACTATAAAAATAGTGCCTAGTTTTGATCTTTGAATGTGCAAATTAACTTTTAGAAGTGAAAAAAATAATGTAGAGTAACATTGAGAGATAAAGTAGGTGGAAGTCAGTGGCTGAAAAACAAAACAAGGATAGTATGTCATAAAATTAGTGTATTTAAATGAGGCAAATCAAATAATTTTTTAAAAAATCTAATAAATTTTTAAAGGGAATTTTAAAAGAAAAGAGAGTCAAACCTTTAAGATTAATCCTTGTTAATGTCTACAGAGCCCAATTTTTAGATACAAGAGCTCCAGGAGGATTTTAAAGTTTCTCTTAGCTGAAACCTGTTTTCTAGATGAAGATTTCAGGCCCAAGGCTCTAGAGTCATTCACCCAGGAGAGAGCATTAAGATGCATCTGGAATCCAGTATTGGGACTTCTAACCTGTACAGCTTTTTATATTGCTTTCAATTATACCAACCTTTTGTGGGATGGGATGTATTAAACTCTTGTTTTTTAAATTTATATCATTGTGAGAATTCACTGAACTCACATTTTTAATCCCTATTTGAACTAATGAATCATTTGTGCAGGTATTATATACAGTTAAATTATAGATTGTCCCACCAAAGGCACATGTCAGACACTGGGTAGGAGTAAGGTAAAAGAAATGCATGTAGCATTATGTGTCATGAAAAGTAGCATAAATAGGCAAATATTTTTAAAGGGAAGATAAAATACTTTATGTACTGTTTGTATCTATAAGAATCTTAGCATGTGGTCTGATTGGGTGATATGCTGAGAGAAGGAATGATACTTTGTCTATTCCAGGGTAGAGATATTATCTAATAGATTGAATTAACTTTTAAATTTCTCAAATAAGAAAAATGGGAAGTAGTGCAGTTAGAAATTGAAAAAAAAATAGCAAGGAAAAGAATCGAGGCTTCCAGTCCATTAGACTTGACTCCTGTTACTGAAATCAGTATTTTTATTTTATTTTCTTCTCTGAGCACTCAGGTTGGGTATGGAGAAATTTCCAAGGTTGCTCAATTTTCATGAGCAAAGGAGCACTTACAGTTTATTATGTAAATTAAACATATGATATGATTTTAAATAAATGAGATTTGAGTGAAGTAAAATGTGGATTTCAGTTCAGATTTTTGACTTTCAGTCTTTTTTGCTGACATTTACTGCAATACTTTGCTACCATTGTTGGTAGCATCCTTTTGTATTATTATCTATGATATTTTGTATATTCTAACTGCTCATGAAGGAATTGAACATTCTTTTCTTTAATGTTTTTTTAGTTTTTAAATTTTTAACATGATTACAGCACTGCTACCACTTAAATAGTGATAAAGAAATGTTTCTTTCCTGTATTTTTCCTCAGGTTTTTAAATAATTTTTTTACTATAATTAATTAAAACACTCATTGAAGAATGTCTAAGACACATATGATATTTACATAATTGCATTCATAGTTCAAATCAAAGAATAAATATCCTTGGGAAACAAGAGAATGAATGTATATAATGAATAATAATTAATTAATAGACAAATAAAAACATAATGAGATATTGTGTTGATATACCTACTTTTAAATTGTAATAATTGAAATCCATTTAGTCTTCTTTGAATAAAGAACATAGTCGGGGAAGCTAAAAAATTTAACAAATAGAAGATAGCAAGTTCTTGTATATATTATCCAAATGTTAACTGTTCTTAAGTCTAATTAGTTTTTTAAAATACATTTTAAAGTAGTTTAAACATTTAAGTACTATAGAGAGGTTATTTAATCATAGTGGAGGATATCAACTTTAATTATACAGCAGTTGGTGTTTATTCATTAGCAGTATCAAAGATCAGAATCCTTAAAATTTGCTTTTTCCTCATGTTGGCTTACACTTTAACCTGTCCAATCATCTGCTAATAATCTCTCAAAAGATATATATTATTGATATTGCTCATTAAGATTTTGTTTCATGAGCATATATCCATAGCATTTGTTGTCCTAGAATACAGATATTTGTTATTCATCTAGATTGATCTTTGACCACAAGTCAATAGACTTTTAAAATACACTTATCCAAGGAAAACATCCAATGCCTGAGTAATCTACAGGTTTATCTTTTTTCAATGGAAAAAAAAAACATTACAGGCATACCACAGATATATTGTGGGTTTGGTTTCAGACCACCACAATAAAACAAATGTTGTAACAAAACAAGTCAAATAATATTTTTGTTTCCCAGTGCATATAAATGTTATGTTTACATTACATTGTAGTCTGTTAAGTGTGCAGTAGCACATGTCTGAAGAAACAATGTACATACCTTAATTAAATAATATCTCATGGCTACAAAATGCTAACTAACCATCATCTGAGATTTCAGTGAGTTACAATCTTTCTGGTGGAGGGTCTTGCTTCAGGGTTGATGCCTGCTAACTGATCAGGGAAATGCTTGCTAAAGGTTGGGGTGGCTGTGGCCATTTTGTAAAATAAGGCAACCTTGAAGTTTGCTGTCTCCATCAACTCTTTCTTTCATGAATCATGAGATTCTATTTGATAACATTCTATCTACAGTAGCAGGTGATACTATTTGCTAACATTTTATTACAGTAGAACTTCTTTTACAATTAAAATCAATCCTCGCAATGACCTGCTACTGCTGCTTTATCAACTAAGTTTAGTAATATTCTAAATACTTTTTTGTTACTTAAAAAGTCTTCACAGCATCTTCACCAGGAGTATATTTCCTCTCAAGAAACCACTTTTGTCACTTATTCATAAAAAGAAAATCCTCATCCACTAAAATATCATCATGAGATTGCAGCAATTCAGTCACATTTCCATACTCCACTTCTAATTCCAAATCTCTTGCCATTTCCATCACATCTGCCATTACTTCCTCCACGGAGGTCTTAAACCCCTCCAAGTCATCCATAAGGGTTGGAATCAACTTCTTCCAAACTCCTGTTAATGTTATATCTTAACTTTTTCCTATGAATCACAAATGTTATTAATGTCCTCTAGAGTGGTGAATCCTTTCCAGAAGAATTTTGATTGATTTTGCCCAGATCCATCAGAATAATTACTATGTACAGCAGCTAAAGCTTTTTGGAATGTATTTCTTAAATAATAAGACTTGAAAGCCACAGTTACTCCTTGATCTATGGGCTGCAGAATGGGTGTTGCATTAGCAAGTACAAAATATTAATCTCATTGTACATCATCCGAGCTTTTGGATGACTGGGTGTGTTGTCAATGAGCAGTAATATTTTGAAAGGAATCTTTTTTTTTTTTTCCTGAGTGATAGGTGTCAACAGTGAACTTAAAATATACAATAAACCATACTGTAAACAGATGTCATCCAGGCTTTGTTGTTCCATTTGTAGAACACAGAGTAGATTTATCATAATTTTTAAAGGCCTGAGGGTTTTTGGAATGCTAGATGAACAGTCTTGAACTTCAAGTCATCATCTATCAGCCCATAACAAGACAGTCAGCTTGTCTTTTGAAGTGTTGATGCCAGTCATTTACTTCTCCTTTCTAGTTCCAAAATTCCTAGATAGCATCTTCTTGCAATAAAAGTGTTGTTTTGTCTACACAAGAAATCTGTTGTTTAGTGTAGCCTCTTTCATTAATGATCTTAGCTAGAGATCTTCTATAGAAGATCTATGGCTTCTATTTTTTTTAAGATTTTATTTATTAATTCATGACAGAGAGAGAGAGAGAGAGAGAGAGAGAGAGAGAGGCAGAGACACAGGCAGAGGGAGAAGCAGACTCCCTGCAGGGAGCCCGATGTGGTACTCGATCCCGGGACTCCAGGATCATGCCCTGAGTCTGAGCCGAAGGCAGATGCTTAACTGCTGAGCCACTCAGGCGTCCCAATAGCTTCTACTTTAGCACTTGCTATTTCACCTTGCACTATGATGTTATAAAGATGGCTTTTTTCCATCAACCCTCATGAACCAAACTTTGCTAGCTTCAAACTTTTCTTCAGCTTCCTCACCTCTCTCAGCCTTTGAGCCTTGCTCTGGATTAGGTTTGGGCTTTAAAGGAATGTTGTGACTGGTTGGATCTTCTCTCCAGACCACAAAAATCTTTTCCATATCAGAATGAAGGCTTTTTTGCTTTTTTTTTTTTAATCACTGTGTGTTCACTAGAGTAGCATTTTTAATTTCTTTCAAGAACTTTTCTTTTGTATTCACAACTTGATTAACTGATGCAAGAGGCCTAGATTTTGGTTTCTCTAGGCTTTCAACATGCCTTCCTCACTAAGCTTACTCTTTCTAGCTTTTGATTTAAAGTGAAAGACATGCAACTCTTCCTTTTACCTGAACACTGAGAAGCCTTACAGGGTTATTAACTAATATTAAAAATATTAATTTTAATATTGTTTTCTCTCAGGGAATAAGGAGGCCCAAAGAGAAGGAGAGGTATAGGGGAATGGCTGGCTGGTAGTTAGAACACACACAATATTTATCTATTAAGTTCACTGTCTTATGTGGGTGTGGCTATCACTGATCACTGATCAACATAACACATGTAATAATAATTAAAAAGTTTGAAATGTTATGAGAATTACAAAGATGTGATACAGAGACACATAGTGAGCAAGTATTTGAAAATTGGTGTTAATAGTTTGCTTGACACAGAATAGTCACTGATCTTCAATTTATAAAAAGCACAATATCTGTGAAGCATGATAAAGCAGAGTGCAATAAAACAAGATATAGCTGCAATTGTTCTTTACAACAGTAAAATGATTTTAGGAATGATATTCATGATTTACCAAGGCCTGAAGGAAAATAGCTGTAAATAGGTGAATCAGAAGATTGTGGATTGAGGTCCTATTAATTAAAAGATTGAAGTAGCTAGATTTCTTGGACATATAGGGACATAGATAAAGTTCATATGTAAAATATGTTTTTGGCCAGTACCTATTCTGTATGTGTCTATATTTCTAAAGAATATTTCTAAATATTATTAATGTTAAAATGAATTCTAGCTTTAGGATATGCCAAGATTTGCTGTTCTTTCTCTGAATTAGATTACACTTTAAATATATTAATTATTGTGCAGTAGAAATTTGAAGGTATCAAATGAAAGAAATACTTTTTAATTCCCTATCAAAGTTGATGCCCAACCAAAATCTGAATATTGGCTCTGTAATCTTCCATCCTCCATTGAAGGTGATTGTTTTCATCATCAACCCTCTTGGAATTCCCAGGTATCATTTCTCCTATGTGAATGTAGGCACATGAGAGTAAAACTATTCCTTAATGCTTAGCATTGGCCTTATGTGAACTAGGCTTGCCTGGCCAAGCAGAGCTAGGGCTCAGCTTGCCCAAAACTGAGGAAGTATTTTGAGTCCCCCTACCTATTTAAAAAACATTTTATAGGACAGAGCATGTTTGTAAAATTCGTATTTAAAGTTTTTTGAAGAACCCAATTGACACTTTCCTTGGAAATAAATGACACACTTTTTCCTTAAAACTGGCCAACCAAACATCAAAATGGCAAATGAAGAATATTATTCAGCAAAGTGATTATTCAACGAAGGAAGTTTAAATTACAGGACTACATAGATAGTTCATTTTCCCTCATGGCAGCCCTGGAGCTATCTTTCTGGGAAGGATACTGCACCTTAAGAATACAGGTCAAGAATGAGGTCACAACTCTCTTAAAACTCAAATTTCCTGAAAAACAAAAGATCATTTATATGGCAGGCACCAGGATATCAAAGCTTCATGGAATTTGTCCAAGTTCTGTTATCATTATTCTAATAAAAATTAACAAGCTTCTGAAAATAGTCCGAAAATATGAAGAAAATATTTGAGGTCAAAAGAAATATTACGATGATATAATCTGTACTGTCACTAAAAACAATAACAAGTGTAAGTGGGGTGTGGGATAAAATTAAGGTTGGGGTGAAAGTTTGATAATATATTTGGAGGACAATTTGCCTAAGCGCATCAAAAGTTCTAAAAATCAATTCTTTTTTGAAATCTCACTTTTATGCATTAAGTTTCTTTCCTCCTTCTCTCCTTCCTCTTCCTCCTCCTTTTTCTTTTAAGTAAGACAAATAACCAGAAATTACCTACAGAATTGTTTATTGCAACTTTTAATTTTACCTATTACCTATTTTTAGACCTTAAGGTCGTTCCTGATTTTTAAAACTTTAAAGTATGGAAAATTCTTGTGGTAAATTGCCTATCATCACCTTACTAAGTTAATTATATAGAATTAGATTTACCAATATAAACATTTATCACAAAATACTTTTGAGTAAAAACAAAAAAGCAATGTACAGAGCAAAATAGTGAATAGTTGAAAAAATTATAATGATTTATATGTATTTTTTTCTAGATAGAAAAGTCTACAAGAATATTCAAAAATGTAGTAGCAGTTACTGTCTATGAGTGGGGAACTTCAGAAGTTTTGATTCTTCTCCGTTTTGATTATCTATCATTTTCTTATATTTAATACAACTGTGCAATTATAACATCACCAAAACTTGAATAGAAAATAATAACAGTCTAATACATAGTCACATAATATGACTTAATATGTGTTTTGTTAAAGTATAGTGTCTCAATGATTTCTTAATTGTGGGAAAAAAAGTAAAATCATTGGCGTAATGTGAGAAAATGTGTGCATTTATATCTCTCCCTGAAAACATTATGAGGCTTAATTTATATTCCTTTAGGCCCCCATGGCTACCTTTTCTAATTTCCTATTAACATTAAAATGTTACATTAGACCTTTTCTTTTGATAGAGTAATAATTACTTTCATGAGGATTCATTTAAATTCTCATGACATGTGTCTTCTGCAGAGAAGTACTTAATTATCTCTGTTACTTATAGTTATGTTTAGGAAACCCATTGAACTTTTATTCATATTTCACAATTATCCAAATAACATAAGCCTGTCTAGCTGGGACCTCTGTCCTCTATCACATTAACTAATAAAGATGCTCTTCTCATTTGATAATTTGGGGCTTAGACATGTGTCTCCAAAGGGTAACCATTCTATGAAAACCACTATCTCACCATTTTTTAATTTCCCCCCTAGAGGACTGTCACGCATTTTAAGTATTTGTTTGATCATGGAGATAAAGTAGAAGGAACGGGAAAGTTCATTTATTCCATAACTTTGATTTTGGAGAATACTAGAGAAGGAAATTCTTGAGAATATCATCAAGGGTATGTGCCTATGGTGCTTCCAACCTTATTTGTTCTTAATATTCGATCTTTTAATCTGTATTATATCTTCATGATTGCCTCCATCTCCATAATGCCTTCTTTTTATTTTTTATTCACAAGGCTGTAAATAAATGATAAAGTTTCATTCCTTCTAAGGATAGTTGCTGCCTTTATCGATCTGAGACTTAAATACATGGAATTTAAGGCATCTGCCAGAACTTGGGAAAGATTTGAGAAGAAGGAAGCATCGGGGGCCTATTTTTGGAAATTTGCTCCCAAGCGCACCACAAAGTCTCAGTAGTTTAAAAGAGATTGAATACTGTTTAAATGATTTCCAGATAGGTTTCAGTGCAGCATCTGTAGTACCTGCACCTATGTGAAGGGGATATTTTGGTATGTTATGGACACCAAAGGCACTGATGTATTTAATCTCTAGAAATCAGTGGTGTTATCTATATCATCAAAGCAAAAATTGTTGCTCTCAAAATGCCAGTAATCTCCAAATTGAGAAAAACTCCTCTGGTGGTTATGAGAGCAGCTTTGTGTCAGTCATATGATTATTCACATCCTCATCACCCCACTTCCAAGACTGATGATATTAAGAAAGTCAACTTTCTAAACAGTCACATATATGATTTTTCAAATACAAATAACAGATTTTTGTGAGTAGTAAATGAAATACACATTGTTTAATTAAGCATGTAGCATTTAGTTACATTCAATAACTATTACTATTTATTGTATCATTTTATTATCTCCCACACAGATAAATCTTCTAAAAATGTAGCAACTTAAAATAACAAAAAGTAAGTTTTACTGCATGAGGAGCATATTAAAATATTGACTGTATTCAAGCCAAACAATGTGAATATTCACCTTATTTTCCAGCCTATCTTTGACACATAAACTAAACTTTAGCCATGGGTATCACTTGGGGTTCCAGTAATATGCCACGTTTTCCCTATTTGATCTTCCTTTTGTTCAAATATCATCCCCTACAAGTCAGTTTGACAATCTCACCCTTTTATATGAAAATATTTAAAAAATACTTCTCTGGGTGAAGCTTCCCTTGTTCATGTATCAGTTTCTTCTGATTTGTAGTGAAATTACTCAATGTACCATGGCCAAGTAACGAGGATATTTGTTGTATAACATAACAAAAGGTGTACAGAGATTACCCTAAGATAGCCCAACAGTATCTTTTAAACCCAATGATGAATGTCTTTCCACCTTGCTCTCCTCACTGTGTTGGGTTTGTCCTCAGGCTTGTTCATCCTCATGCTCTGATTATGGCTGAGGCTGCTCAGGATTTCAAAATAATAATAATACAACATAAAGCACTGCAGGAAAGCTCCTCCTCTCAAGTCTCTTTTTAATAGAAAGAAAATTATTTCCCCCAGGGAGAGTCTTAGCAGACTCTCTACTTCAGTTGTCATTGATTAACACTGGGACACATGTGCATACCCAGCTGCAAAAAACACCATCGAGAAAGCAAGTGAATGGCCTTCCCTGCCTCTACAGTAAGATGTGGGGGTTTTCAACAGTGGCAAAATAGCTGTTGGGTAGGTAATGAAAACTGTTTTCTGCATGCCCTCTCTGCATCTCAGCTGTCCCTAACCCTCAGCTGTCCATAGCACAGGGTTCTCCATTTGCTACACTCTTCTGATACCCAGACACACCTATGTTAACACCTACTTCACATTATTGTAAATATTTCTCTTTTTGCCTACACCTCAGCAACTTATGGGTAGAAATCATGTTTGTCTTCATCTGTGCCTATTTTGGTTTGCCATAAATGAGTACTAACTAAAGGAGGAAGTTTAAGTCTTTTAAAATAGAAAATAAGAAATTCTGATTGAGAACTATCTTTTAAAATCAAAATTGGAACTTGAGATAAGTAAAATTTTAGTCTTTGAAGAGTCCTTAGTGGTTAAAACACAGCATAACAGAGAGGAGATATTGCATCATCCCTGAAAGAGCCAAAACCCTACCATCTGCTTCATATCTCACTAAGCCTAGAGATGAGAAAAAATATGTGAGTTTTGGTTCCCCCTGGGAGATTGGAAGAGGATCATAGAGGATTTAGAGAATAGAACTTGCAAGGAAATGTCAATAATTTAGGCTTTTTCTTTTACATTTACGAAGGAGACCTGTCAAAATTTTCCCCTTCCTTAACAAGGCAGTATATGAAATAACTCTGCAGATTCATTTCAGAGGGCTTTTGAGAAAGGACAGGTAAAAAGAAATAGAACATTTCCACTGAAATTTCAGAAAAGGACACAGAACTGCAAAGCTTTAGTCCAATGATAATAAAAACCGGAGTCAACCATGTTGAATTTATCAGTATTATTTCACTGAAAAATACATCTTTTGTCTCTTGCTAAATAAAAGACAGGGTTTTTACTTTGGTACTTTTTTTTTTCTTGGTAAAGAAAAAGTTCCAAACAGGTCTATGCTGAGTGTGTTACAATTTTCCATATCACTGCCTGAGGGGAAAAAAAAAAAGCAACAAACCAACCAACAAGTAGGCTAACAATGTTTAAATGATCAAGGAAAATAAAACACAACTTTCTCCCTGAAAATTAAATGTCAAATTGGATTTGAAATGTTTACAGAGATACTTTTCATTTGTTCATTATGATAGAAATGATAAATGAGAAAAGCTACTTCCTGGAGATAATGTACTTTTTAAAATTTTCAATTTTGTCTGGGTTTTATATAAGGTGTTTTGTAAGTACAAATTGCCATTTGCAGCACCAAAACTACTTGGTGCTTAATAAGGCATAGGGTGACTGCAAATTTGGTAGCCGGCAGAAAGCATAAATATATACAACTAGTAATTTTCTCATGATCGAAGTGTATCACATTTTCGCACTTACTCATCTCATGAGAATACAAACATGTATACACACACACACGCACACATACACACACGTGCGCTCATCTCCCAAGTCATTTATTTCCCAGAAATGTCACTCATTTGAGCATTTATTATGTATTCTTCATGAAATCTTGTCATGTGCTTCTAGTTATTATTGCTGGCTTTAGTTCTGTGCAGACGTATTTTAACTGTCATTTGACACCAAGGGGAAGAAGAGATATTTTACTTAAGCAGGCAGCACTGAAAGTAACAAAAAGCAATGTAATCTGGGTCTGGTATTAGTTTCCTATTGTTGTTGGAACAAATTATCATAAACTTAGTGGGCTAAAGCAACACAATTTCGTTATCTTTCAGTTCTGGAGGTCAGAAGCCTCAATAGGGTCAATAGGACTGAGTTCTTTTGGGGGCTTGAGGTGAGAATCCATTTTCTTGCCTTTCTCAGCTTCTAGAGGCTGCCTACATTGCTTGGCTCTTGGCCCCTGTATCAGATGGCTCCAACCTCTGCTTCTGTTTTCACATCTTCTCTCCTCTCTGATTTCCCTAAGAACTCTTCTGATTACATTGGGCTCACCTGGATGATCTGGGATCCTTACCTTAATCACATCTGGCAGTCCCTTTTACTATATAAAGTGACATATTCTCAGGCCTGGGAATTAGGATATGGACATTTTTTGGGGTACCATTATTCAGCCCATCAAAGGACTCTGATTCAAGCATTTGGTTAATCTCTCTTAATCAGTCTTAGTTTTGAGGATAATAGAGTTCTGGTGGAGTGGTATGCTATTTTGAAATACAACGATATATGTACATATTGTATGAGTGTATGTGCATATATGTCTGTTGTTAGAGTAAGTTTCTAAATGATCAGTAATGACTCAGCAGGACAATGGAAGTTGTTAATTAAATATCATGTTATTACTGAAATGTGGATACTCTTGTCAAAAGCTCAGGAAAAAGAAGAAAAGTAAAAAACCAATGAATCACTGAAGTGATTAACAAAAGTTTATTGTACACACACCAAAAAGATAGTTTGCAAACTGAGAGTACTCAAACCAATACATGGAATAAGGCTTAGGGGTATATTGTTATAAAGCAGCTTGTGTAGTGTGGAAGCAGTGACTATTCGTCACAGTGATTGGTTACAATATTAGAATTTTCTTAAATGTAAGAGAATTGGTTGGTGGCTACCTTATATCCATTTTGGGGAACAATCAAAGTGTCACTTGAATTTTCAGAGGCATAAGCAAGAAGTGACCCAGGTCAAGTTAGCCTCGTTTGTCTTGCAAAATAAGCCAAATTAGGCTTTGCTTAGAGGACTAAAGCAGCCTGTCTGTTTAGGAAATTTTCAAGGCTCCTCTCTGTGTTTGATTTTAAAATTCTTCACTACTAATTGCCCCTCTAATAAAAGCTTGCGCAGATTTTTAAGGGTGGATTTAACGAAGATAAATGATACTATGAATTATAGTCTTATAATATATAATATGGTTTATTTTTAACCAACCAGGCATTTTGCAGAGGAGAACTAATTCCTTGATAAAATGAAACTGCCAGGTTTGACCATTTTGACCTACCTTTCCTCTCACCAACCTTCTTAATATAATTCCAATATATTTTCCTGTTTCCATTAAATATAGACTTAAAATGGTGAGTTACATTTTATCTTACACTTACAATGATGATATTTCTGAAGGAACGATGTTAAAAAAAAAAAGAAAAACCATTATCATTAACATATTTGGCTAAGTTAGCATTGCATAACCAGCTATTGTAAAAGTGTAATTTTCAGTATAATCTTTAAGAGACTCTGGAGGATAACTTTGAATCTCTCTCAAGTTTGATTTTTAGTTTTCATGGATGCTTTAATTTTATATGGTGTAATCTTTAGTATTCAGGTTATTTTATTTTAACCATGGGAAAACTTAGTTTTGTTTTTGGCGATTAACTAAATAAAGCTATTTATCTTTCTGATAATAAAATATAAAACACTGGTATAGCTTTGGTTTTTCTCCCTCTCCCCAATAAAAAATAATGCATAATTCTTTTTGGAAAATTTGATTTTTTTTTTTCCATTGAAATCACCTTGCTAGGGCAAATACGAAGTCTTAAGACAGAAGCTTCTGGTTCCCAGGAGCTCATCACCAGTGGCTACCATACACAGAGTAAAATACTGTGAAAGCTTTTTGGTAGTTTGGGTGGAGTGTTCCACTTTTAGTATATGTGCTGCCCAAGCGATACTGGGTGGAGTGCTATGGAACTGGTGACCAGGAAGAAAACATTTGTTGAAAAGTGTTGATTAAAAGAGTTAAAATGTCCTTGGAATTTAGAGAAAGATTAGAATTTTGTTGTATGGGAAAGGGCATTTGAAGCAAAGCAACAAAGCGGTAAAAGCATCTACAATTATGTATTTGGGGAAAGTGAATAGAACAGCATCGAGAACTACAACTGTATGTTGACCCATGAAAGGATAGTAGAGGAAAGCACTGAAGAAGAAATCCTTTAACCATATTATGAAAAGCAATTCATATGGAATTCTGAGGTATTTTTTCTTCATTTACATATGCACATTTTTCTGGAGTACATGAATATAAGGGGGAAAGATGTAAGCTACTTCCTAATACCCAATAACTAACACAGCTCATTTAATTTTACATAAGCTTAATTGAAATTTGAAGTTGAATTAGTAATACTTTCTGTAGACCTCTACAAAAATTGTGTCCTTCCAGTAATGAAATCATTGCCTCTTATATGAGAAGAAAGGAAATATAGCTGTATTTCTCTTTTAGCAGTTATGAGTGGTGTATTATTAACCATCATATATCTGTTAGCAATGAGATGTACATATACTAAATAAATATTTTTGATGTTAACTGAAATCTGAAAACCTAAGTCCCAGCCTTTCCTGGTACTTAGCTTCTGCAGGAGGTTGTAGCAATTCTTTAACTTAGGATCAATATAGCACTCCTCAGGAATTTAGCTGTTGAGTGGGTACTACCCTTCTTTTACCTTTAATTTGTAATGATTACCAGACTTCATCATTTATACTTCCTTTCAATGTGTCCATAGTGTCCTGTTATGCTTGTAGTAGGCAGTTATTTTATTTTATTTTATTTTTTTGTAAATTAACATTCTCATTAGTATTTAAATAGCAAGTTGACTTCTAAGGGAAATGAATAACATTATTATAAATTGATCATGGTGAAATGCTTAAGGAGCTACAGTCTCCATAGCTATTCAATAGATCCCTCTTGATGAACATTAGTTTTAGTATTTGACTTTGATTCTTCTTGTTTTTTGAAAAGATGAAAAGTAGTGGTTCACTGTGACATTAAAATGAGAAAATAAAATGATTATTTTGTTTTTTTAAGATTGTATCTGTTTATTCATGAGAGACACACAGAGAGAGGCAGATATAGGCAGAGGGAGAGGGAGAAGCAGAGGGAGAAGCAGGCTCCCCACAAGTAGCCCTATCTGGGACTCGATCCCAGGACCCTGGGATCACATCTTGAGCTGAAGGCAGATGCTCAACCACTGAGCCACCCAGAGAAAAGAAAAATTAGATAGTCTATAGCAACTCATGTATCTAAAATCTTTCATTTAAGACCATCTATTAAAAAAAAGAGTATCTGTATCCAAATTTCAAAAATATTACTATACGTTTTTTTATTAAAATGGACAATAGATGTTTTCATATAAATGTAGCAAGATTATACTAAGCCAGGGTGAATCCAAACTTAGTAAACTCTATAGGCTATGGTTGTCCTAATCTTTTTCATGTCTTTTGATTGCAAGAGTCTATTATTATAAAGAGATAGACATGGTACTAGCTTTGATCTTCTTCCTTAGGGATATAAGTGAAACTGCCTGCACATTCTCATAAGCTTCTTGTTTTAATTACAGTGTATAACATTACGTTTCATACAATAGGAAGATATTTTAAATAAGATTAGTTTGACTATCTCAGAAGTACGGCATGAAGCATTAAATAGGATAAATGGAAAATACATATGCACACAACATATTTAGCTTCTGATTCAAGGAGCTCAATCTAGTGGATATCTTCTAAAATAATCACCTTGAAATACTGAAAATTCATTCATTTGAATCATATAATCAATGCTTTTAAAAACCGACCTTGAAGTGGAATATCTAGTTGAAAAATAAATAGGTGAGTCATAGCAAGCTATTCTTAACTGATGTTTCCTGGAGGGATAATATGAAACTGTCCCCAAAATCACAGCAGTGCAAATTGTCTTTAAAGGTTGGAGCTTGCTTAGCAAGCTGATAACATAGGTTCGTTAAGTAAATCCTCTTAAGTCTATCTTATTCCTAATACATATATACACACACCCATATATAAATATTTGAATTAGGATGGATTTGCATACACATCTATACATGTGAATATGTATTGAGGGTGGTTTGCATATTTTCCCAAGGGATTTTCTTCTGAGATTTTCCCCCTAGGGATTATTCTGTATCTGTGGTTCAATGTAGGTGTACATTAATACAAAACAAAATGAACAAAATACGTAATTGTTAAATATACACTTTTCAGTTTTACCTGGATTTTCATCAGTGTTCGAAAGAAATCTTTTCACAAATTCCTAGTTGATTCCTTTTCCAATTCCCCATAGCAGTTACTCTAAACCTTCACCTCTCTTTCCAATTCTACCTTTTCCCAAATTTCAAAAAGTAACCTTGCTTTTCAGTTCATATTTCTATCATATTTCATATTTCATATTCTATCATATTTCATATTTCTATCGTTTCTTCCTGAGGGCAGATACTCCTACTAGTGTTTCAGTCCTCATTCCAGCTCCATGAGTTTTCCTTGGGAAACTGTTCCACTTTCATATCCTTGGGGTGCAGTTCCTCTTCTTTCACTGGCACCTTTCCCTCAGCCCATAAGCTTACTCATCTTTTCAGAACTCACCATACTGGAGTGCTGTCAAAATGACCCCCTTCCTCATTCCAAGTCTTGATATTTCACATGGTTTTAGTAGAGCTCCCTTTCCCTTGCCCTTCTTCTACTGTATCTCTGGCTATACTTTCTGTCCACTCTGTCTTCTGTCTGACCTACTCTTAGATCTTTGCCCTCATCTCCTTTCCCCCACCTCACTTTAATTTCATCTACTTTTATTCTAATGGTTTTTCACTGTCTTCTCACAGTTCCAGGTCTGTTCCATGTTTCTAGCTTTGATTATTCTCCTGAATTTCAGACTTAAATGCATCACTACCTGATGCATATTTATTCTCAAGCATCTCATACTCATTATATTCCCCCAACAGTTGAAAAGTCATACACTGAGGGTCAAAGATCTGAATTTAAGATTCTGACATTTAATGAGATGGTGAGCAGAATATTTGACTTAAGTTTCCTCATCAAACACTGTCTTAAATCTCCATTTCACCAATGTATTTATCTACCAACCAATTCTTTCTCATATACATAA
Source organism: Vulpes vulpes (assembly GCF_048418805.1). NCBI lineage: Eukaryota > Metazoa > Chordata > Mammalia > Carnivora > Canidae > Vulpes > Vulpes vulpes. Next base: position 24,126,850 of record NC_132784.1, on the reverse strand, counting down.
TTGCGATAACATTCTAATTGATCTTATTTCCGCCTTCACTTCACTGAAATCCTTTATCCTTTTAAATCCTTCACTGAAACCCTTTATCCTTTAAAAGAGTCAGATTGTCTCTTTCCTCAGAACCTTTCAGCAGTTTCCCATTTGACTTTTAGTAAAACTCAAGCCTTTATCTGCTGCCTTCAGCCCTATATTTACTGATTTATTGACCTCGACTCTTTCTACTTCTTTTTCTCCAGCTATTATGATCTCCTTAGTGTTCCTTTAAATTTGCTGGGTACCCTCCTGCCTCATCGTCTTAGTATATGACCTTTACCACGTGATCTTTTTTTTTTTTTAAAGATTTTATTTATTTATTCATGAAGACACAGCGAGAGGGACAGAAGCAGAGACACAGGCAGAGGGAGAAGCAGGCTCCATGCAGGGAGCCCAATGTGGGATTTGATCCCAGGACCCCAGGGTCACGCCCTGGGCTAAACTAAGGTGCTAAACCCCTGAGCCACCCAGGGATCCCACCACGTGATCTTTTATCCAAATAGATGCCACCCTTCCCTTCCATAAGTCTTTATTTCAATTGTTACATTGTCTGTGACATATTCTCTGACTTTGTTTAAAATTGTATCTCCAGCCTCCAATTCTTAATCTCCATCTCTGTTTTACTTTTCTCCATAGGTTCTTATCTTCTAATATTCTATACATTTAACCCATTTATTTTATTTTTGTTTCTATTTTGCCACTAAAATTTAAGTTTTGTGAGGACAAGGATTTATGCATTTTTTTAAAAAATGTATCCCCAGTGCCTAGAATATAGTGGAAACTCATTTATGATTGTTGAATAAGTAAATGCATGAACACATTAAGATAGGGATGGTGGAAGTAGGAATGCTTTTGAGGTTAAAAAAAAAAAACAGTATAAAACACTAATTATTCCCCCTATTATAAATACTGTTATTAATCCACTGCCCCCATGACCAGGCTCACATGCACATTACTTTTTTTTTTTTTTTAATATCCCTGTATTTTATCTTGGTTTGGGGATGCTATACAGTCAATTCCTGGGGCTATTTACTTAGAGATATATTTGAGCCTTTTAGCCATTTGGTCACCAATTCTTAACTCTTATATTGCTTGGAGCAGAGTCTCCATCATAGTCCCCATTACTTTAGTTCAAATATTAGGAGCTTCTCTTTAGACAATTGCAACAACCTCCTGAGAGATGACTTTGCACAACAGTTTATCATAAGTAACCTTTCTTAAGTACTTTTGTATGACTTCAAATTATCCACAAAACATTTCCTAGGGTAAATCAAGGTCCTTCATTCCTTGACTCTGAGTTATGTTTTTGAGTTGCTATTTTCCAACACCATAAACAGTTCTTTATGGTCCTCTTTTATTTTTTTTACACTTTCAATAAGTACTTATTGATTGTTTACTGAGTCAGGCATGATACAATGGTATTTAGCAAAGCACCATCTCTTTTCCCTTATCCTCATAGCAATTTGTTATAGTTTGGGAAGTAAGAAGGAAGAAAACAATCTAGCATCCCAAGATCATAAATCAAATGCAGAGTAGCTATAGGTAGAATGAACATCCATTCTGATTTTTCTGGAATAAATTTGGTTTATGCTTGTTTTCCAGTAGAATTATTAATAAGCTTTCCTTCATTTTTAAAATTCTAGGTCTCCTTGTCTATAAGCAAAACAGTTTGAATTTTATCTACATTAACCGCAAAAGTTATGTGACGATCTAAAGCAAAATTTAAGCCCTCCTCCCCTAACAGTGAAACATACTTATAAGTATCACACAGACTGTTTGTGGGGGAAAAAAAAATCAAGGTTTTATAAACTGAATGTCATTTTGATTTTAGAAATTTTTTTGTTTCAAATACATTTTAATAAGTAGTTTCTTAGTTATATTGTCACTCTATTCCTTGTCTAGATGCCCTATCTTTATTCTCCACTCATCCAAATCCTACCCATTTTTAAAGTAATGCTTACATCCTCAAACTATTCTTTGTTTTTGTCTTCATTTCTCTCTGTGGTTTCTTCCTTTAGCAGTTATTTTATTTATCATTTATTTGGCAACTTGTTGTATAAAAGTACTTTTTTCCTCCTGTATATGTTGGCACAAGCAGTCTGCTGGCTGGATCCTTAAAGACAAAGATGGTAACTTCTACATTTTTGTAGCACCAACTTTAGAGCCAAATACAGAATATGCTCAATCAACTTAATATAAAACAAAAACAAAAAAATCTCAGCGATGATATTATTGGTAATAAGTGTGGTGGTATTGATGATGAATTTATTGGAAAATATAATAAGATAAAATAATAGGAACTTTCAGGTAACATCTATAGTTTGAAAGTGGAAAAAATAGTTATATATCCACAAGCTGTATGCATGTTTGTGAGTATTTGTAATGCATATTACTGAAAATTATGTTGGGGTCAAGAGAGAAGAGGTTGAAGGAGAGAAAGGAAAGATAGACTATATGTTATCCCATTGTGTGGAAAGAGCATCATTACTCTGAATATTACTGGGGAGGGAGGGTCAATTAGGTCATGATCTAATGCTTTCATATCACTTAGAATTTTTGATACATATTAAAAAACCTATTTACTGATAGATTTTTATCTTGAATCATTCCTGTATATACATAACAAAAGTATAAGTGATATCAACTGGCTAAGATGTTCCTAACACTTCTTCACATTAAGAGATCATCAATTGTAAAAAAAATCATACCTATTTCAGACATTTAAAATATTAAAAAAGTAAATATATTATTGAATGGATTCACAGTATATAAGTAATTATATTGCAAAAACAAAACAAACAAGATATATGATGAGTTTACTAGAACTTGAGGAAAGACTACAGATCCTAAATATTCTGAAGCCATGGGAGGACAATAATGTGATTTTCAGATACAACCAATTACAGAAAGCCAAGTTAGAGCAAAGCTTTATGGAAGTTTGCTATCACTTTTGCTGTCCAGTAGAAGCTGTAATCTGGGAAGTTATAAAAAAAAAAAGAAAAAAAAAGAAAGAAAGAAGAAGAAAGAAAGAAAGAAAGAAAGAAAGAAAGAAAGAAAGAAAGAAAGAAAGAAAAGAAAAGAAAGGATGATATGTTAATGGGTATCTAATTGATGTAGAGACACATGAAGCCCCAGTATCAGGATGGGTAGTTAGGAACTGCATTCTCAGAGATGGAGTTTAAGCACAATATTTAATTTTTATTTCTAAATTTTCTTTCTCTTGGAGCAGAGGAGGAAACTAAAATTTCTATACTCAAGAACGTCTGCTTTGGATCAACATCTTCTATAAAACCCACTGGCTGTGATAGCCATATGCCTTATCCAATATGACCAAACTTCTAGTCATAAACACAAACAGAATTCTTAACTATTTTCTGAACAGATTGTGTGAGACCACAACATAGTCAATTCTATCAAAATTATGTGCTTGAGCTGGGTGGTTAAAATTAAGATAAATAATTGGTTTAGTTTTGCTACTGAACAAAAAATGTGGATCACACTCATGTACCTTTTATGTATTGCTTTCCCACATTTCATCTTTGTACTGCTCTTGTGTTCATGTTCAGATCATTCATATTTTATTTCGAAACATTTTCATTTTCAGATCAGCAGTTGTGTGATCCTGGTGAATTTCTTTGCCACGATCATGTGACTTGTGTCTCCCAGAGCTGGCTGTGTGATGGGGACCCTGACTGCCCTGATGATTCAGACGAGTCTTTAGATATCTGTGAGTAGAAAGGTTCTCATGCCATTCAGATTTACCTTACATGTGAAACTAAATGTCAGTTGTTTTCACAGATGACTGCTGTTCTAGTTGCTTCTTTTATTTTCTTTCTTTTTTTCCCCAAATATCCTAAGAAACTTGAAACCTTTTGCTTGTGTTTCCTTTAAAATGACTATGTGGATGAGAACATAAAATGCAGTTTTGTAGGTGTGGATTAATTTTTGAACAGAAGAAAATGCAAGGTTAATTATTTCAATGTGATTGTGTTACTGCAAGAAAAAAAATAACTTGAGGAGGAAAAAAAATCCTTTACAACATAACACTAAAAAGGAATGAGACCCTCTCCAATAATTTATTTCACCCATTTTGAGACAGAAGAGCATATAGAAGGAATAGTAAAGTAATCAAGTTGAGCTGCAATATTATTTCTGTTAATGTCTTCAGGCACCATACAAATTACTGAACATGTTTTCTTTTGAAACAGCAAGACAGAAATTACATTTATTCATCCATACAGGGAGGTTCTTTGACTTTATAATATTACATTCAGAAGCCCTTGGCATATGTGGATCCCAACTGTAAGAGTACCACTGCATCTAACTTGGAGTCTGTTAAGGGTTTTGCATACATGAAAAATGCCACTAAAGCAAAACTATAAATAATAGGGCCACAGCTAAATCTGTTACACTTTTTTTTATTTCCACTGTCATATGGAGTATGAACAATCTCCTAAATTTTGGTATTGGTATTTCTAGCACTTCTGGTTTAGTCTGTGCACCCCCAGCAACCAAGTGTGCCAGTTTATCAGTATTCTCAAAGCAATCACATAGTGCTGTTGGGTCGAAGTGGGGGAAAAAAAATCCATCATCCCTCATGCTTGATATTGTGAGAAACAACAATTGCTGATTCTACTTTCCATTTCTATTTACTTGTTTACAAGTCTTGCAGGCAGGGCCAATATAAGTTTTGATGAAAATCGTGCCATTAGAAAGCAGCAGCAATAATTATTCATTTTCTTTATGTTTGCTAGCATTTTTTTAAGTTTCACAGCATATGGGTTTTTGAATATTTGCATTAATTGCTCCTTGCTTTGAACAGATCACTTCTTCCATAGAAATAGGTTGTAGTTGCTTACCACATTTGTAATTTTCACCAGTTTGATTCAGAAAACCTTTGCTATGCTAGTCTATGCTAGACTCCCTATAGCATAGAAACGTTTCTCAGCGTGATAAAAGAAAAAAAAATAGGTTAATGGGGAAAAAACTCCCAATGGATAAATAAAATGTAGTAAATCCATACAAAAGAATATCATTGGTAATAAAAAACAATGACATACTTGTACAAGCTACATGGATAAACCTTGAAGACATTTTGCTAAGGAAAAGAAGCAAGTCACAAAAGTCCATGTATTTTATGAATTAACTCATATGAAAGATTTCAAATAGGCAAATCTACAGAAGTAGAGTGGTTCTTAGGGCCAGGTGGGGTTGGAGGAAATGAGGGTTGACTGCTAATGAGTATGGCATCTCTTTTGAAGGTGAAAATGTTCTAAAATTAGATTGCAAAAAAAAAATAAATAAAAAAAAATAAAATTAGATTGCAATGATGTTTGCACGACATTGTTAATACATTTAAAAACATTGGCTCATACATAATAAAATGGGTGAAGTGTATGGATGTGAATTATATAATAATAAAGTTGTTTAAACATGAAAAAGATGGAGAAACATCTCAGTAGTATGGCCATGTGTACAGATGGCATAGTAATGAGAAAAGACAACAATAATAAATACACTGGGCATGAAATATAGAAGTAGCGGGACTCTCCCCTATTTAAGTACCATCTAGGAGTTTTCTCCTTGTTAGTTGCAAGGGAGGGTTGCCATGGCACAATCAGAATAAAAAGTTACATTTTTGAGTTTTGGGACTAGAATCTTGTGTTTCTGCTCTGATCCTTCCACAAAATTGCTAATGGGAAAAATGACAGAGACATGAGATACCTTTGTGGAGTGCATGGGCAGGAAGGCCATGTTAAAGGGAAAAATTCTATGGAACTATATACTTGGAACCAAGCAAAAACAATTGAGAAGACATGGCTAGAGAGCCAGGACTTTCCTTTATTCTGATGAAGAGTAGAAAATAATGATGTTACTTTTGTGCCGAAGAGGGAGTTCAATAGGAGACTCAGCCTGGAGAGGCTTGTAATAAAGAGGAGTAGCAAGGACCTGTGTGATCACAACTCAAGCCCAGAGAGGAAAGAGACCTTGCAGTGAATGCTAAAGTGGATGGATGACAAGTATCTCCCTCCCCCACTCATGCCCATTCACACCTTTCAAAAAGGGTGGATACCCATCAGGACCACACCAATGGACTAGACCTGTGTTTGCCAGCCAGCATCCACCCTGACTGGGCATTTCCAGGGAATAGTTGGAGTATTCACCACAGCGTTGTTAAGTATTTGAATGTCCACCCTGCCTGGAAAGTAGATAGTACCTTGGGTTTGAGAAAAGGTAGATCCTTCATTCACAGAGATTAGGGGCTTTAGCAGTGTGAGGCTTTAAATTAGAAATTGCATATGGGTCCATTAAAGATACAGATAGATTTTTCTGCTTTCTTAAAATATTTTAAAATGAAAATTCATACCTGCTCAAGATATTTTTTTGGCAGTTTTTAAGTAGTTATTTTCCTCTCCAATAAAATTTGATGAATTCTATTTAAAAATATTTCTTCATTTTGGCAGTTCTTACTCTATCTTTTAACAACAAAATTGCTGAATATCCTTAAAGGAAATGTTAAAACTATTCTTATATCAGTGTCGTTACATAACAAAACTGAGAGATGACTATTTCTCTACCTGAGTGCTTGATCTGTGCTACGTATTTGGATCTATTTAAATTAGCCCGTCCCAAATAAATGGTTTCAGTTGGTACCCATTGAAATATGGACAAGCATAGAAAAAAGCTTTATGAAAAATATCAGTTTTTCAAATTTAAATTTCTCAATCCAGATGTTCACAATTACCATTTCCTCTAATCATAGTACTTTGTAATGTGTTGTTTTATGATATTCATATGCAGTCATCACTGATCTACATAAAATAATTGCATAATTTTATAATTATATAGATGTATACATTCAATGTGAAGATAAATACTAGAAATCGAAAACCTTGGAGACTGATTCTTAGGAAGGATAATTTTGTGCTCAGTGTGTGGACGAGAGTGTGTTATCATCTTTGATTTGAAGACAAAGTGTGTTGTATCTACAAAATATTAGATGAAAACAGCTGATGCAATACATTTATTTTTCCTAAATCCTCTTAACCTTTAAAATAAGAAGAGCAATATATCATCAAATTTATTATGATGTGGGAAAGCTCTGCAATGACAACATTCTAATAGGAGGGAAAAAATGAGTATTTTTGAGGGAAAAAAGCTTTACTTGTGAAATGTCAATGATTGAAATGCTTTAGAAGATAAACATGCATGCAGAAAAACAAAAAATTTTGAACTTAAATGAAATTTATGTATTTGGGAATTTGATAGGTTGATATGCACATATATTCCTCTTCTGCTTAGGCCCAGACTCTAGTAAAAAAAAAGGCCATAAACAAAATGAAACAAAACCCAAAACCCCCAAACTTTTGTGGGAGGTTGGTTTACCACTAAGCTGATTGCAGGTTGGGATGAATTTTTTCAAATATGCAATTGGAGAAATTTATTAATTTATATTCTTACATTGGATATGAGAAATGATTCTTTAGCCTTCTATTAAAAATAAAACCCCTTATTTCTCCATATTATTTAAAGTAATTTTTCAAGCATTTAAATGGCTAATCATCTTTAGGTTCTACAAGGCAATGAGAATAGAAAATCAGGAAAATCACCATCTTCCTACTCAGAGCTTTCAATCTAGTTGTTAGCCTAGCATCGTTGTGTGTGACAAGAATTAAAGTGAATGGCGATAATGTTTATTTGTGGAATGAAAGCTTCACACCACCTGTGGCAGAGAAGTCTTCTTGAAAGGCACTTTTATTCTGAAGTATTCAAAATTTAATTCCTTCTAGGATTTTCTGTTCAGTGCCTAATGATACTTCCTTTCTAACAATCTGCTTCAGCTGATGTATGATGTTTTCTGCCAATCTGATGTTAATATACTTAAAACTGGATTTTTTTCTTTTTAAGTCAGGAAGGTATTAGTTCTGCTGTTTCTTTTCCTTCCCTAATGCCCTACACTGCACCCTTTTAGAAAATCATTTAGGGTGCCATTTGATTACATATCATACTTTGGATATAATGACTCACTGGCCAACAAAGGGGAGTAAAAATGGCCTGAAAGGAGGGTATGATTTGCAATCTGGATCGTTGTGATAATTGGTACATTGACTCTCCTCTCTGCTGTCCTTCTGAGAGGTCAGCTAACATTTTCCATCAAGCACCAGATAGTAAATATTTCAGGTTTTGGATCCCATATGATTTCCATTGTGTATTCTTATTTTGTGTTTATTTGTAAAACCCTTTAAAATGGGAAACCAAAACAAACAAACAAACAAACAAAAAAAACTTTCTCATGCTTACTGTCTATACAAAACAGGCCGCAGGTGGGATTTGGCCAGTGGGCTGTAGTTTGCCAACCCGTGTTGTGGTGTCGGCACTGAACTGTCCAGTATGGAGTTGGGTCTGTGCCCAGGTACTGCTGCCACAGGGAGCAGTATAGCCCCTTACAGTAGAAATATGTGGCACAGAGCTGTGTGTGTATCCACTACCATATGGGGCCAAACTCAGGCAATATGGTGGCATCTATAAAAATGTGGGCCTTTCTTCTATTTTTGCATATCACCTTATTGGTTAGGATTGCATTGGACACAGCAGAAACAATGACTTACCAGGTAGGGATTTGTTGTTCTCATTTAAAAAAAAAAAATGCTTCTTTGCCCATTCTTAGCATGGAGCTGTCAGTCTTATAGTCAGAGCATGATGACTTCACCCCTACAAGTAGATAAGTTCATTTCAGGCAGAAAGAAGGGAAGGAGAAAATGGAAAAAGCAAGTACCAGTCTCTCTGTTTAACAAAATATCAAGCTCAGTGGATTTCTGCTTAAATATCCTTGGCCAGAACTAAACATATGAGGTGTGATGTGATGAGTATTTTTGCCAGGGCCCATTGCTTTCCAAAATAGAATTAGTGGATCTGCTATTAAAGAACAAGGGGGAGAATAGCTATTGGGTAGGCAGAGATACTAAGCAGCATGTGCCACAATGTCCTTTCACTCCCCTTCCTTCCTTCCACCTACTGCATGGGAGGAGGCAGGCACAGTGTGCCATCAGAGCTTCTGATTCGCACCTGCTTGGCTCCAAACCCAGTTCCTCTATGAATATTTTCACCCTTAGGCAATTGACTTAACCTTTCCAAGCATCCATTTCCTCATCTGTACAAAAGACATGATAGTACCCACCTCACAGTAAAATGCTTATAAGATAGTATCTGTTGTGGGGACTCTGGATGGCTCAGTTGGTTAAGCGTAAGACCCTTGATTTCAGCTGAGGTTATGATTTCAGTCATGAGATTGAGCCCTTGTTGGGCATTAGACTTGCCTAAGATTCTCTTTCCCTCTCCGTCTGCCCCTCCCCTGTTTTTGCCCTTCCTCTCTCTCTATAAAAGAAAAGGAAAAAAAAAGGAAAAAAAAAAAACCTGTCTGTTGCATAGTAAAGACTTTCTCCACCACACACCTTAACCTGAGAATCTTTTTTTTTTTTTTTTTTTTTTGACAGAACGTCCTAACAGCCCTCTCTCTCATTCTTACTGAAAATTGGCCTTATTCTCTAAGGATGTCGCTAGGAATAGGATTAATCTACCATATACAGTCATTTGATTTAAGTTGTTAACAGTTTTTAATAATTAGGTATGTTATATTCAAACATTAGGACAAATATGGTATCAAGATTATTTTGGGACAGGTGGCTTTTTTCTAGGAACTCTTCCAAAAACATCATGTTAACCAATTGACTAAAGTTAAAATACATGGCTTCAAAACATTAGTGAATAATCATATTTAACCAACACCGCAGTCCTGAAACTGGAAGTGATCTCATTTGAAGAAATGAAAAAACTGAGTTTAGTGTCCTCTGTCCTCCTATACATTGGCTGTTATTGGTGAAGACAGTTTACATTTCTTTGAACTTGCTTTCCTTTTTTTTGTGAAATGCTGAGGTAAAGAAGGATGGAACTCCTCAGAGGACCTCTTAGGCCACCTAATTTAAAAATATGATGTCATCTGAAAAACACAAAACGCTATCCCAAAAGGGTTATATCACACTGACATGGGGAGTGATCACTTCTAATTGAATAATGCAGTAAAAACAACAAGTCCCTGGGTAATAGGAATAGAAGCATTAATGAAAAATGAAAATAACTGAGTTATTAGGGTGGATGTTCCCCTGCATGAGTTGACCTCTTCTTCTATTGTGTTTCTAGTGTGTGGGATTTCAAACTTTATTTAGATAGGAAGATATTAATGAACTTCTTATATTTATACAGTGATCTTTCCCCTAGGATATAAGGTAGAAATCCTTTTAAAATTTTTTTTTCTAAATTTTCTTTATTTGACAGAGGTCAGAGAAAGAAAATGAAATTCAAGTGGGAGGTTATTAGCAAACAGATCCTGCCCTTTAAAAATATATAGTAGAATAGAGCACTGAAACTAGACTACAGGACAATGAAATGAATGGAAGTATGGCGCTTGTTTCTAAGTAATAGTGATTTAGAGGTCACTTTGCAATGAGCTAATATATGAGAGCCACACAGCTAAGCTTTTCTTTAGGTAGAGAAGTTCAAATGATCTTACAGATTAAAGGGAAAGCATATGAGGCCCATGAGGACAGTTTATGTCTCTTTCAATTCTTTTTGTTTTGCTCTTCATTTTATTCAGAGACTCCTCTCTTTAGCAATGGAGAGGCCAAAAACATTGACCTTTCTTTAATAATAAAAAGACTCCTACTTAAGCATTGATATGGAAGGGTGACAGAAAGGTGGGGAAAAGTGTAATTATGAATTGAAAGAATCTGTCTAATGTTGGTTCCTTTTCCTAGCACAGTGGGGATGGGTGGAGGGTGACATTTCTCTTCATTCTGCCCCACAATGTACTAATGGGTCTCTGAAAGTCTGCCTCTGCAATTTTAAGAAAGCTTGATTGGAGGCATAGGTGATAAAACCGAGTACTTACAGTTCACACAGGCAGAGCAAGAGCAGCATTTTTTAAAAAAGCCGCACTTTTTGACTCAAGGAGTCACTGCTTGTTGGTTTTCTGATCTAAGATCACAGGTCACAGGATAAAAGGGACTCATGTCCCTCAGCCTGGATTGGAAACTATAGGGAATGCAAACTTTGAAATGTTGTAAAATAAAGGGGGTAAAGCAAAATAGATGAATTCCACAGACAACTCTGATAAAATCTCTTTGGCTTAAGGGATGATGTACTGTAAACAAATGCTCTTGCAAGGCTCTATAGGGACAGAGCTGAAGGCTGAACAAGGAGTCTTCTTAGAAACTATTCAATCCATCATTTATCTGCAACTAATCTAGCATTTGGGGTTGGAGATGAAGGCTTTCTAACTTTCATGGGTGAGCAAATTTCTTCCCAGAGGACGTTTTATTCTTTATAGTCAGTATATAAAATTTACATTTGACTTTCACTCAGAAGTGCTTCTAAAATGACATATTTTGTTAAATGAAGCACTCAAGGATGTTGTGTTCTAAGAAATTATTTTAATGGCGATGCCTTTCTTTTTCTGTCCCTTCTCCCACATCTTCCATCATCCTTCCCTGGAAGCAAGATATGAAACCCAACTGTAATAGGCCTAGGGGATTTTCAGCAGGACAGAGAGTATCATCATTCTACTAATTGCTATATTGGCCCTATTCAGATTCAGGCAGGATGACTAACTTTGCGTTGATTTTTTTTAAATAAAATCTTTGTAACAATAGCTTTCCTGATTTTCAGGATAGTAGACATTGCTCACAAAGGAGTAAAGTTCATGGAAGATGGGTAGACTAAATAAGGCTTAGGTGAGAGTATACCGATTTAGTTAATGTGGCCAGCAACATGCACTCAGGTTGCAGGCAGGGTTTGTTGTTTGTTTACTGGGAAAAAAAAGATGCTTTGGAAGGGAAGAGTTTGCCGAATTATTCACTGGTTAACCTTGAAGGATCAGATACAAAAGGGGAGGATCCTTCAAATGGCACAAATCTTTCTTGGAACTCAACAGCAATAAAGAAAACAAATACTTCCCAATAACCCTGGTTGAGTTGCCAGGAGAAAAGTAATACCTAATATAAATTACTTGTCTTAGGATTCAGCATACAGTCATAAGACAAATTATCTCATCTTTAATAAATAGGAAGTGTAGAAATAAGTTGTATAGTGTGTTGGTGATTTTTAAAGGATATGTACATTAGAATCACTTAACATCTTTTGGCTACAACTATTTTTTTTAAGATTTTATTTATTTATTCATGAGAGACACACAGAGAGAAAGACAGACAGACAGAGACACAGGCAGAGGGAGAAGCAGGCTCCATGCAGGGAACCTGACATGGGACTCGATCCAGGGTCTCCAGGATCAGGCCCTGGGCTGAAGGTGGCGCTAAACTGCTGAGCCACCTGGGCTGCCCCTTTTGTTTTGTTTTGTTTTGTTTTAGAAAGATAATGTAGGTTTAGTGGCCATAAAGAAAAAAAAAAAGAAAGAAATCTGAGTCAAGGCACAGACATATTGCCTAGCCAAGAATCTAATGGGTAACAAAGCTAGAAAAAGAATCCAGAAATTCTATTTCCTAGCTTCCTACTATAGTGTCTCTTGTGGGTTGAATTGTGTACCCTCAAAACTCATATGTTGAAGCCCCACACTTTTATGTTGAACTCATATGTTAAAGCCCAGTACCTGAGAACTTGGTATGCACTTGGAAATAGGACCTTAAAAGAGGTAATCAACTTAAAATGAGCCATTAGTGTGGGTCTGAGCTTAGTGGTGGTCTTATAAGAAAAGGATATTTGGATACACTAAGGAATAGGAGGGGTGAACATGAACAGATGGAAGACCATGCGGAGAAGCAGAAGGACAGTGGCCATCTGCAACCCAAAGAAAGCTTCCCAGGAAACAATCCTGACATCTTGATCTTAGGCTTCTGGCCTCCAGAACAGTGGGTAAATGAATTTCTGCTGTTTAAGCCACCTAATCTATGGTGTTTTATTAAGGAAGCTCTAGCAGACTGTTACTGCAGCCTATTAAACATCTAGTAAAATTCTATCTATTTTTATACCAATGTAGCAATTTAAAAATGCCTTGTCTTCTTTAAAGATATATATTAGAGTACTAAATTTACAGACATTCTAAGCTTGTTTAAAGAGGTATGAAGTGAAATCCAATTCCTACAGTAGTGGTTATAACAATGTAAGAACACCTAATTGAATTCTATAATGCTACTCTTAGGCATATGAAAAAGAATTTGAAAAAAGACAACATATGATTACTACAGATTTTTTCAAATATTTATAAATGATGAGTTGCTTCAACATTTGACAGTAAAAATAAATGCTTCTTTCTCCATATAGACCTTTGGGGAATTTTTTATATTTTACTTCCAAATTTGGACATATTAAACAATTCAGTTTTTTAAAAAAGATTTATTTACTTACTTGAGAGAGAGAGAGAGAGAGAGCGAGAGCACATGTGCATGTGCAAGTGGGGAGGGGGCAGAGGGAAAAGGAGAGAGAGAATCCCAAGCAGATTTCCCTCGAGCAAGGAGCCATATGTGGGGCTCTATTTTCTGCCCAATGATACTATGACCTGAGCCAAAATCCCAAGTGGGACGCTTAACCAACTGAGCCACCCAGGTGCCCCTAGACAATTCAGTTTTTTTAAATGAATGGCATGCTATGTGTTTTCACTTAAATAGTGAAGAAAATTTTGTCACTGAACTAGATTTCTCATAATAGAGAGCGGTTTTCTTTAAGAAAACTAAAACTGTCCAATTAATCAGTAGCTATTTATTGAGGAACTACTGTGTTCAAGGTACTTACCAGGAATGGTCCTTCAAACATTTATGCCGCACCCTTCCATGTACCATGGTTTTAATCTATGCTAATATAGTCCTCTATCCTGGTTAAATGCTACTATGTATATGTTGATATAGATGATGTTGATGATAAATATGATGATGATGATTACTGACACAAAATGGATAATCAGTATAAGTCACATTCTGTGCCATGAGCCATATATGATTACCTCTTTTGATTCTAACAACAACCCTGAACAGGACGTCAGGTACAGTTGTTTACACTGAACAGGGCACCAGGTGACATAAATACCACAATCAATGTGGGTGTACATATTTTCTCACAAATGGAAGTAAGTTATGTTGAAAGGGGCAACATTTTCTAATTTATATGAAGGCACTTTATGAGCTAAGGTGGCCCTGCCTATGCTACTAACTCAGGTCTTTTTTTTATAGATAACAAAAATAAATCATGAGGGAAGTTATTTGCTGGAGACCTTAAAGCAATAAAATGACAGAGCTACAACTGAACACTGTACCCTGCTATACAGCCTTCTAGATAGGAAAATGAAGCTCAGAGAAGTTAAATAGATTCCTCTAAGATTCTTAGTGGAGGCAGGATTTTCATGCAAGCTCATCTCACATTAAAGTCAGCATGCTTTCCATTATACCACTCTACCTCCTGCACACACTCCAATTGTTTGGCTATTCAATTTACAAACAAATTTTAATTGAATGACTACTATGTGACAGATTCCATATCAGATGTTGAGAATAAGATCAATACACTAAACATGAAAGGTATACTAATAACTGGAGGGAAGATTTTGATTATTTTTCCAACTAAAAAGTTTTTGTTTATAAATGTCTATATGTTACTGTGTTAATCGTTATAAAAGGTTAATCATTATAAAAAGTTAATCATAAGGAGGTATAAAAGTCGCTAACATTTATATATTCAGGTATATGAATTTTATGTGTGTGCATATAAGCAAATTGAATCTAGAAAAGTAATTAGTATTCCCTTAAACTTTTTTTCGTCATACATGCAAACCACACACACACACACACACACACACACACACACCACTCTTTTGAAAACACATGTTGAGCATAACTATATAGATTATAAGGAGATTCTTATCAGTTTTCTATTGCCGTGGAACAAACTACCATGAGTTGTGCCTGTTAAAACAGCACGCATTTTTTTATTTTACAGTTCTGTAGGTCAGAAGTCTAGGCAGGATCAAATGAATTCTCTGCTTAAAGTTTCACAAGATTGAGATCAAGGTGTTCCTCAGGCTGGGCACTTAGCTGGAGGGTCTAAGAAATAATTTACTTCCAGGCACATTTCAGTTGTTGGATGGATGAATTTAGTTTCTTGTAGGATTGGGGCCACTTTTTTTTTTTTTTTTTAATAGCTGGCAGCCTCCACCACTCTTAACAACTGAAAGCCACCTACATTCCTCGGAAGGTGACCCCCTCCATTTTCAAAGCCAGCACTAGTATGTCAAAATTCCCTCATGCTTTATGCTTCAAATCTCTGACGTCCTTTTAACTACATGATGGAAAGAAATCTGCTGTTTGAGACCTTGTGTGATTTGATTAGGAACACCTGGATAATTTCTCCTTTTGCCTTAGAATATAATATAAGCCAGGAGTGATAAGTCATCATACTCACATATTCATCCATATTCAGAAGAAAAGGGTTATACAAAGGTGAAGGTCATTGGGAATTGGTCTTAGAATTCTGACACAGTATTGTTAGTTTGCTAGTACTGCCGTAAAACAAACAAACCACTCTGAATAGTTCAACCAACCGACAGAAATTTATTTTCTCACAGTTCGAGAGGCTAGAAGTCAAAGACCAAGGTATTGTCAGGGTTGGTTAGACTCTGAAGCCTGTTTCCTTGGCTTGTAGTTGGCTGTCTTCTTCTGGTATCTTCACTTGTGTGTGTCTGTGTCCTAATCTCTTCTTTTGGATTAGGGCCCACCCATATGATCTCATTTTACCTTAATTACTTCTTTTAAGACTGTCTCCAAACAGACACATTCTGAGACACTGGCAGTTAGGACTTCAACATATAAATTTTGAAGGCACACAATTCAGCCCATAACATACAGAATTCTTTTGGTTTTCTTTTTTTGAGATCTTAAGACATCATTATTCACCAGCTCATCTAATAAATGTAAATTATTGTCTAAAAAGTTGAATTCTTCCCCTGTTTTTGTGTTGTGAAGAATTTCAAGCTGACAGACCTGTTTACCTATACAGGTAAACACCTGTATACCCTGAATTTATCAGCCATTAGTATTCTATGACATTTGCTTCTTCTTCCTCTCTTCCTGAATTATTTAATTATATTGTAGTATTTACATACATACATATGTGTGTTCATGTATATGTTTTTTGCAGACAACATGATGTTTTATCCCTAACTTATTCTTTTGTTTTTTTTTTTTAAGGATTTATTTATTTTAGAGAGGAGGGAGAGGGGCAGGAGAATGAGAGAAATTGTTAAGCAGACTATGCACTGAGGGTGGAGCTTGATGCAGGGCTTGATGCAGAGATTGATTCCATGACCCTGATATCACAAACTGGAGATCATGATCTGAGCAAAGGTTCATATGCTTAACTGCCTGTGCCACCCAGGCACTTCACCCTTAGTGATTCTAAGAACAAAGCATATCTTACACAAGCACAATACTATCATCACACCCATGAAATTTAACATTGATATTATATCCAGTCCATAATTAAATTTGTCCAGTGGTACCCAAAATACCTTTTGTAGTTATTTTCTTTTATCAGTCCAGGATTCAAACCACCATAATGCATTGCATATGGTTATTATGGCTCTTCAATCTTTCATCTAGAATATTTCTAAACTTTTTTTGTCCATCATAGCATTGATTTTTTTTCCATCGAATGTCATACACCCTGAATTTTTCTGTTTACTTGATTAGGACTAGACACAAAGTAAATATTTTGCTGAGAATGTCTTATAGCTTATGATACATCTGTCACATTGTGCTAAATCAAGAAGTAAATCAGATAGATGATAGCTTGATGCTGAGTTACCAAAACTGAATTACAACAAAGTGTTTTTCAGAACATAAGGTACACCTTTGAACTATACAGCTAAGAAATTAAAGATGGAGGAGTCTTTTATAGTCTTAACTATTCCATTAGGAAGAAAGCGTTAGAAAAAGACTAAAATTAAAACCTTAAAATCATGACATATCCTTATGTTATTTGAACCTGAAACTATAAATCAACTGAAGAGTGAGGTTATCAAGCTTGAACTTTGTATCTCTTGTATCACTTGCCACTTAAAAAGAATCTAATTTTGGTTTTTCACTTTGTTCTATGTGTAGCTAACTATAAATGTAACATAGAATTACTGTAATGTTGTTTAAGTGACAAATAGAGTAAATCCCTCATTATGTTGTTAGGATCCTTAAGGACAGGGCTCTTTTTTTCTTTTCCGTTTTTATATATCCATACATTGTTCTGCACACAGTGAACAGCAAGTACATATTTTGTCTGAGGTTTGAAAGATGAATAGACAATTAATCTGTAGTAAGGGAGTTTAAGATATGACACAAGGCTCTTGAGAATAGTCTCACCCATTTATAAGAACTCTGTGAATATATGGTATATATAATATATAATATAACTATACATAGGATTATTTACAAAGTCAAATTTTAGTTGGCAGTTTATTGAATAGGTACTGTCTTTATAGAATTCACAAATCACAGAATTATATATATATAATACATTAGGAGATTTATACAATTGCTTTATTAACCTGCTTTCTTCACATAAATAAGGAAAAAGCTCCTTGAGGCAGGGACACATTCTACCACTTAGATTTTTTTTCCTCCCATCTTTCTTTTAGTACTGTCAACAAAACAAGTTTTTACATGTTCATCTAATTGGTTCACCAATGGAATGATTGACTATAGCATTTCAAAAGGGAAAGCAGCTCTAAAGAATGTATTCTCATTTAAAATTTTTTAAAAAATTCCTATGGAGGTTGGTCATCATGTAAGGCACTACTTTTTGGTTAGTGACAGGAAGTGTATGATTCTGTTTTACAATTGCAAATGTAAGAGAAAATGATTCCAAAACAAGGAAATTAACATATAGCCATCTTTATTACGTTTAATAACTGTCAGAATTTGGGCCAAATGGAGTAGTGATGGCTCTCCATTCCCACTGGACTCTTTTCATATGTCATCCAAAATAAATAAATAAATAAATAAATAAATAAATAAATCAAAATAAAATAATATCTGTATGTTCGGGTTGAAACTGAAGAAACAAAGAAAGAAAGAAAACTTAAAAAAAGAAAAAGAAAAAAAGAAATCTCCACACCAATCCTAGTAATGAAAAAACCTGACTACAACAGCATCCAAATTAAGGCAAAGCAGGCCAGATACCTACTGACAATGCTAAAGCAGACGGTAGTTTCCATATTTAACAAGATAATAATGATACTTTATACTAGTGAGAGGCATGTATTTGGAAACGTTTGACCCTGAGGTGAGTAGATTTTCACAGATAGGAATGTGGAATTGCTGCATTCTGATTGGAATCAAATAATTGGGATTACATTACCACTCAACTATTTTTCCGATAGTCTTTAAGTATTTCTTCCATTGATAGGAATATAAACGTGGGTAAGTTTGTTTCGTTTTAAACTTTCTGGGCTTGACTAATATTTGACAGAATGGGAGAATTTGTTATTCCTTTGAAATGAAACTGATTTAACAAATCAGATATAGGTTAATTCAAAGCTTAAGGAATCACAGTGATCTTATCGGCTATCTAGGATATACCCTTAAATGTAGGAGATTGGGTTCTGTTTAAGATTTAACTCAAGGATAAATTGTCATGAATGACCCACCATGAGCCACAAAACATATGTGATGAGGATTCAGACTGCCAGGTTCTTATTAAGTTTTGCATCAAGAGATATTTTTGCTCTCGACTTCTATTCTTTGATTCTTAATAGTAACATTTAGGTACTGAGTAGGAACTGAAAAATTTTGAACTAATGTAATTTCCAGATGAAAACAAAAACAACAACAGAAAACCCAAAATCTCTAGTTTAGTGAGGTAAAGCAGCTGGCCTAAGGATACATAGTTAATAAATCTCATGACTGACTGGGACTTAGATCCCCTTGAGGTGCATCTTCTCTTTCTGTCCTTTACAATTTGCATGTGTGCCTCTTACTAGTATAGCTTTAAACCCCTTCTGTATTAATTACATCTCATCGTTTACCAAAACAACAACAAAATAAAAAGAACGATCTGAAATAATAACTCCAAATTGCTGAATTGAGAGGTTTATCCTCACACTAACTTTGACAATTGCGTCTACACTTCAAAATCTGGTGTGTTTGTGCACAGGTGTCCCTGCACCGTCATGTGTGCACACACACAGTGTGATATTTTTCTGTAAAAGGCAAGTGATCTGTTTATTTGATATATATTTGAGTCCTTTTCTCTAAGGTAGCATAGGAAATGGAAGAGTATGGTCAGCAGGGGAAAATAAATATGAAAGGTAAAATAATGTAAGTACAAATAAATTAATTAAATATAAAATAAATATAAATATAAATTCTTTTTGCTTAACTTCCACTAAAACCTTGTAATATAAGGAATGAATATCTGTGCAAAAGCAACCAGGGTTCCATTATCCCTGCCAAGTATTTTTTCAAACTGTTTTTAATTTACATTCAACACTGCAGAAAACTCTGTAGATCAATGAGCTTTTTTTCAAAATAATTTTTAGTAACCTAAAAGTAACCATATCAATCTCATGGAAAGTCTTTAAATACTTAATTACATTGAACCCGAGGTACCATTGTGAGATTTTTGCTCAAAGCAGTATTTTTACAGCTCTACTTATTTCACCAATCAACAAGCGTGTGATAGAAATACTGATGGGCTTTTAAGAAAATATTTCCAGTTTCTGATAAAAATAATACTGCCAAATATAGTTATGTGTACTTTCCCCAGAATAGAATGTTCCTTACATATTAAAAAATGCTGACTTTAAATTTTTGATGTAGCAGTCCCTGGAGAGTGCCTTAAGTATTATTCTTTTGATTGGTCACAGGACTTAATTTTGCTAGTACTCTGGTACCATAAGATACAAATTATATACTTTCTTAAAATATAGTTGGAGCTTCAGGAAAAGTATGTCAAAGACTCTGTTATACCCTTCTTAAAAAATATAGGATATTTCTTAAACATCTTATTACTCACATACCCTAAATATATGATGTATTCTACATTATAAATCTTTAGCAGTTAACAAACTAATTAATCTGCAATTATAAAGAAGTAATATGCTGATTTAAAAAATAAGTTTGTTCATTCAGATAAATTTACACTTGAAAAGCTGATTAGAGTAGATTTTGGCAACGATTGCAGCCTTCCAGTCTGAACAGATTTTAATCAGGTTTGACAGCAAAAGAGCTTCACCTGGTGTTTCATTTAATTTGAGATTTGTAATCAGATGATTTATAGGAGTTTAGGTTTTACGAAACATAAAGCATTTGTCTTGATATGATAGTAAACCTCTCCCATTGTCAATTGGAATCAGTAATCTCCCATTTTCCTTACTTCAAGAGATTCAGAGATGCAAAGGGAACATATTTCCATTAGCAACTCTGACTTAGCCCATGAACTTTCATGGAATTTTACATTAGTCAGGTCAAAACACATTCATGGGTGCCACACCAACGTTCAAGATATGGAGAGACAGTTACTCTCTTTCAGTCTAAAATATGTGTTCCAAGAATGGGAGTAAAAGATAATGAATAGGTGATCTAAAAATTAGATCTAAAAATTAGACATAAAGAGCTCTACAGAAATTTTTCAGCAAATGACTTTTGTATTGTTGTTTGCAAATATCTAGTGTGTCATCACTGGCATGTTATTATTTTTCATATCTTACTTTTCTCAACTCTTTCATTTTCTCTGTCTTTTTATTTTTATTCATACCATTTTCATCTTGGCTATTCATTCTGATGGTCCTTGTGCTACACGTGATTCCAGACTTAATGTTTCGTTTTTAGTTAGTATGCTACTGAAGTGTTAAATCTTTTTTCTCTATTGCCTTCTTTCTCTCCCCTCCCTACCCTGTTTCTTCTTTTTCTTATTTTAATTTCTTAATTTGATACTATTTATCACTTGCAATGCATTTTTAAAAATTATTTTTCATTTATTATATGTCTTAACTTTTACCTCCCTCAACAATTTCTATTGCATATAACAAAGAAACCATGGCTACTTAGTCAACTACTAGTTCAGTTTCAATAATCTTCCAAGTTAATTAGAATCAGCAGGAATAAAAATCCCTCTCTATCTCTGAACAGATGTCGATAGGTAGATAGATAGATAGATAGATAGATAGATAGATAGATAGGAAATAAGTCTAAATCCCAAAGAGCTGCCTCAAATTCTAACATAATTGAGCCACTATATTTAATTTATATTAAGTATAAGTTGAAGTATTAAAGACTTAAAAAGTGAATGACTCTAAATAGCTGTAATAATACAAAGCAAAATAGACTAAAATGTATATATATTTCAATAAATGATTCATATAAAAATAGTAATTATATATTGTAAAGAGTTTCATTTGCTATTCTCTATAATGAAAAAGTAAATGAAAGTAGCAATTTTGAAATTTAGTAGCATTAATTTTGTATGAAAATAAATCTGATAAGTATGAATGATTTTTAAATTATAATATTTTTGACTTTTTTTCCCCTTAGTGTGGTGATTATGTCGCTTAACCTTAGAACCTGGGACCAGAGGAATTTGTTATAGAAACACTTATTATAGTAAAGACAGTTTGGCCTTTAAGTACTATTCAAAAAGTCTTCAATGTATTTAAGTAGTAGTTGAATGTTACCCTTTATTCTAACAAAAAATGTGTTAAGGTGTAATAACTGTGTTTCTCCTTAGAATTACTCATGAAAACCATTGTCCTTTGAAAGCAGATGGTCTTTTAGAAAGACGAGCATATAACTCTTTTTAAAAAGCAAAGTTGTGATTTAAAACAAGTATTTAGAGATTTCATGAAGCATACAATAGGAAGCTGTTTTAATCAGCAAAAAAAAAAAGATACCTGACTGTGAACAGTGAAGAATCAGTTATTGACAATGTGTATAGTATAACCATGAAAGAAAGAGATAACTTGCTATAACTAGCAGGCGAGACAACCCACGTGGAATTTAGCTTTTTTAACAAGGCAGCTGATAATGCATCTAAAATGAAAGGCAAGTAAACTGTCCTTTTAAACCATTTAAACTCGTTTTAAACTATTTAAAATAGTTCAATATTATCAATGGATCTCTATCACAGAGGCATGTCATAAAGATGTTCTTTTCCTTTTAAAGGATTTTTCTCAAACTTCAGAAAAACTAATGATATATTTCTCCTGAACTCTTTCCTTTCCTCTCTACTTTGATACAGTAACATAACTAGGTCTAAATTTGATTAAGTGGAGTTTCACTACATCATTTGTTTCCTGTGGTGTGAGACTCGCCCCATTCCCAATTCGCGTGTCATTGAATAGGCTTCATAGAAATAGATGTGAAACATCCACTTTAACAGTAACTAGGAATGAGTGCTATTTTTTTAATCTTTTAGAGCATAATCTTGACAGAAGGTTCAGGAAACTTATTAGAGATTAGCAAAGGGAGCTAACTCTGTCTACTAATACTAACCAAAATACCAAAATATAGCCACAGCACAGTATGTGTATCTGTAGTCACACTCAACACCATGCTACACAATTAATGGTTCATTTAGATTAAGTAATTGACTCTCAAGTGGAGTCTTTCACTGGTAATTTTTCATGATAAAACATATATGAAGATAAATGCAGGATATAGCAGTAGTTCTTCCCTTATATCACTGACCATCTGCACTTTCTTTATGAGGAAATGGAAATAAGGATTCATAAATTATTATTTCAATAACCACCATAAAGACTATGAAGTCTCTGTGTTATAAGTGTGGATTTGAAATCAACAGCTCTGACCCAGTACTAATTTCTATTTTTTTTATTATTCTTAACTTATTCTTCTGATTTTGTGTCCTTATTTCATTGTCTAGTTCTTGACAAGAGCATTTCCTTTGTTGCAGTTATGATTTCTAAGACTTTACAATATAGGCAAAGTGAATACTAATGACAAAAAAGAAGTTGTGCAGAGCTTGATTTTTTTTTTTTTTTTTAAGTCTCGGGATGTGTCATTGATACCGGAGGAAAACATACAAAGTAAATTGAACATTAAAGTAATTACCATGGAAAAGTCTCCAACAGAAAGCAATAGCCAAATATTTCAAATTATTGAATGAAGTGGTTATTTTCATTCATGCAAATCTATGAAATTCAGCAGGAAAGACTAGAAAGCAGGAATTTAATGCTTTAGTCATGATTCATTGACTAGCTGGATGATTTTTTGTGGAGTTAACTTTCCTGGAACATAATGTAATTAATTAATAAACCATTAAAACTTGAAAACTCAACAGAAGAGGGCAGAACTGCTTTCCGGCTAGCATGCTATGGTTATTGGAGTTTGTTAGAGCCTGCATCCATACTGTATAGCCTTTCTCATTGTTTGCCATGTCTTCATGTGTGTTAATCTGAAAATCACCCATACAGTGGAGAAAGATGTTGCGACCTTAGTGTTAACTTGGATTTTTTTTCCCCCTGACAATTCACCAGATTAAAGTAGAGCTAGTGGAAAAATTTGCACACATTAAACATCACTAAAGTCTGGCATGTAATAGTTTGGTTGACAGTGGAACAATACAGTAAAAATTTTAAATATGTTTATTTCGAAATTTGCTTTTTCATAATATTTATCATGGATAAAGTGCTTAGAAAAAGTTTGAAAGCATTTATGTGCTATTTTTAAATAGGTTTCCAGGTTTTATATATATATATATATATATGCATATATATATATCTTCAATAAATATAATTCTAATGAAGTCAGAAAAATGATTTTTGAGTATTTGCTAAGTTTATTTTTATTAGCCTGTATGTTAGCATTCAAAAAGGAGAACAAATACTGTACTCATCTACATATATATGATTTAGCATATTTTCATAATCTTCTAAATGTCTTTGGATATGTAATTCCTTCATTTTGTTATTTTTGTTGGAAGTTTTTTGTTGAATACATTTCATTGCTTGTAATATTTGGAATTGTTTAACCCAAACTCTTCAGAATCACTTTAGTGAAAATTATAGCCTTGATAGAGATAACATATTAAAAATAACTGAAATATTACTTTAGAAAACAGACTTCACTTACTTAACAACTTTATAAATTGTTAGTAATTTATAATTATTTTATAAATTATTTATAAAATTTATAAAATAAATTTATAAAATGTCATTTATAAAATGACAAGGTCTTAGAAAACTTACTGATAGATTTCAAGTTTTCTATCACATCAATTTCTCTATGCTTCTTTAATACCTCATTATATTGCATATAAAATTAGTATCTTTAGATTTTTTTAACCATTTTTAAATACAATGAATAACATATAGAATGTATTTCTTTCCTAAGATCTCATTATCATGATTTGAAAATAGTTTTTCATTATTAAAAGAGGATGCAACATGGCTGGAGACTCAGCTTCCAGAATTTTTCCTTTTTCAGTTGAGAAACATTTTTCACTTTTTAATGGCTATTCCCATTATATAAATTAGATAGAACCTTGATTACTGTTCAAGCTGGGTGGAAATGAGGGTCCTGATCACTTGCCACCTACGTACATTCCATCCCACAATAGCCCCTGGAAAGCTTTTCCAGAATTCTCAGGGCACAGTAAAACACAGCTTGAAACAACTGCTATAAAGTGTATCTAAGATCAGAAGAATTATACATAGGATAATTAATTCTTTGGGGAATTGAAAAAAAAAAAACCTTAAATACAAATAAAATCAAAGAATATGTATTGTAGGCTTAATTCTATTCATTAACAGAATACATTTATTTTCATTAAATGACTGGATCCCTACTGGAGTCTTTCCTTGGTAATTTTTCATGATAAAACATACATGAAGATAAATGCAAGGTTTATCTCCAGAGACAAACTATGCATCAGTAACAATGAGGTAATGATTCAACCTGTGTGTGTCCAAGCTATTAACACCTGAAAAATGAATCTAAAGAGGCAGTAGGAGGACATTGTTAATGTGGAAAACTAGTAGGCTTAAACTATTTCTTTATTCATAACTTGAATTCTTTAATGGATTTTAGCCATTCAACTTCAAGGACTACAGTGTACTTGAAGCTATAATATAGCATATCAACACCGGTTAAAGCATCAATAAAAGGAAAAAGTGAAGGGCATTTGGAGTCCTTTTTGTCTCCTCCAAGTAGAATGTTCCTATTTGAAGCAAATCAGGGAGGCTGTGCAGCCTTGAAAATATTATTTCAAAAATTATTAAGCCACCTAATTGCGAAATTGGCACACATTTCCTTGGCCTTGCTCACGTTACCAGTACCACCTTATGAGCTATTCTTACTGCTTTCTCCTCTTCCCACTTCATGAAAATGGAAAATACAAGCAGCTCTCTTGAGCCAAAACACTCAGAGATCCCTATAAAAGATTTCTATTCTGTACCGACTCAAAAGAGAACAGAATAAAGCTGACGCATTTCTTAGTAATCCAAGGGATGATTTTATCAGTTTATCTTTATTTCTCTTAAGCCTGTATCTCAGGCTTGTAATAACTGGCCTTAAAATAACCACCAGACTACTGCTTTTAGCCTTCTTGATAAACGATGTGTGGGCCATTCTTGCTGTTGTTCTTATTACCTTATAATAATAAAATATTATTTTAAATTGCTAAAATTTATTTAGTGCTTACCATGTGCAGCTAGTATACTAAGTATACAACTGAAATTTATCTAGCAATGTTCTTACATGTTAGGAGAGTCCGATTAAAGTACTAGAATTCTCGCCAACCCTCATGAAAAAAACTTTAATTTTTTCATTAATCTTTACCTAGAAGTTATATATTAATTCTTTCTAAAAATACTAATACAATTAGGAGTAATCATTTAGTGAGTGATAAGTTCCTGGTACTACTTTAATAGTTTTACATGGTTTCTAATTACCTCATTTAATTGTTAATAGATGATGAATATAAGATGACAGCGATATTACTATAATTCCTGCTTTTAAAAATATCTGTTATGAGATTCAAGCAGGAATATGTAAGAGTAGCTCATAAAATATTCCCAGGTTAAAAATCATCACATCAGTGTTAAGGGAGCTGCCAATTAGACTTCAGCAATTTGAAAGTTTATGTAAAATGGTTTCGGATGGTATATAGCTCAAAACCTGGGCTTGTTATGAACAACAAAAATGAAATACTAGTTTTATCCTTTTTTGAAGAGTTACAACTGTGGACCAGTCTTGTGAATCTTGTAGAAGCAAATGTGCTAAATTGAGGAGTGTGGGATAGGGAAGAGGAAAGCTTATTTCTGTTTCAGAGCTCAGGTACTTCCTACCACTTATGAAAAACTAAGCAAAGATAGGGCTTCAATAGCTCAAATTTAGGAGAGTTCTGTTTGTAGATGTTCAAAAATGTTTCTTCAAAATATGATCATGGGAGTGACTAGCACAGTAGCCTTAAGCAAACTTACTATTAGGCAAAAGAAAAAGGTTGAATGGAGAAAAATATTTTAATAGGAAAAACTACTACATTTTTATTAGTATTCAGTAGTTTAATTGTGAATAACCTTTTCAGACTATGAGCCAGGAATAGTAATTTCCATCATTTGAAAGTACAGGAGTTTGTTTTTATTTGTTTTTTGAGGTATAACTTATGTACAGTAAAACTCATAATTTTTAGTATACAGTTCTATGAGTTTTGACAAATGAACATCATTGTTGAAAACCAATTCATTCAAGACAGAAAATTTTCATCACCCTCAAGAGTTCCCTTTTCCCATTTACAGCCAACCCTTTCCCCTATTCTTGACCCCTGAGACTGGTTTGTCTTTTATGCCTCTTATTTTGCCTTTTCCAGGATGAAATTTAAATGAATCATATAGTATGCAGCCTTTCATGTCTTACTTCTTTCATACAACATAATACATTTTGAGATTGATCTATGTTGTATGAATCAGTTCTTCATTCTTTTTGTGCATCCCGCTGCATGGATTTATCATAGTTTGTTCATCCATTCTCCAATTGGAAGACAGTGGGTTGTTCTCATTTGGGGGATTATGAATAAAGCTATTCTAGAATTTCATGAATGAATTTTGTCTTAACAGAAGCTTGCCTTTCTCTTGGCAAGATTTCTAGGGGTGAGATTTCTGAGTTATACAAAGCAAATGTATAAAGCAGCCAAACTGTTTTTCAAAGTGACTGTGTTATTTTATATTCTTACTAGAAATGTATGAGTATTCCAATTGCTATGTATCCTCATCAGTACTTGACAATGTCACTCATAAAGAAAGATGTAATGAAATCATCAACAAAATATTAATGAATTGAATCTAATAGTAATAAAAAATGATAATACATTATGACCAGTTGATGGTGATACTGGAATATAAAGTTTCAATATTCAGAATCAATCAACATAGTTTACTATATCAAATGACTAAAGAAGGAAACTATTATCAAAGAAAACTATATTATCATTTAAATTAATGTAGAAAAGGTATTTGACAAAAACCAGTATGTATTTATAACAACAACTACAAAACTCTCATAAATCTTTTATCATTGAAGTTAAAAGACATTTCACAAAATCCTATAGCTAACATCATTCTTAAGGGTAAAAGATTGAATATTTTTGCAGGAACAAGACAAGGATGTATGCCCTCTCCACTAAAATTCAACATTCTATTAGAGGTTCTAGACAGTCCAATTAGGCAAGAAAACAAAATCAAAGGTAGACAGGTTTGAAAAATAGAAACAAAGCTATCTCATTTTCAGACAACATGATAGTCTGAGTAGAAAATCACCAAAGAAATTATTTATTAAAATTATGTATTTTTTATTGGAGTTCAATTTGCCAACATATAGCATAACATCCAGTGCTCATCTCATCAAGTGCCCCCCTCAGTGCCTGTCACCCAGTCACCCTCACCCCCCACCCACCTCCCTTTCCACCACCCCTTGTTCATTTCCCAGAGTTAGGTATCTCTCATGTTCTGTCTCCCTTTATGATATTTCCCACTCATTTTTTCTCCTTTCCCATTTATTCCCTTTCACTATTTTTTTATATTCCCCAAATGAATGAGATCATATAATGTTTATCCTTCTCTGATTGACTTATTTCACTCAGCATAACACCCTCCAGTTCCATCCACTTCGAAGCAAATGGTGGGTATTTGTCGTTTCTAATGGCTGAGTAACATTCCATTGTATACATAGACCACAGCTTCTTTATCCATTCACAAAGAAATTATTTAAAAAGCTAGTAGAACTTGTGAGTTTAGCAAGGTTGCAAGATACAAGGTCAATAAACAAATATTAACCACATTTCCATATTCACATTGATTTTGACCCTCAATTTAAAAAAAAACACACTAGATTTCTCTATTGGAACAATCAACTAAGGAATAAATCTGGTCCTTAGGTTTCTAATCTTTTATCTCTCTACGATCCATCCCCATAGCACAAGCATACAGATGCAGTTGAGAATACTCCTCTAAGTCAATTATAATTCCATAACTGATACTGAAGCCTTCTATTTTCTCTGTTTATTTTAGAAGAAAGGAAACATTTTATGTTGAATTAAAGGTTGCCCTTATAAGTATTCCTTATTCAGGAGCATCTGGGTGGCTCAGTTGGTTAAGCGTCTGCCTTTGACTCAGGTCATGATCCCGGAGTTCTGGGATTGAGCCCTACATCAGGCTCGTTGCTCAGTAGGAGTCTGCTTCTCCCTTTTCCTTTGGCCCTCCCTCCTGCTCATGTTCTCTATCTCTCAACTAAATACATACAAATCTTTTTTTTTTTAAAGTATAAAAGGGGATCCCTGGGTGGCTCAGCAGTTTGGCACCTGCCTTTGGCCCAGGGCGTGATCCTGGATCAAGGGATCAAGTCCTACATCCGGCTCCCTGCATGGAGCCTGCTTATCCCTCTGCCTGTGCCTCTGCTTCTCTCTCTCTCTCTCTCTCTCTGTTTCTCATGAATAAATAAATAATTTTTTAAAAAAATAAAATAAAAGTATAAAAAGGTGTATCTTATTCAAATACTTTGTTTCCTTCTTTCACATAAATAAAACATAATCACTACACAGTGGAGAAGTCAGCCTAGTTGGAATTATTCCTTATTCCTGCCATTGCTGGAATAAAATGACCTTCATCTTATTGGCTTATTTAGTTCCTCTATGTTTCTCATAGGGAGTTGTAGTTATGAACCACATTTTGACACAAGGAAGGAATCATCTTTATAGTTTCTTTTTCCGGAGCCAATACAGTGATGCATAGATGTATTTAGATCTGGCTTTTTCCCCTATGGTATTGCACATTCTCCACAGATGGTCACAGGTGTGTTAGGCCAGAGTACTTAATTAGTTGCTGCAACAGATAAACCCTGTAACTCAATGGCTTAGTTATTCCTTGGTGACACAAAGTCTGATGACTCTCAGAGAGTGTATTTTGCCATCTGGTGACCCCTTTTGGTGACATTGCCCTCTTAACAAATGGCTTCCAAGGTCATCATTGTAGGGGAAAAGGAAACATGGAAATGGTACACTGGCTTTTAAGAGGTTCAGCCAGAAGCTATGTTTGTCATTTGTGAGATTAGTTATATGTCTTTTCCCAAAATCAAAGGGGCTGAAAAGAGTTGTTTTCTGTAAACCCAGGAGGGAAAAGGAAATCAGAAATGGGTGAGCACTAGAAGTCTTCTATGTCAGGAAACTCCTGATATATCTGATCTCCAGGGGAGTACACGCTACCATATCTATCCACCCATCAGTAACTTGACTGTCTGGATACCTTCCCCAACTCACATCTGAGACTTAAGGAAAATCAAAAGTAGTACAATATCCACAAGAGAAATTGGCTAGAATTAAGAAAACATTGACTTTTACTAAAAGTGATATCAATAGCCGTTTGGATGTGAGTGCCATATAATTAATATAAAGATTATAAATTACCATATTTTATTTAAGAGACTGGACAGAAAATTAGTTACATAATCTCCATATTCCTGTTTTTCAAGTTTAGGAAGAAGGAGAAAGAGTGACAAATATCTAACATTCAGTTGTTTGGTATAAAAAAACCAGAATTTTTGTTCTTATTGTCTCGGCAAGTCAAGCTAAATTCTAGAATGCTTAGATAGAGACTTTTGAAGAACAAAGAAGATAATTTTTTAAACCACTTTTCTATATGGAAATGTTACTGTTTTTGCTTGAATATGTTATACTATTGGTGAAAAGGTTAGATTAAACAATTTACTAAAGATCACATATCTAGTGGTATAATATAAAGCTAGGAATAGTATCCAAACACATTTGCACAATTTTTCAATAAAATATCTATTTCACAGTGTAAAGAAATGTAAATTTTACCATCTGTCCTGTGCACAGCAGGTTTAAAAGTATGTATGCACACCATATATATAGGTTTAATATGATCACTATCTAAATATTAAATGTCTAGCCCATGTTTATCTTGAAGTGTTCTTTTCACCATCAGCATGTGTAATTATTTCCACTTTGGTGAGATAAAGTTAGCAAATGAAATTAGGCCTGTTTGTTATTTGCTTCAGTTTTATTTTCACTATGTGTGTGTATCTTATGTATCTCACTATAAGACAGATAAATATACATTATCTTGGCAATTTGAGTAATTTCTTATGTGTAAAACTATGCACAATAACCTTTAAGTACCAACAAATATGATCAATTTTTAAAAATAACTAAAAAAGAAAAACAAAACAAAACAAAACAAATAAAAATAACTAGTACTAATTACATTGATTTTATCATAGTAACTGTGCTAAGTAAGTATATATTTAGGAATCCTAGTATCTAATTTTCAAGAGACTGATTTTTTTTAAAAGATTTTATTTATTTATTTAAGAGAGAGAGAGAGAGAACAAATGGTGGGGAGGAGCAGAGGGAGAGAGAGATAGAGAGAGAGAAGCAGTTAAGCAACTAAGCCACCCAGGCACCCTAGACTAATTTGTTTTTTAACATCAATTAATGAAATGTTAAAAGCATAAATCTGTGTCTAATATACTCTCAGAAAAATAACACTGAAGATAATTTAAAAGTATTTAATCCATTTCTTTGTAATCATACCTAATTGATATTTTATTATTAATTGAAGAGCTGTTCATTATAACAGTCAATCTAATTCTCAATAGCTTAATACCAATATTACTTGATATATGAAAATCTAGTATTTAATCTAACTTACCGTGTTATTTCCATTTGCATAATGGGATATTTTCTTTGGTCTACTGGATGACTCATTCTTCATAAAATGCCATATGTTTCAAACAACACAAATATTTCAAAAGTAGGTAAATCACAAAATTATAATACTAAACAAAATTCATAGATTTAGAGACTAGGAAAATCTTGAGAACACAATAATAGGTCTGGTAACAAATCTGGGTATATTAGGAAAAGATTCAGCATGTCAATCCAGTGTTCAAAACATGCAGTTAAGGGAATTTTCAGTGTGATAAAGGAGATTGGGTTCACATATTCTAAAGTAAGATCCTTGGGCATTTTAGAGTACAGTGGTATAGAATTCTTTCTTCTTTTTATGTTGAGTCTTCTTAGAAAGCCCAGAAATGAACTCCTCTTTCCCTGACCTTCTATTCAAGATATCTCAAGTCACAGAACTGCTTACTTTAAAAGAAATATGTTTATATTTTGTGCACCTACCAGCAAAAGAGTGCTAACATACTACTGGGGATAAACTAAATCCCTAGTTTGTGCAGCAGGGACTGACTATATCTACCATTTGCTACCATGCCATTCTCTGCCTCATATAAATCTTGGCACATAAAGAATGCCTAATAAATATTTGTTGAATCTATAAATAAATGAATGAAGAAGTGAACTAAATGATCTCTACATTTCTTCCAGATTTAACCATCACTGGTTTTGCCATTGTTTGGGAGAAACCACTGACTGCCCCAAATCTACTGTCACTGTTCCTACATCTGTCCCCATTTGCATCCTCTCTTGGAGGAAACGTGTCCCAGTTCCCTTTAGAAAAGCTTTTCTAACATGGTGCCTTACATAGAGTAAATGTACAGTAAAATTTGTTGATCTGAATTGAAATGGGGGAAAAAAAGGCTTCTGTGAAAAGCTGACAGTGCAATTACATTACCTCAATCACACATTCTTTGTTGACCATATGCTCAGTGTTCAGGAACATATGTTATGTTTGTTTTTGGTAATTTTACTCTCTATTTCACAATGGTGAGCTTTGCACAATCCCCATATGATCAGTGTCTAAAACATTGTAATTCTTCCTTTTCATCCTTCTCTCTCTCTCTCTTTAATGAGTGCTTGATATTTCAGTAATGGAGCTGAATATCATTTAGGACTTTATGTCACATACATCACACACACACACACACACACACACACACACACACACACACAGGAAAAGTAGGACATGCGAAGAAATGCCATTATAGACCAAAGCAACTGAACTTCACAAAAATAAAAAAGATAGTCTCAGATAATCAGAGGTTAGATGGGTAAAGGATAATGTCATTTTGTCATAAACGTGCATAAAGCACAAAGCGGGATGAAGTTTTATTAATTAGAAATAATGATTCTGAGATAAAATACATTACTGTTTAAATAAGGACAGGTTGAATTCAGTCTGATATTTTATCCTCTAGAAAATTCATAGACACTTAAAAAATACTTTTAAAAAGTCAATCTTTACTTATGACATTATAAGCATCTTTCAAGATGTCTGGCAAGTATACTGTATTATGAATAACCCAAAGGGGGTAGGCTACTAGTTACATAACTATGGCAATGTTTTTCTGGCTGAAAAATTCAATCTGTAAATAACAAAAGACAACCAAAATCTACATATTTCCAGCCACCTTCAATGAGAGGGTAATTAGAACAATATTCCCCAACCTTGATGTGGTCTTTTGTATTATAAAATAGCTTAGGGACGAATATCCAACAGAAAAGATTATGAAAGTGAGAGACAGGGAGAGACAGGGAAATAGTTGCTCAGATAGGAAAAACAAGACAAAACAAAAAGATTACTTTATATTTTAAGATTTATATGAAAAGTGTTTTAAGAAATCAGCTGAAGGAAAGAACCATTATCACCATCATCGTGATCATCATCATCATCATCATCATCATCTCAGCATCTCACTGAAAATAACTTATTTATCTAGCAAGAATAGTTTTTCTAGCTACCTTGGAGAATTTTGAAAAATGTACGTAAGTCTCTTTTATCTGTGTCTGTGTGACTACAAAGAGACTTTCTGA
The DNA here is from genome assembly GCF_048418805.1 of Vulpes vulpes. Lineage (NCBI taxonomy): Eukaryota > Metazoa > Chordata > Mammalia > Carnivora > Canidae > Vulpes > Vulpes vulpes. Next base: position 24,093,529 of record NC_132784.1, on the reverse strand, counting down.
ATTCTGAATAAAGCCACCTAGTGCTATTTATAATTTACAAGAAGGGAAGTTTAAAGAAATTGTTAAAATTTCTTTAAATGAAAAAAAAAATTTCTTTAAATGATATATACTCTTCTTCCAAACTCCCTCAAACAAAATTTAGGATTCTGTTTTGTTTTCTGGTTTTTAATGCTGCTTTGTTGGCCAAAAAGAGAGGAAAGGATACCTTGACATTCAGGAACATCTAGGATGCTAATTTCTTTTCTTTCTTTCTTTTTCTTCTTTCTTTCATTTCTTTCCTTCCTTCCTTCTTTCCTTTTCTTTCTTTCTTTCTTTCTTTCTTTCTTTCTTTCTTTCTTTCTTTCTTTCTTTCTTTCTTTTTCTTTCTTCTTTTTTTCTTCTTCCTCTTTTAATTAAATTTTAGTTAACATATAGTACAATATTAGTTTCTGGAGTAGAATTCAGTAATTCATCACTTACGTACAACACCCAGTGCTCATCACAAGTGTCCTCTTTAACACCCATCACCCATCTAGCCCATCCCCCAACCACCTCCCTTGTTTATTATAAAATATTTTATACTGATCTCACTTTTGTCTACAGAAGATAACACTCATTGTATACAGAGACTGCCATAGAAAATTCAGTTAGCTACATAAAGAACAATAGCAGTTAACTAAGTAAATAGCAGGGAAACAGATTGAATATCATTTCTTCAAACTTCTGCACAAAAATAGAGTTTAATGGTTTTGATATCATTATATCTCTAACATAATACCTAATTGGCCTGGTTTAACGGCTTGTTTTATTCCATTTACATCTAGTTACCTTATCTTACCTCAAAAATGAAGTGCCTTTAAACATATTGTTTTAATTAAGTGCAGGGCTTAGCAACCAATGAGCTGGGGACAAAGAACCTAGAAAACCCATACTAAGGAGGATTTGAACTTGAATTCTAGGAAAAGATGCCAAGAAGGTAGAATTTTCTTTTCCAAGCCACCTTTCCCTTTTGACCATCAGTGCTACAGTATCTTCTCTGGGACTTTGTTTTCTTATGCTCTCTGTGACCCAAACTCATCCCTACACCCAATCTCCTCATCCTCACCTCCCCTTCCACAGTGGCTTACAGTTCAAAATGATAGATTTTAATCTCTTCCAACACCAATTCCCCAACTCAGAATCCCTATTTCCTAAAGAAATATCCTGATGATATAAAGCAAAATGATTGAAAACCTAAAAAATACAATCTATGATAAGATAAGGTAGAAATAAGATCTCTGGTTTATTTAATATTTATCATTTCATATTCACTCGTGGTATTCTTACTGTTGCTTGCTAATTCAAAATATATTCTAATGTAGTTAAGAGAATGAGAAGAAATTAAAACATAAGTTGCATGCGAGGTTCCCTGTCCTTTCAGCAGGGTGAATTCAGGTGGATGCTGGAGCTAGCTCATAATGACGTGGACGATGTGCAACAGTACCCAACTACAGTTTGGTGATATGCTATAGCTTAAACTTGGTGGGAGTATTTACACCCAAAAATAAGTCAATGTTACAAATCAGATTTTTCCCCTATAGAATTGATTGATAAACATTTATTATCCCCTTACTGAATGAATTAGATGATATGATAAATGTTCACATTGTTGGGAAATAATTGTAGTGTTAGTAAAGAATTAGAACATGATAGCATGCCTGGGGGAACAGTACCTGCACCCATTCACCAGAAGCAAATATGAGTCCCATATAAAATTTCATTTGAAAAAAGTCTATACTGATAGCTAAGAAAAAGGTTGAAAGCTACTAGTTTTTACATTTCTGAAAAGTAAGTCCTTTAGCCCTGTCGTTTGATGTTTTCTGTAACCAACATCTTTTGGATAAGTGACTTAGAAAGTTCCATCTTATATTTTTTACATGATTTCTAGATGTTTGTTAGTATTTATACAATGTACAAGTGTGCTTTAAACACATTGCATTTGTAAAATCCACTTGTTCTTTCATTTATATGCAAACTACCCGCTACTGGGAAAGGAGAGTAGAATTCTAGATCCGTAATCTTTATTTTCTGGGGCTGCTGTGAAGCATTACCAAAGACAGTGAGTTGGGAAAGGAAATACCATGAGGAACATAATAGGAACTCAATATAAAATGATCAATTCAAGTACATAAAGGACTGTAACAAGCAGTTGTAGTATGGCATAGGGAAAATAGCAAGGACCTTTGGAATCGGAAACATCTGGATTTAAACACAAGTGTCTTTATGTGCTAACTGTATGATTTTAATAACGTTATTTAATGTTCTTGTGGTTCAGTTTTCTCATCCGTAAAACCGAAACAATACCAACCACACTAGGCTGTTTCTAGGATTAAATAGGATGACATATGAAAAGTGCCTAGTAATAATGTCCAGTAATATGATACTAAGTATTTAAGGTTTTAGAAGGTTTTAATGCCGTTATGTTTTATATATATATAAATGTACACACACATACATACACAAATATGTAGTAGGAGCATATTTGGATATTTCATGCTAGGTGGCCTGTATTTCCTGTTTAAAAATCTTTTCGGAGGGAAATAATTTGAATATAGGTAATCTCAAGCAATAACATGAGGAAACTAGCTCTGGCTTAGAGATGAACACACACCAGAAGAGCATTTCATGGAATCATGGAAGTTTATAATCAGAAAGAATCCTAGGAATAAATTAATCCAATCAGCTCATTTGATGGGTGATGAACCAGGCAGTTAAGGAATCAATTCATGAAAATACAAATGTAAGTTAAATGATTTGGCCATGAGCATGTTACATGATTTCTCTGAATTTCCTCTTTAGTAAACTGGGTCAACATGGGTTTATTTTTCAGATTAAATGAGTTAATCCAAGTGGTCAAGTAACAATCAGAGCCCTGAGATATTGGAATATTGAGTTACAATAAAAGATAAAGTCTATGAAATAATTTTATACTTGTTTACCTGCTTGTAACCAAACTGACTCTATGTGCTGTAGGACTTGAGCTAAATAATTTACTTCTAAAACATTAAACTGTGAAAGCCTTCTTTCCTATAAAGGATGATGTGGCTATTGATCTAAATATAGTTTCTAACTATGTATTGTTTTTCTGTGCTACAGAAAAATAAAGAAGAAGAAAAAAGAAATGTTTGTCATTCCTAGACTCAAAGGCTGCTAGAGCAAGGAAGAGAGAAATTCCAAATATGTAGGAGGCAACATGATGTGTGTCTGCATTTTCTGCCCCATTACATTTTGTAGTTCATGGTCATGCCATAAATTTGTTTTGAAATATATGACACACCATGGTGGAAAATGCAGTCAGCTCCTTGGTGTTCTGAGATAGGAAATGACTGTGACAAACCACAAAGTCCTGGATATGTAACAGCCAGTTTCCACCTTGCCCATGATTCTCTGTTGCTATCATAGCAACTGCTCTCTGCCTATGCCTGAGACGTGGGTGGTGGAGTGAGAAGGGCAGACATAGTGCCTACAGGATGGAGTCTCCCGTAGATAGGATGTACTGAGAGCAAAGATTGCAGAAGCGGGGCCACCTGGGTGGCTCAGTCCATTAGGCATCTGCCTACGACTCAGGTCACGATCCCAGGATCCTAGGATGATCCCAGGGTCCTAGAATCAAGTCCTGCATTGGGTTCCCTGCTCTGTGGCCTGCTTCTCCCTCTCCCTCTGTGTGCCTTTCCCCCTGCTTGTGCGCATGCTCTCTCTCTCTCTCTCTGTCAAACAAATAAATGAAAATTTAAAGATATTCAGAAGCATATTGGGTGTGTGCCTGACTCTTCAGAATCTTTGAGAGTCCTCAGAATCTCTGACAGTGTATATAAACATGCCAGCTCTCAAACTCCTTCCACAAAGACTAACAATTCAAAGTTTATCTTTAACCTCATGTATGGAAAATGGAAGCAGATTAAACCAGTCTTATAACCTACTCTTATTCCTACTACAATATTGATAACAAAATTGTTAAGGCTGGAGCTATTTTAAAGATGATGAACAGTCTAAAAGTAAAAATAAGAGAGAATATAACAGCAAACTTAAATACAGCATGAAATCAAAATCGCTCCCATTTCCCGAGATGCTGTCCAGTTCCCCAAGGATCCCACTTTTAATTCTTACCACAATTCATCTGCATTCAGCTTACTTACCATTTTTTATAACTCCTTAGTTGAGTGCATTATGCTATATCTATACAAATGCAGTGGATACATTTGCATATATTTAATTTTGTATGTGTGCTCTATTAATAGATTGAAATTTTGCTCACTGGAAATTTTGAATATTTATTTTAAGAAAACGAGTCATAAAAGTAACTTGCATATTTTGGATATCAAATCTTTAGCCTCAGGAGTCAAATATTTTGTTGCAATAATAGCCCAGTAAAAATATGGAAGGCTCTAATTGTCTTCTTAAATCTATCCTTACGTGTTTTTAAAAGTAATTTCTTGCCTCATCTTTTATAAATTTCACCACTCTTTTTGTTCTACTCTTATGTCCTGCCTCCCCATATCTTGGCATGCCATATTTAATAGCTTCTCTATCTACTATTTGAAGTTGGATTTCCTTTATTCATTTTTTAAAATTGCCTTGCCTACGTGTCAAAAGATGCCCCTCATCCTCATAGTTCGGGATTTAATGAACAAATCCATGTTCACCATATATGCACCATTTGTGATTAAGTGGATGTCAATCATGTCTTTTTTTAGCCTCCGCTACTCCAAAGTCTTTTTGTCAGGGTTAGTCCTTCTAGTCTGTTGTCATATAGTAGCCCTAACACCTCCTCCGCTTCACTTATCACTCAAATTAAACTTTCCTGAGCATTTTGAATTTCACTCTTGGTTTCAGAGGTAACAAGAACTGCGCACAGTAACCTAGGGCAGAAACAGCACAGTTAGATTCTTCATAACACCTTAGATAATGATAATGATGATAATAAAAATACAATACATAATAATAATTGTAGCTTGAATGGTATCCAACACATAGTAAGCAGCCAGTAAATGGAGAATATTACAATCTGTTATTAGTTATAATTTATTGGGTCCTATTCCTCTCCAGGCACTGCATATATAGCCTCTTATATAATCAGGGACTTCGTGTACACCATCTCCTTTAGTCTTCCTAGCTCTCTTGTAAAATAGGTACTACTTAAAGAGATTAAGCAACTTGCTTGAATCACACATCCAGTAAATGCTAGAAAGGATTCAAAACCCAGTCTTCCTGATTCCAAAAAGTAAACATGCTCTTTTTCATTGAAGCCATCACTACTATACCAACTGATCTACTAATCAGTAAACAATCAGGTATTATTTATCATTTTACTATGTTTGCTGCTGTACAGCTTACAAAATGGATGGTATCTCTTCTGCTGTTAGGGAGCACAGAACCCATTTGGGTGCATGAGGTAAACATATACAAAACAATAGCATTTAATAATGATTCTGCATAACATGAAGTATTGCATGATGTGAACGCTAAAGGTCTGTTTCAATTAGCAAGGATATGTGAGATGGCTCTTGCCAAAATGCTTTAAATAATTCCAGATTCAGCTTTATAGAATTTGGAGAAGAAAGTAAACCTTCATTTTTGTTACTTTTCAGTGTTCTTTTAGCCAACAATGGTTTGTAAATAAAGAACACTGATATGTAACATTAACACTTATCATACAATAAATAAGATTTTTGGAATTAAAATATCAAGCCCTAGATTGCAAATGAAGCAAAAGCTAGGACAACTTTATGAATACATTACTAAGTATATGTCTAGATTCCATATTACTTAAAATGTTTGTACAGCTTTTGAGAAGAGTTTTTTTTGGATATTCAAAAGGACAATTGTCTAATTAGAAAGAAGAGCAATTAACCCCTTTTATATTCCTTATCTTTCTAATATCCCATCTATATTTAAAGGTGGTATTGTTTGTCGAGGTGCAAACATGTTTTCAATTCCTGAGACTAGAATTTCTGTGTTACCTGACATTTAATTAAAAGGAGTATGAAAGATTTTTTTAAAGGTACAATCATACTCTCCCACTGATAAACAATAAACACATGCCAAGATTTTATTTAAGTAATTAGTTAATGAAAGAATCAGTGAGATGTTACAACTGGTTCCAGAAACACTCAATAAACCACACAGATATAGGTAAATAAGGAAGGCTGAACTGAATTTAAAAATATGTGCTAAATAGGTCTATCTACAGGGCAAAAATCAATTGCATCACTACTGTAAATGTATATGGACAAGAATTATTTACACTAATTATTAATTTTCTACAATTTGCAAGGCTGTGAAATAGACAATAAAAGGGTGAGATAATCCACAAGTATTTATTAGGCAGAATATATGGTAATGATTTTGGTTCATTGCAAGGTATTTTACATTTTCCTCCACCTCTGGAGTGATGGAGAAAGATTCTTCCTACGTGTCCTGTGGTTTGCAACAGAGCGTAGGTGTTAAGAATATCTATAAGTTGTTATAAAACTATGCAAACCAAACTGCAATTCCCTCCTGAACATTATTTTTTTCATTAGAATCAAGTTTCTTTTAAAAGGGTAGGAAAACTGGAAAAAAAAAAGAATATGACCTATGGACGTAGTGTGGATAGATGGGTTAGATTCCTCTCCATTGAGAAATTTGTTGAATAGACCTGACCCTTCCTGGCTGCAGCAAAAGGCAAGTCAAGGTCACGACAAGGGTCAGATCTCTTCTCTGAGTCTCCTGGGAAGATCCTTCTTGTAGTGTCAGGAACATTTTCTATGTAAGACCTATGAAGGGTTACTACCTGGTGGCAGAGGTTGGGTGAATTAATGTCAATGTGCTTTAAGTAAGGTAGCATTTGAAGGGTTAGTGCTTTCTCAGAGTTTCACATGGCAAAAAAAAAAAAGTGGGTACTTTAAAAGTCTACTGAAGAAAAGTCCATTCTTTACACTTCTAGATATCTTTTTGAGTAGTTCTTTCATCCTCATGAGCAAAGATTCTTATTTAGACTTTAAAAATATGATTTTAATTACACTGTCAGCCAAAGTATGGAGAGAGTGCTATGAATTCTTGGAACAAGAAGACTTCTGCTAAAATTGAAATAATGTCACCAGCATAATTTTGTTTTTTTGTACTCTTTGACTGCTGTGTCTTTCAGTACATTTCTGAGAATAACAAAAGGCTTAGAATTCTGGACATAAACACTGATACCTGCATTTTTATTTTTCTCTTTTGATTTAAAGCAGCAGAGCTTAAGCTACTTCCACTTGCTTTATTTTGTTTTTCAATATTCTCTGTTTCTACTTGAGTGCACACTCATAACCCATCATCCTGTCTTTTTATTTTACGTACCCTGCAAAATCCTTGTTCCTCTATAGATGTAGGGTTTTTGCTTTCTGTTTTGTTTTGTTTTCAAGACGTTGGTCCAAAACAGAGCTTAAAGTCCTGTAATTAAATATTCTCTGGCTGATAATCTGGGCAGACCATTTTTGGAAGTTAACAGAGACAAAGCCTAAGTTTAAGCCAGGAAACCTAAAAAATATGCTTGCCTGATCTCAAAGTTCCACCAGGTTGGGACGTGCCCTTTCATTCACAAATGTCCCTGTTGTCTGGTCCTTTCCTACTTTGTGATGATGAATAGTCTTCTTCATCTAGGGTATCTTGACGCTTTAAAATTTCCTTGACTTTCCTTCCAGGAAAACACACTTGACCTTGCATTTGTTCCCACAGCATCTGGTTATGTGCTGGACTACTTACTGATGAACTTAGTAAATCTAGGGCAATATGTGTTTAATGGTGTATTTCCCAGAATGTTGGATTTAAATTAAATTTTTAAAAAAAGCAAGACTGGCATAAGTATTGGAGTGTGTACTTTTAATTGTAACAAACCATAATAAAATCAACCCTAAATTATGCTGTCTCCATTTACCACAACATGAGGGACAATTTAACACTTGGAAGAAGAAATCACCTAAAATAACAACTGAAAGTATTTAGTATTTTATTATTTTTTTAAGATTTTATTTATTTATTCATGAGAGACACACACACACAGAAAGGCAGAGACAGGCAGAGAGAGAAATAGGCTCCTTACAGGGAGCCCAATGTGGGACTCAACCTCGGGACTCCAAGATCACACCCTGGGTCGAAGGCAGGCACTCAACCGCTGAGCCACCCAAGCATCCCAAGTATTTAGCATTTTAAATTAAATAAAAATTTATTTGGGGAAGAAAATCTTAGCTATTTCCTAATTTCCTCTGGTTTAGAATATTACCACTACGTAGTTATTTGTATTTCAGTGGTTGCTTTTCATGGCCTTTACCGTGGCCAAAAATGTCTTTTGGCAAAGGAAGACTGAAGGCGCTATATGAAAGCAAGGAAACAGTGGACACCCTTAAGTCAAATTAGTAAGGCCAGCCTTGATAGCTAGAAATAACTGAGAGACCTTTTTGAACTTTCTTAAGAACGTCTAGGGGCAAAAAATAGTGAATGAATACGCCTAAGGAATCTAGGAACGCAATATGAGACAGAAGATTCCAACAAGTTTAAGTAGGCACCTCACCCCTCTTCTGTGTACCCTGAGGCTATGAACACCCTATGTTGACACACAGAGGGAATTATTCTATTATATTTATGATGAGTAACGTGTGTGTGTGTGTGTGTGTGTGCTAGTGTTAAATAAACTCAAAAGACAGCAAACCCTCTAAAACAGTGGTTCTCAAATTTTAGCATGCATCATAATCAACTAGGGGTCTTCCTAAAACAGCAGTCCTAGATCCTACTTCAGACTCACTAATTCACTGGGTCTGGGGTAGAGCCAGAGAATTTGCATTTTCAACAAATTCCAGGTGAAGCCAATGTTATGGATCAGGGAACCACACTTTGAGAACACTGTGCAAACACAAAATGGTATATTTCCTTGGCCACAAATTTGTGAATGTATATTACTTTTAGTGGAGAGATATGAATGAATTAAGCAAACAGGCTGCTATATTTCAGGCTGCTGTAGCAAGTTACCACAGATTGGGTGGCTTAAACCACAGAAATTTATTCTCACAGAATAAATTAGCTTCTCAGAAGTTAAGAAGTCCAAGATCAAGGCACTGACAGATTCAGTGTCTGGTGAGTTTCTGTTTCCTGGATGGTAGAAAACCATCTTTTCACTGTATTCTCACATGGGGGACAGAGAGATCATCTCCCTATTATCTCTTCTTCAAAGGGCCTAATTCCATTCATCAGGGCTCCACACTCATGACCTACTTACTCCTAAAGGCTCCTAAAGGCCCCACGTCCTAATACCATCACATTAGGGATTAGGGCCTCAAAATAATTTGGGAGAGACACAAACATTCAGTCCATAGCAACAGAAAACAAAATCAATGCCTTAAGAATCTATATCCTAATAATATGTAACTGTTTTTCCAAATGTTATTTCTAATGTGGTTACCAACAGTTTTTTTTTTTTTTTTTTAAGTTCATTTCCTAACTTGGTTAAACTTCTCTTTTACTTAGGAATAAGTGTTTCATGCATGATTAGAATTCCCACTGGAGGAATTGTTAATGATTACCAAAACTAACTAGAGTGAATTAAACATGTATAAAATGTCAATTAAGTTTATGTAAACATTTAAGAACATCATCATTTTCCAATCAGGACCTGGCACTTTGTGGAAGTTAGGCACTTGCCTTGTACTATGTCCAACTAGTTTGTTGGCTAATTAAGTAGCAATAATAAAAAACACTTGAGGTTTTTAAGGATTAATGACCAGCTGGGAGGAGTTATTTGCTCCAAAAGCCATTAACTCCCAGTTAGTAACTCTTAGAAAATCTAGTTATAAATGGTAAATGAAAATAATCAGAATGGATAGGGTTCATATCGGTTTTGAGAGGATACTGTTTTATTATTTTTAAGAAAGCATTTTAGACTAGAAGTCAGTCCAGTGGCTCAATCCATTACTTAGTATTTCACTCTGTTCATAATGAAGCAAGAGTGACCTGTAGGTTAGTCTTCTTTTAGCCATTAACAACCAGCTGGAGAAGCTGAGGGCTATTTTTGCAATTATAATCTGTGAAGACTGAAAAACATTAAGATAAAGTGTCTACCTTATTAACAAGCAACTCATTTCCACACTTGAGTACATATCAGTAGGGATCCCAGGTTCAATCTTCCTCACTGACCTCTTCCAACTCTTTAAGGACAGAGAGTAGTGAGGTGGCCCTTTACTGCACTTTCTGCTGGACTTTGCACTCTATTTTCAAAAGGCTGCAGAAGGGGGGCTGGGATGGTTCTGGAAATAATGGCATAAGACTAAAAACTTTCAAACCCACTTTGAAAAAAAAACATGTTCATGGAAAGAAAAAATGCATTTCTTGCAATAAAAAAGAACATTTTGTATTTGTAGCTATGACAGTCATGGTGCTGAGTTTATAGGCAGAAGTCTAGATATTAGTAAAATGCTATGACCTTGGATAGATCAAAATTAGTTCACAATTATTAAATACTCATGGGGAGCAAGTCATTTGTCAGATGTGAAAAATTCTAAAGTCTCAGCTTTGAAGTAATCTATTGTCTCTGATTTGACCAGTGAAGAAATGAGAATAGTGATGCTTATGTATTGGTCACTTGACAGATTTGAGAAGTGAGATTTGAAATCAGCATAAGAGGATCTATTGTTTTGGTAAAATTGAATAAGCGATACATAACACAATGCATAAAATGATAGATCATTTTATCTACTTTAACATATATAAGCAATACACAAGGGGAGTACAAGTTGACACACACAGCTATTGTGGGGAGAAAAAGAAAAGTAATAGATTTTCTAGGATGTGAAACAAAACTCTGAAATTGAGGGTGGGGAAAATTAGAACCATTCAGAAATCATCAAATAACTCAGTTTAATATTTGAAGACTGCACTGCCGTTTTTTCCCTTGTGACTCTCATTTCATTCTTTAATACACTGTGTTCTCTGTCTGCAAGTGGTCTTCAATGAATGGAAAGGAATTGGATTTGTGTCCAGCATTTGCCAGCAAGATGTTGGGTGACTTGGATCTCCTCACTTAAACTTTCTGTATACCAGCTTCTCGGTCTGTTTGTTAGAGTACTAGGATTAAGTCATTTTCAAGGTTTGATCTTGCTCTAACCATCTCTGCTTTCAGAACCTCTTTGTAATGGACCAGCTTTAAGATACATAGTGAGAATTGAGAGCAAGTGCAAAGGTGACTCCAACTGAAAGGTCATTGGAGAAGGTGCCAATTTCAGAACTATGAAAAAATGCCTACTTCAACTCCCTAGGATTGTTAGCTATTGTTGTATCAGAATTGATTGTGAAATGAGACAGCACCCTTTTTAACTTCAGTCCAGGGTCTCATTGTCTTAACCATACAAAACCACCTACTCCTTCCATCTGGGTCCTGACCTCCAGGGTTACTGTACAAAATTCCACATCAGCCCTAACTCTCTTCTGTGATCCAAACTAGTACCTCATATGTATGTGCCATTTTCTTAAGGGACTTCTCTATTTTGTAAGAAATACAAAATCTCAGAAGTAAATCTCTGTTGACTTTATTCCTGTGTCAGTCACTTCTTAGAGAAAATTTTGGTTAATTTTTACAGATGGCTTTGAAAGACAACGTCTTAACTTCAAGAAATGGCACTCCTGCTAATGTTAGGAATTTCAGTTAGCATTACCGAGTAGTGAAGAAATGGTTTGCACAGTGTAGCAGGAGATACCCCTGTGCTATCCATTAATCCATAAAGTTTAAATGACCAAGGACTCCACGTCAGACCTAATCCGTATCACAAGAAATTTGAATTACCTAACAAAAACAAAGTGGTTAAAATATGGAATCTGGAATAAGGCTCTAGATTTTTTTTTTTTTTTAGGCTCTAGATTTTGAATCTCCTCTTCTATGAATAGGTGTGTGATCTTGGATTACACGTGGTTGTAACCTCTCATCTATACAATCTCTCAGTTTCTCCTCACTAGTTAAATGAGGATAATAATAATTTCTAGCTCTTAATATTTTGAGGAAGAATTAGTTATACATTATATATTTATTAGACACATGTTTATATTGATATTATATATATGTATACATATTATACTTAGGACAGTAGTAGAAAGTACTATAATTCTGGTAATTGTTAGTATAATTAATTCAGTCAAATATAGTACAAATCTTGATAAATTTTCAGTTGAGACCAAGTATTATGGAGGAAGCATTCTCCTGAAGTATATGGCTTCAACTTGATTGCTCCTCTTGGTAGACAAGAGAAGGAATCTGATGGAGCATGGTATTGATTAACTGTGAATCGTGGAAGAGAAATGGTGGCCATTCTTTAAATAAGGAATAACAAAATTTAACTTCTCATTTCTGAACTGGGAAATCGCCTAGTTAAAAAAATGCCTAAATCATAATTAGTGAAATAAGGAAGATACATTTCCTTTAAAGCCTATACTGAAAACATCACCTTTTAAATGGAAAACAAAATGAAATTCCAAGTTCCCTAAGTCAGTTGGACATGGAATATAAAGATACATACAGTATTGGAAAATAAAACCCCAAAAAAGCTTAAGCATAGAAAGATCTCAGAAAATATCCACCATTTAGATCCAAGAAAGAATATTTTTTTAAATTTTTATTTATTTATGATAGTCACACACACAGAGAGAGAGAGGCAGAGACATAGGCAGAGGGAGAAGCAGGCTCCATGCACCGGGAGCCCGACGTGGGATTCGATCCTGGGTTTCCAGGATCGCGCCCTGGGCCAAAGGCAGGCGCTAAACCGCTGTGCCACCCAGGGATCCCCCAAGAAAGAATTTTTAAGACAAAACAACAAAACATCTACATGACAAGCTATCAAAAGTGAAAATGCATGTTAATATTATTTAATGACTTTTCAATATGCAGAAACTTTTGAAACATGTCAATGACACAATGTACATGCTCCTTTTTCAAGGCTCCTTATACACTGAAAATATTTACTTTGACATTTATTGGATTATTTATAATCATCTTCATTAATACACTGGGGTAAGCATCCCAAGGAGATCAAAAAGTTATATTTTCCCCAGATCCTTCCCTCCCACTGTTTTCTGGCTGGTAGCTTATTGTCTTCTTTTGATTTTGTGAGAATAACCAGCCAAGCAAATGATTTTTGAAAATGTGCCAATTTGGGCCTCACAGAAGTTTAACAAATTAGCTTCTTTTGATTCAATAGAAATTGCCATGGAAGACAAAACTGGGGCATTTTTTCACCCAGAGAGTGGAATTCCTATTTAATCTTCTTGCTCCTGTGGATCGAACTTGAAATAGGGGAAATATAAGGAACTATGTTTTCTCAGTTCTCTTGTTCCCATAAGGCCACGGGTTTAATGTCAAACTTGCCTGTCCATTCACTGAACTCACACTCTTATCCAAACAGAGCACTTTCAGAATCTTGTAGTTCAACTGTTTATTTTATATTTAGTAACCTGGGGGGAAAATGAGTGATAGAATAAAGCTATAAAATTAAGGGCAGGGTAGAAAGTACAGTAATCCCTGAGGGAAAGAAAATGAACAGTCTATTCATCAAATCTGACAATATGTATACATCTTAAGAGAAGATGAAAATGTGAAATCACTTGTGGAGATTTAAGGAACATAGACCATTTTACCTGAACCTTCCCAATTACTTCAGCAATTAAATCCAATTGCTTTCTCCTGCTTGCTGTAGAAGTGGCTGCAGACAAAATCCACAGATTTTTGAATGAAAGTGCTTATGTAAGCTCTGTCTTAAAATAAAAATGGTGACTCATGCAACTTTGCTTAATACTGTAGCTCATTAAACTTGGCTTGTCTAGCTTTCTTTCTAAGTCTAGTCACATTTTAGCAAATGAAGGTATGAGTCTTACAGACCCTTATGGTCAGTTCTTTCCCTGATCCCAATGTTGGTGGGTTTCTGTTTGGGGTGTGTGTGTATGCTATTATTTTTTCTAAAGCCTTAAAGCGTTATTATTTCTCCAGATTAGTGGAATTTTCGTCCATCATTTCCCCTTAGGTAATGTCCAACTCAGAATAATAACAAGTGTTCTGCTTTCTTATTTTGTGTAAGACTTGTGTAAAGAGGTAAATAATTAATCAAACTGTATTCCAGGGGTTTGTTTTCTTCCCTATACACTTTCTGTGGTTCAAACAATCAGGAGAGGTTGCAAAGGAGGATCAAACATAGCATATGTACAAGACAAAAGGCTTCCTGTTGTCATGGTAGTTGCTATGTGGTTTTAAAAAGTAGTCAGAGAGAGGGTTAATGACTTTCCAACTATTGGAGGAAAAGAAGAGAGAGAGAGAAAGATGGTAAAGACATTCACACAAAGCCAGGATTTTCTGTGCCGTGATTGAAACCCCTTGTAAGCATCGAAGCAGATCTTTGTAAAGGCAGTTTTCTCTGTCCTATTGTGCATTAGTTTTGATTTGCTTCTCTCCATTTTCGGATGGAGAGAAGCATCTCTGTTCTTGAGGACTCTTGAAGAGAAACTGAAAGACTGCCATCATTTTTGCTTAGATGATTTTTAAATGAAGTCCTCTAGAAAACTAGTTCCTGCTTTCTGCTCAGATTCTTCTGAGGTAACCACTTCAGAGGACTTTCAGTGCTGAGAACATTAACTGTAATACAATACCAGCCTTGAAAATGCACCTGCACCCATTTAAAGAAAGTGAGTGTTACAGAATAGCAGCTTCTGTGATCAGAAAATCACTGGAGGTTTCACATATCCCAGAATATGGAAAAGACAGTCTTTTGTGGGTTTTTTTTTTTGTCTTTTGTCTTCTGTTGGTATCTGTGTATATATAATCAATCGAGCTAAATAAAGTTCACTGATTTTCCTGGGCTTTTCTCTCTGTTTTTTTTTTTTTTTTTTTAACTTTGTCCCAAGATTATTTGACCAAGTTTAAGCTGCCTTTAAAAGTACACTTCTCTAATTTTTTATTTCCTAATATGTATCCCTTATTTGACTATCTTTGGTGAAAAAAATTGTTCTAGGTAATTATCTATACTTTAATTTTGTACTTACAAACACATGGAAGAAATCCATAAGAGGAAGTAACTAAGGGAGTGCTGTGGGAATGGAGAGAATTTTTTATTTTTAAAGTGTGTGTGTGTTTCCACATGCTCCTTTAACAACAGACATCTGGCCCCATGAAAATTAAACTAAGGCAGTGCTTCTCAAACTTGAGTATTAGGGTCACCTGGAGGGCTTGTTAAAAGACAGAATGGTTGGTCCCATACCCAGAGTTCTGGTTCTTTAGGTCAAGAGTAAGGTCCAAGATCTTGGTTTGTTACTAGTTCCTCGGAGATGCTGCCAGTGGTGACCTATTAACCACACATTGGAAGTCACTGAAATAAGGGAACAGAGACTCGCCAGTTATAAATTCCTCTTGAAGAAGATGCTCCACAAGGGGCTTTTCCTCCCTTTAGAATTGAACACCTTGGATTGATACAAGAGATCTTGGTTCTTGTCTCATGGAGTAGAAGAATGAATCTCACAGACAACAGAGAGGGAGCAAGATGATGTTAAGTTTATTAAACAGAGATACAGAGAAAGCCCTCAGAAGGGGAGGGGCCCCGATAGGGTTGCCACAGGGCTTGTAGGGTTGGGCCTTTATTGAAAAACCTAACCAGGGAGCCTACGGCCTTGAGATGCTTGTGCAGTCTTGGTTTGAGCAGAGCCTATTGGTAACACCTTCATGCCTTACTTCTTTGTGGTCTAGGGAGTTTTTGTGATTACTTAGTAGCCATTAAAGGGGGATACTCCCTAACGTTTTGGAACTAGGGAGCCTGGTGTTTTGTTTTTGTTTTTCTTTTTTGTTTTTACTGTCTTATCTCTGTTTTCTTGGGATGGGTAGGAGGCTGGCTCTGGGTCTTTTGGTATCCTTGGGGTTTATGGGCGCCCACAGATTTCTGGGAGCCTGCCTCTGGGCCTTACCCTTATTTTTCCCTGCCGAGGCCCATCTGGCCCTAACTCATTCCTACATCAGGAGGATGCTGGAAAAACTTGAGTAAAAGTTTCTTTCTGAGAAAAATGGCCACTCTACCAAAAACCTAAATTTATACATTATCTCACTTTTAATTAGTTCCAAGGATATGTTTTGTGAGATTTTTAGCTACCCCTCCCCCAGATATCACTTAGAATTTTACCTGGTTTGTGTTTTCAAGTTTTTTTTCAGTCTGGAGAAATAATTGGCATACATTGCTGTGTAAGTTTAAGATGTACAGCATGGTGGTGTGATTTACATACACTGTGAAATGATTACCATGCTAAGTTTAACAACTATCATCTCATAGAGATGATAAAAAGAAAAGGAAAAAAGAAATTCCCCACGCAAGTACAACTTTTAGCGTTTACTCTTAACAATTTTCCCCACATATTATACAGTGGTGCTAGCTGTAGTTATCATGCCATACATTATATCTCTAGTACTTATTTCTCTTATAACTGGAAGTCTGTACTTTTAACCACCTTCCTCCAGTGCTAACCCCTACAAATCCAATAATCTTTTTCTATGAGTTTGGGTTTTTGTTTTTTTCAGATTTCACATATAGGTGAGATTATATGGTATTTACCTTTTCTGACTTATTTCACTTAGCATAACGCTTTCAGGGTTCATCCATGTTGTACAAGTGGTAGTATTTCCTTGTTTTTTTATGGCTGAATAATACTTCTCTGTATAAACATCTGATTTCTATTGTTGCCACCTGGTGCCAGTGGATTCCAAGCACTTTGGAAGCCAAAAATGAGCAAGCTGGCTGTAATTAAGTGCATTTGAATTAAGCAGAGACCATTTGAGACAATACCTATAAGTTAAACAAACAAACAAAAAAATTTTAACTATTTGTGGGTGAAACTCCATTTGAGCAAAATAATGGTAATGAATAAGTGAAAAGAATAAACATTCTCATGTTTTAAACTTGGGTTATTTACTTTTAAAATGTTTTAAATATATTTTTTGTTCTTGTGGCTGTTATAATTACTAGATATGATTATGCAATCTCAACTTCTCAGACATACTAAATTTTTTTTCCACTTGCAAGGGAAAAAAAAAACAAACCTACTTGCGAAGTCCTAGTTTCTGGTGTAAAATGGCAGCCTTAACCTCATTCTCTTAGCACTCATGCCTCTATTTACTAAAGAGATTTTCCAAGGAACTCACTTTATAATCTAACAGGATTAGAATATCTTGCAGCCAACTAAAATAGTATTATTCCCTGAGCACCAATTTCTTAAAATTACATTATTAATAAGATAGTATATAAAAACAGGGAAAAATGGATCTGATATAGTAACCTTTTTCTCTTTTCTAGTTATGTTCTCAATCTCTGTATTGTATTGATAAATATGCACACCATTATGTGTACTAATGTTTTTTATGAAGTTGATTATAGAATTTTCATCTTCATAGTTATCATTTTGGTTAAACTAACTACATTAGTGTCCTCCAGCTGCAATCACAAAATAGACTAGGTAGCTAAAAAACAAACAAACAAACGAAAACCCTATTTTCTCAGGTTTTGGAGGCTGAAATTTCATGATCAAGGTATCAGCAGAGTTCATATTTCCAGTAAGACCTTTGTCCCTGGCTCACAGACAGCCACATTCTTGTTGTGTCCTCACATGGCCTTTTTTGTGGACAGGAAAAAGGGGATTTTGATGTCTCTTCTTCTTCTTATGAGGATTCCAGTCCCATTGAGTTTTTAAAGGCTAGATCTCTAAATGCAGTCACATTGGGAGTTAGGGTTTTGACATGTGAATTTGAGGGTTAGAGGCATAATTTAGTCCATAAAACTAACAAAAGAACTGTTTTATTATTAAAAGCAATAATAGACTAGTGATAGAATTTTTTAATTCTGAAAAAAGTATGTAGAAGCAAATTAAAATAACTTATACTACCATCACCCAGAAATAACCATTGTTGGTATTATTCTATATTCCTTCAGGATTATCAAGTATATTCACTTTTTAATAATTGAAATTATTATGATTGAAAGTTATAATTGAAATATTGCCTAAATGTACATAGTCCATCTTGTGTTTTTGTCATGATACATAATTTTTAATATTAAACATTTAGGTTAAAAATATGTTCATTACTATACACCATGTTATAATGAATTTCCTTTTACATCTGTAACTAGAGATTTTGAGAAGTGAAATCATTTGCCCAAATTTATGAAAACACAATTTCTTACACTGACATTGTATAAAGTCGTAAGCCACATTTCAACTTGTTTCATAAAACAAGCAAGGAAACAAGACATCATTATGGTTATATTAAGTGATGTAGAGGTCTTTGTTTTCTAGGATCAGTTTTAGTTTTATTTTCTTCTAATTTTCTTCCAAAATTTGTACCCTCTCTAGGGTATTTAATATAATGTAATTTGCATTTGCTAATTCATTTTAATATAATTTGGATTTGCTGATTTCAAAGTATTTTCTCTTATAAATGTCCCATTAACTCTAAGAGTACACAAAGGAAAAAAAAAATCATATTCTCCATCCCCAGCGTAAGCATGCAGACACACAAAAGAGATACACCTGAGACCAAACAGCTATAACTGAGAGACTTCTTTTCGCGATGTGTTTAGAACCACTACCATTCTCTATATTTTCTCCCCCTGGACATATGTCGTGTGTTTGTGTGTGTGTGTGTGTGTGTGTGTGTGTGTAAAAGCCTATAGAGATATCATTTTATCTGCTTTAGCATATAGATATATCATTTTATCTATTTTATATCAGGTTAACCAAATATAATAAAATATCCACAAAACGGATAGTCATTACTATGAATATCATATGTAAAATTCTAGAAAATTTTTGCATGTTTTCCCCCATCCCACTTTTTGAACAGGTAGGGATTTCTTCCTTTTCTGTTGAATCCTCCCCTGGCATCATCCATTATCTTTTCTTGCCCTGACATGGGCTTTAGTTAATGAAATACTCAGATCTCAGTGGCAGCCAATTTATAAAATGTGATAGGCTTGTAAAAATACAGCTTACCAAGAAAAGCTTTTTTTTCCCCACTGTTTTCTCCTACAATTAGTGTCAGCTTCACCCAATCAGTGAACGAAATTATCTTTAATTAAATATAAAAGAAAAAGAGAAACAGAACAACACCTCAACACCTCTAGAAAAGTGCTTTAAACATGAAGGAAAAGAAAGTGCTGTGAAAATAACACTTCTCAAAGGATTTGATTTTTCTAACCTTAGAATATAGTCTACGACCACAATTCCCAATTTGTGTGCCAGTGGGTCCTGGAACACCAAGTGAACTCACGGAGATGCTCTTAGATATTTGAACGTTTCAAGGAAAACAGTGATAGTAGACAACTATCAGACACCGTGTAAACTACTAGCTCATGGTTTCAATATTACATAAGGCTGCATTCCTTTGATGGGGTCTCATTTTGTGAAGCTGGCTTTTTTTTTTTTTTTGATATTTTGAGTGATGAAAACACAGGCTGCATGAAAATCAATGTGGATCAGGACTAAGGGTGATTCTAATCTGATTCCAAAATTTTAGAAAATGTGCACTATTCAACAGATGCACACCTCTGATTAAACAATAATGGTGGTTACACAAGAATACTCATACGTATCCTTTCAATTTATTTGTATTTCCAATGGCTTCTAAGTTGGATACAATATTTAGGTTGTTTGAACCTCTATTTAGTGAACAGGATTGCAGTGACTATTTTTGACCTAGGAGTGCTGTGGGAAAATAATGGAGGCATTACACAACACACAAACAGAGAAAGATTGGGCAATGTACTCAGTTTCTTCTTAAACATAGTTTAGATTTAATAAAAAAATTTTTTTTGCTCTACTGTAAAAAGAAATAGGATCAACTGTTGATAAAGAAGTGTTCTTTTTACTAAAATACAGATATCACTGTACTTAATGAAGTGTGACTTCTGACAATGAGATCAACCTACTTTGTGTTCTAAGCAATATTTAGCACTATAAAATGTATGTGCTCATGTGACCTAGTTAGGGATCACTTTGTTAAATCCATACTCCTTAAATTAAATAGTAAAGAGTGATATACTCTACAAAAACAAAAAGATAATTTGCCTACAGTGAACTTGAAATCTTTTTGGTACTTAAAGATACTTTTCTTACAGGAAAATCTGAGATATTAATCATCTTCTGAAAATTGAATAATTACTCTTTTCTAAAATAATAAATGATCTGTAAAGGCTAGGACAGCTCCATGTGACAAGTTACACTCACTACTAATATATTAAACATTGTCTTTTTTAATTTAAATTCAATTAGCCAACATATCATTAGTTTCATATATAGTTTTCAATTCTTTCAAAAACCTATAAACTTTGTTTTGTGTACTGTGTTGATTGTCCTTCAGACTAGATATAAATAGATATAGACATAAATATATAGACATGTAGAGCTCTTCTTCCAAAAAGAATCAGTCAATATAGGGTTCTTGAATGAAACAATACAAAGTATTTCAGAAATTGGGAACTGAATACTGAATAACAAGTTCAAAAGCTAATTTTAAAGTGGTTTTCCTTTCTTTTGTTACATGTGTACTCTAGTAAAATATACATCTTTATCATTCTAAATTCACCTTCTGAACTTTTTATTGAAATGACCTATTAAAATAGCTCTACCTAAATATAAAAAGTCTCTATGCTCTTTCAAAATGACATTTTGTTGAGCAGGGTTATTTTGCTGACCATGAAGTAATAGTATAAATAACTTTTGTGAAATATTTGGAAAATACCTAGAAAATAGGGGTGCCTGGGTGGCTCAGTCAGTCAAGCGTCTGACTCTAGATTTTGGTTCAGGTCATGATCTCAGGGTTGTGAGATCAAGCCGCACATCGGGCTCTGCACTGAATGTGGAATTGGCTTAAGATTCTCTCTCTCTCTCTCTCTCTCTTTCTTTCTTTCTTTCTTTCTTTCTTTCTTTCTTTCTTTCTTTCTTTCTTTCTCCCTCCTTCCTCTGCTTCTCCCCATTGCCCTGCTCGTTTGCTTACTCTCTTCCATAAATAAATCTTAAAAAACCTAGAAAATAAGGGTTGTGCATAATTTACCATTTACATATTAACATCAATAGCATAGGAGTACATATATTTTGACATCTTTTTCACAAAATGAGATTTTCATTTCACAAAATGAGACTTCTAATGAAGACATATATATTTGCTTAACAATGACTCCTGAGCATTTACTTGTTTGAAATATTCTTTCACACCATTTTTTCATGTCTCTAAAGTATTCCATCAACACTTATTTCACCCACATTATAGATGGACAGGGGTTTCTGTCCAATAATTATCAATTCCATAATGAACACTATAGGATATGCATTTTGTAGTTGTGATATTTTTGCAATAATCTTGAGAAGTAGATGTTACCAAAGTGCTCTCTAGCAATGCGAATGGAGTGGAGGCTTCCTCTTTCATCTATATTGTCAATTCAGTATGGAGAAGATCTTTTTTGAACAATCTGTCTTCTCTTAATTAAAACTCAACTAATATTTACAGTTTTTAAAAATCTTATTCTGTACTTTAACTCTCATAATCAAATATATTGTAATTTTAGAGTCTTCTATTGAAACAAGAATTTTTAATATTCTATTCTCCTTCCGTAATCTACTTTTAATGTTTATTAACATAAGTAGGATTGGGGAATAAAATGAATATGTGAAATATATTTTTACTTTATATTTTCAAAAATACTTTTATCATCCTTTGTTTGTAGCTATATTTATAATATATATTTAGAATTCAATGCTTAACTGCTCACATGGCATACTATTATCCACTACATTACCCCTACTTAAGCTCTTATTTTGTAGGGGGTTCTCTTGGTTTTTTTAAGTTCGTACATACATATATAGTTTTTCTCTTTAATGTCACAGTATAGTCTCCCACTGATTTTTTTGATTGACTGAAATGTCTTTCTCTAAAGTCTTTTGATCACATAATGTCTCTCCCTCAGAAATCTAAAATTTTATTTAGTTATAGGCTAAAAAATATTTCAGAAGACCATTCATTCATTTTTTCCCCTACCTGATGATTTCCTGGTTTGTTTTCCCACCTAGATACTTATGATTTTTTTTTCTCTTTTAATACTACTTACCATGCTGTATCTAAGATTGGTTCTTTGCTCATGATTTTTAGTACTTGGCTCTTTCAAATGCAGATTATTGTTGTTAACCTTGGGTAAGTTTTCTTCTGTTATATCTTTGAAAATTTCATTGTCCAGTGTGTCCAATCACTTTATCAATGTTAATAATCTGTAAGATGGATCTCCTGTCCCTATTACTCATAACTGTCATCTACTTCCTTAATTTATTTATTTTTTTCCCTATTCTCTCTGCACTGTAATAGAGGATCTCAAGGTTATATTTTATATCCTTATTTTGTTATTCTGTAATAGGAGTTTTGCCCTCCCATCAAGATTTTATTTCTTTGAGTTTAGAACTTTCTTGGACTCTTCTTAATTTCACTCATTGCTTTCTTTCTTTTTATCTTGTCTTTCATCCCAATTCTTTCATCATTGATTACCATGTTTCATGAGTCTTTGGGTACTTTTTATTCTATTAAAGGTTGCAAACATTTTTCAGAGGACTTTCTTTTTTTTTTTTTTTTTTTCAAACTTCAGAGTGAGGCCACTTTCCTTGTCTGATGTTTACATTTCTTTTCCAAAGACTTCTTTTTGGAATTTTATCAACATATTTAGC
The DNA here is from genome assembly GCF_048418805.1 of Vulpes vulpes. Lineage (NCBI taxonomy): Eukaryota > Metazoa > Chordata > Mammalia > Carnivora > Canidae > Vulpes > Vulpes vulpes. Next base: position 24,070,792 of record NC_132784.1, on the reverse strand, counting down.
TATCATGATTTGGCTTACCACAACAGACTAAGGTTTGATTTATATCCTATTCTTTGAACAATTGATTCACAAAATCCCCTTTTATTTTGTAGATCAAAAGTTGAAGGGCAGAATGATTTTCTCAGCTCTTATTTAAAATCCATTGTCTAGTTGGTATTTATCTATTTTCCTATAAATGCTTCAGAAGAGACACTTTTATCATCACATAAATAAAAGGGGAAATAAAAACAAATGTTAAACATCACATTTATCTTCCCCTAGACTATCTATTTCTCAAAGGTAGGGCCTTTTTTTTCCATTTCTGTATATCCTGTGTCCAGTAGAGTATCCAGTTTATAAGAAGCAATCAATAAATGAAGATATTAACAAATATGTACTTTGTTAAACCGTGTTGAATTCTTGAATTCAAGATTTCTTTTAATTAGTATATATTGGTGTGCCTTTTTTTAGTCACATCCTTTTATAATAATTCATATAAGTGGATATTTTAGTTGCTCAGCATGGATGTATATCTATACAACTATAGATATGTGTATATAGGTATATAAACTGAAGTTTAGAAGGGACTTGTGATGAACTTAAGATCTGGATATGTAAATGTATTTTGATATTCAGCTTTGAACATTCTCCTGGACTTCTAGATATGTGGTTCTGAAATTATAAGAACTATTGAAGCCAAAATAGCAAGAACTATTGCTATATAAGAACTATTGAAGCCAAAATAATAAGATGGATTATACAAAGTAGTATTTTATTTGGTTGCTGTTTAAAAAGAACACAAAACATATTGAGTTGTTTCAAATTTAACACTCCTCCAATCCTGTTTAAAAAAGAAAAAAGAGAAATTGTGCTCTTGTCTGTGTATGAATATTCCCAAGGGACATATGTAGGTTAATGACACACTTAAGGGTCTTATATATGATTTGCATAAACTGCAGCTGTTTAATTTGCATAATTTGTAAATACAGCTATAACTTGTTTTGTCCATTTTCTAGCTCTAACGAAGGTTAAAACCATGTCAAATTTTTGTTGCATTTGAATTTTTTCCTCTTAAGCTTTTTGCATTCACATATGATCTTTTTGGTGTATATTTCAAAGACTTAGAAAATACTAAAATACAAACAAACAAAAAAGGCTAACAAAAAAATCATAGTAAGCCGTGAGGAGCTGTTAAGGGGTGGAGAAAACTAAAGATTAGTAAAATATTATTTCTTGACCATAAATGTACCAAACCTCATCATGAATTTATTAATCTTAATTTTTTTCACTGTTATCTTTCCCTCTTATTTAATACTTCTCAAACTTTAATGTGCATGTGATTCCTCTGGGGATCTTGTAAAATGCAAATTCTGATTCAGGAAGTGAGTGGTGAGGCCTAAAATTGTACTGCTCTGAGAAGCTCCTGGGCGATTCTGATATTGCTGATGAAGGAACCATACTCAGAATGATCATTTATATCAAATGACCAATGACTTAAAAATCAAAAATAATAACTTCCTGTTTACACCAAGGAATGAATATGTGTATACATATGTATTTGTATGTGGATGGGTATGAAGAGATAAATAGATGTATATGAATCTGTGTAAATTTAGAGAGATTTAATCATAATTCATCTAAGAACTAAAATATTTTTAATCCTATAACCCTGCTTATCTCATTTCAACATGCTTAATTTAAACAAATTGAAATTTAAGTCTTGGATGAATGCCTTTGGGAAATTGGACTTAATTCCTGTTGAATTCAACATATTTTTCAATTGCATGATTCTGGTCAAATCATTTAATCTAAACTCATTAAAATCAAGGACCCTTGTATTGGATAGAGCTGAGTGGTTGGGTTGTTAGGAAAAGGGAATATGTTTAAATAGCCGCAGTTTGATAATTCAGCTAAACCTGTTTTCAAATATTCATACTGACTCAAAAACACTTGACATTTATGAAGACATTAACAATCCTTAAGATTCCAGTAAGAGGGATGTGCAAAAAGGTAAAAGGGAGACAATCATTAATTAACAGGGATTTTTGGAGATAATATATTCTGTTGACTAACAGCTATCTTTTTCTGTTATCAGTAATGTGGGAAGAGAATCATGATAAATTTTTAGTATCACACAAATCTACTTTGCATGTTTGTCTTTTTTTCAATGCATACTTCATGTATATAACTATCAATTTTGTTTTAAAATTAATCATACAGTATATGCTATATTTATGTTACTTTTAAAAATTTAGCCTTGTAGGATTCCCAACTTTATTAAATTATTAAAGAGGCAATAAATATGTAAATTTGGAATTCACACTTTGGATTCCACTGTATGGACTCTATGGATAAAATAGTATTAATCAATCACTTATTTCTGGATATTTATATTTGGTCAAATTTTTATCACGAATAATGCTACAGTGAACATTCTTATTCAACATCGTTTTGCAAATCCTGTATATTACTTTAGAATAAAGTAGAATTCCTCAAAGGTTCGCAGTTCCTTTGTATTTCCTAATTTTTTAAGACTTTTATCATTTTCAATGAGGCATTTCAACTGGAGTACTTATTTTATTATTGGTTTATGAACACCTATTATACATTAAGGAGACTAATTGCTACATCTTTTAGAGAGTCTTTATTTCCCTGTGTGTTATTACACCTTTTAAGCAATTCATGGTGTTTCATCATGCAATATTTCAAAACTGTATGAACTAAAATCCATGAACCTTCTCCACTGGCATGACTTTCATCTGAATGTCCTCTTTCATAAACGAGAAAATGCCCAATATGAAGAATGATCCAAATACAGCCATTGCACTATTTTGAAGTATAGGATAGTTAACCTACTCTCTCTTCTTTTTTTTTTTTCTTTCTATTTTAGAGCACAACAGAGGTTGGTATAATTAACCACTCCCCAAAAAATTGCTTTAGGAATTTTATATTTCATCCTGGAACTTAGATAGTTTGGGGGAAATATTAGCCTTAAAAAATAAAGTCGAATTCCTAGCTTCCACATTCTTAAACATATAACACACAGTCTGCCAAAATACATGTATATTGTATTAGCTTAAGTTCCACTCTTAAAAAGCTAGGAGGGAAAAGAAAGCTCAGGATGTGAATGGTTTAATGCTTGATCTAATTCAAGTTCTTTTATGTGAGGCTGGATAAATCTGGTTATTTCCTATTAATCTTCAAGGGATGTAACTAAAGGAAGGTAGATATCTCAATATGTCTCATACAAACAAGCTATTGCACACTGGAGTTACTGACATTTTTCTTTCATATGGTTACAGCTACTGGGTTAAAAGAGATCCTATTTAGTGCCAATAGAGAGAAGAACTGCTGGTTTAGCTCCATATCTTTGGAGAAATTCTGGTAAACTATGTCAACAAGGATATTTTTTTGGAAGGGGCTATATTCTCTAGCCAATTCACTTACATATTCCATGTATTGGTTGCCACTGATGGTCTAGAAGGAGTTCTAAACAATCTTCTAAACATGGTATTATTAGTTGTTGGTAAGTAAATATTTTGAGAGATATATAAATGTCTCCTAATGCTCCAAATGGCAATGCATTCCTTAAAAATATTTCTTGAATTCTACCCTGCTGAATAAAAGAATCCATGCATTTTGAAATCTAACATTTAAAAAAATTAGAGAAAGAAACTTGCTCACCTGAAAAAGATAATAGTGCCTTGTTAACTCTCAATTATCCACACTAATGGAAAATAATCTGTCTGGGATTTTATTCACTGTCGTAGAAATCTTAGAGGTCAAACATGAAAGAGCCTGGTGACAGTCTCTGGGAAATGAAATTCTCAGGAAGACTCTGGGGACATGGCTTATGAGTTCAGTTTCTTCTTTTGCACTCATGGTAGAGAATGACAAATGAGAAAATTCTGTATAGATTTTCTGTGGTGACCAACAGGTAATTCTGTTTGCAACAGCACAGAACAGGCTAGAGGGTCTGCAACAAGATGGCTGTGACCTGACATGGAAAAGTCTGAATTCCAAGTGATTTATTCTTCCTTTTGGAAATTATCAAAGTACTGCATGCACAGTTCTGAGTGTCGGGGTTACAAGGTGAAGGAGATGGACAGTGACCTCATTTCTTGGTGCTGAAATTCTATGTTGAGACCAGGGTAGGGGAAGCAAGTAAGTAGTAAATATTTATTTAGAGATAAGTGCTGTGATGAAAATAAAATACTGCTTTAATAAGGAGTGATAGCAGCTGAGGGACAACTTTATTTAGTCTGTGGGTCAGGGAAAGTATCATTTGTGTGGAGTCGGTGGAATTGAGGTCTTAATGAGGAGTTATTTGGAGAGTTTCCAGTAAGTGACTTGATCCTATTTTCATATGAAATATGTTACCCTGACTGCTGTGGAGAAACAGTAGGGTAGGGTGAGAGTGAAAGAGAGGCAAATTACCAGAAGATGGTGGTAGTCCAAAGAAGACTGCTAAAAGTAAGGAGAAATGAGTGATGTTATGGGCTTCCTAAGCCAGACTTGATCCGCACATGCCCTCAGCATATGGACAAGATGAGTGTTCAGATGAAAACTGATAGGCACATGTGGTTGCAGGTGAGAAAATAAGGCGGGCTGTGGGATCCAAGGAGAGTACAACCAGAACAGCAGAAATTAAAAAAAAAAAAAAAAAAAAAAGTCAAGAAAAAAAAAGGAAGAAAACTGGATTGTCCAGGAGAGTGATTCTGAACCTGGGCTGCACTTTGGAATCATCTGGAATATGTAAAAAAAAAACTTATGCCTGACCTTCTTGCTCTCACCAGTATCACTGCCACCACTGTGGACATTGCCCAATATTCTATATATTTGGGTTGGAGTGTGGTCTGGATAATGAGTTTTAAAAAGCTACCCAGATGGTTCTAATCCATGGCTCCCTCTGAGAAAATTTGGTCTGGGAACCCAGAACAGGCACCAGGGCTGTGGGAGGGAGAAAAGGAAAGAACTCTCTCAGGACAGCCTTCAGATGTCTCATTCTTAGTGAGAAAGCTGCTTCCTCAATCTACCAGGCCTCCGGAATCAAGCAAATGATCGTAGTTTCTTACAAAAAGATTTCTCCATTTTAGGGCTTTACATTTATGTAAATAACACCTTTTAAAATCTCTTCTGCCCTTTTAAAAATCCCTATGTACTTAAAAATGCATTTGTAACTACAGCACAAAAATTAAACTTCCTACATAAAGACATTTATGGATGCCATTAAATATAAAATTAGTATTGATTTGTAAATACTTAGGTCAAGACTAGTACTAATATAAAAACAAATTATACTCCTCTATTATATATAAAATACCAGCTCATTTGATTTTTATGGAGCTTAATGTATATTGGGGGAAATATCATCTGTAATTTATTTTTTTCTAAAATTATAAAGCCCATTTTAATCAGTTACGAAGATTGCTGTTTATTGTAGAATTTGAAAATGTTAGAAGAAAGATGACAGTGTCCTAAATATATATCGATTTGAAATAATTTAAATCACACACAAGAAATTGCTCTTTAAGTTAAAAAGTCAGTAATGCTCAATGTTAAAATACTATCGCATTTCTAATTTTCAAAGCTGTGTAAGTACTGGGCTTATATGGTTGCTAGCAAATATTCAAATCCTTTTCCTCTTCTTAAATTGTTTTTGAGATGGACTTTGAATAAAGAGATTAGTAATATATTTCCCCCTTCTGAATAATGTGTTCAAGAGTAATTGACAATGAAAATACTTTGGAGTAGGGTGAGGACAATGACAGGGAAACTTTCATTTCTCAGATTTTTTTTTAAAGATTTTATTTATTCATGAGAGACACACAGAGAGAGAAAGAGAGGCAGAGACACAGGCAGAGGGAGAAGCAGGCTCCATGCAGGGAGCCCGACATAAGACTCCATCCCGGGTCTCCAGGATCATGCCCTGGGCTGAAGGCGGTGCAAAGCCTCTGAGCCCCCCTGGAAATTTATTTTCAATCCAAAGTGTCTTTCTAGGACTAGAAAGCTAATCGTTATCACACATGAAGCTGAGGTATCTTCCAGGTGGCACAAGCATGAACCCTTACAGTTATAGAAAAGAATAACCCAGTAAAGATATCCCTAAGTTGTAAATATGGAAGTTCCATGAGGAATTGTTGCTTCACTCTAGAAATAGATAAACCACAGTGTATATCTCCATGGAGAAATAGATGTGTATTAGCTCCTCTCAGAATCAGTTTAAAGGACAAAACAAACACTCTGTGACCCTAAAATCCCAAGTCCTCACTAGCTGTTGACTTGCTATACTGGCCTTTTATTATTTTTTAATGATATTTGACAAAGAGAACACAAGTGCGGAAAGGAGCAGAGGTGGAGGGACAAGCTGACTTAGCACTGAGCACAGAGCCTTGTGGGGGCTAGATCCCAGGACCCTGAGATCCTGACCTAAGCCGAAATCAGGAGTCTGTCGCTCAACTGACTAGCCACCCAGGTGCCCCTTTGCTGGTCTTTTAGTTTACCAACACTCAGTTCCTTTGAGCCACTAGTTCAAGATCATGAGTGTTGACAGTAGCTTCATTTCATACTTTTTATAGTAATGAAAAGTAGAACCCAACTGACACTCTGATTCAGATAGTGATAGATTTCTCAGGCGTCTAGGCATTATCAATGTCCTCTTGAATTCTCAAAATAACTTACCACATGTAATGGCATGCCTCATACAAGGTTTATAACTTAGACCCTCAAAGTCAACCTTTTCTCTGTTTGTATATATTAACTAAAGTTACTATTATTTGCAGATCTGATTTGTTTCCATTCTCCATAGTATCTTCTTATCCCTACTCTCCTCCCTGGTTTAGGTAAAATTATCTTGTTTAAACACCAGTAATGGAATACATGCACATGCTGTACAAATCAATATCGTGACTGCTTTGTGCCCACTCCTTTTGTTGAATGCTGTCATTCAAGTTTAGGTTTGATAAAAGTATTCCTATGCTTAGCTGTGTTTATTTATTGTTGGCAATCTGAATCTATTTACCCACTGTATACTCATGAATAGAGTCATTTTTTTTGTGTGTCAGTATGGGCCCTGGGCAATTCTGATAACACTCTGGATTTGTGTTGTTTTCATCTCTGGAGTTAATTTCTTAATCTGTTCATGTCAATGAAGTGAATTAAAATAAATCTAGGACAATAGGATTCCCTTTATAAATTGGTACACACACATTAGAAAACCTGGTTAAACTTTAAAAGACCTAGTTTCTCATATGAAACACAAATTTAAGGTTTTCATATTCATTTCAGTAACTTTCCAACTGAACAATGAGATGGAGGGGTGGAATTCACTTGGGGGAACTTTTGGAAAAGTATTTATAAAGGGCCAAGTTTGTTGGATATTTTTCCATATAAACTAAGGTTAGTTTTCTAAACTTGTTCTATAAAAAATATTCCCAACTCACTGTCAGATGGATTACAGAGTTAGACAATAAAATGAAGCATAAAGATTTTAGTATAAGGGTCTGAGCATTTATGTCTGTGGTGGAATTATTCCTTCTTTCTAAAAGAATGCAGCAGCCCTTAGCAGCTCTAAAAGCCACTATTTCTGGGAGATAATGAATTATTTGATCAAGGCAGAAGTGATTTCAGCAATTTATTCCATTCCCAGAAGTCAAGGCCTTCAAAAGCCAGTTGTTTTCTTCTATTTGGAGGTCTATAGCCCAAGGCCACTGCCTTTAGAAAAGGCCAGAGTGCTTCTACCTGACAACCTAGTGTATCTCCCTGTTCGTGAAAATGAATTGAACTGTCACCAACCCCTGTGAACTTGTCCCAGCGGTACCACATAGCCAAGTTTTTATAAAGGCTAAACTCAAGAATAACCGAGTGAGTGATATCCAAACGACAATACCTGGGTGAGGTAGGTGGGACTAGAGTTCCTTCTGTCACAGGTAGTATATAGGCCATTGGGCTATGTTCAGATTCGATGTCACATTAGGATTGATAAGTAGTGCTTCTCCAGAGGAAAAACTACTTCTTATTGAAATATCTTCTGTGTTTTATGACAGGGGAAAAAATAAATTAGGAATTTTTTGTTAGAAAATAATATTTAGAGAATTATGGGGAAAAGCAATTTCTCCCAAACAACAACACCGGTTGCTTATCGTCATTGATCTAGGCTTTTTATGCATATTACTTCTAATTATCATGAACAGTATACATGGTAAGTTTATTTTCAGATAAGGAATGAAGGTTCAATGATGTTGTATAATTTCCTCAAGGTCACACAGCTAAAATAGTACTTTGAGAATAGCTATTGTCTAGCTATCTTAGCATATGAAATATAAGACATAACTGCTTTAAATTATTGGTTATAAACTGGGTATGAAATCATAAGACATTTTGACTTATAAACTGATCTATGCTGTGTGCTCTTTTATACTAAAAGGTGGTGAAGAATTTGTATGTTAGAGGTAAACTGACAGATTTTGAATCAATGTCACTACTAGGTGGTATTAATAATATTGAATGTGCACAGTCATTAATCTGGGTGGTGTTGTGTATCTCAATTTCTCACCTGTAAAAACGGATAATAGGAGCAACTATTTCATGATTTCTTTGCACTAATTAAATGAGATAATGCAAGTAGAGCAATCAATACAGTATGTAATGATAGTAATTAATATAAGTTATTGCCATTGTTATTAGCTCATGATAAAGGGGGATTTAGAAAGTACATAGAAGCAAAACAAAAAACTCACTCCTTGCCAACCACCTGAACACAAACTTTTGAAGGTTGGAGAATACTTCCTTTCAAACTAATTTTAGAAAGTTTCTTCTAAAAGAGCATATCCTAGAAGAATTGTAGTCATAGTCAGAGTTTGTAGCCAATTTTACGTTGATTTTTAATGTCCTTACATAGTATTCAAATACATCCTTTTTATTCCCTACAAAAATGTTAGATTGGATAAAACATTTTTGCTCCATTTGTGGAGGTGGGCTTTTAGACTGGTTTCAACATTTCATTTTAATATATAATGCGGCTAAAGAGCTTTTGTGTAGCAAGTGGCTTTCTGTATTTAGGATAGAGTTTTTCTTTGACCCTGTGTCAACTTGTGGTAATTGATCCTAAAGCTCCTGTTTATGCATTCTTTATATTCTCTCCAATTCTGTTTGGTTCCACTTAATGTTTAATCTTTTTGCGACATTCTAGCCTGACTCAGCTGTGGCAAGGACAAATAAAGGGAGGTTTTCCTTCTCGGGAGAGACTTTTGTCTTCACTTCCACAAACTTCTGGCTTCCAGGTTTTTCCAACACGAGAGATGCTCAAAAGATTATTTTCAGTGCTTTTAAGTAAAGTATGATGGGGTTAGGGTCATTGTTATTTGAGGACGAAGGGAGTCATTTGCATCTATATGTAGCTTTGCAGCTGTACTTCAGGATATTAATCTCCGGCAGCCCAGGTGGCTCAGTGGTTTAGCACTGCCTTCAGCCCAGAGTTTGATCCTGGAGACTCGGGATCGAGTCCCACGTCAGGCTCCTTGCATGGAGCCTGCTTCTCCCTCTGCCCCCAACCCTGTGTCTCTCATGAATAAATAAATAAATAAATAAAATTTTTATAAAAAAAGGATAGTAATCTCACATTACACTTTTTAAGTGTAAAAGTTCACATTTCTTTATGTTTGGTTTTATTTTTAGCTTCTCTAGTTTTGGGGATTTAAAAAAAATCATAATCTCTTTTTTTAAAGTTTTAATTTTAATTCCAATTAACAGTGTTATATTAGTTTCAGATATAAATATAGTCATTCAATACTTCCATACACAACCCTGTGCTCATAAGAATCATAGTTCTTTTATTTGGTACTCTAGCTATTGCTCTAGTGTTACATTGTTTGCAAATTTGATTGTGTTTTTTTCTGTATTTCCAGCAACATTATTAAGTATATTGATAACTGATTGCATTGAATCTTAAATCTATGAAATGAGCCTCTTAGGGAGCCCTCCATTGTCAGTATTCCACACTGTTTGCCATTAGTCAATCTTTATCAGCCTTGTCATAATGCTTTCATGGGAAGTTTTACTGAATATCTCACTATTTTCACTAAAGTGAAAATATAACAATATGTAATTTCCATGATCTACCAGTGCAGTTATACTACCAAAAGGAGAAGGCATTATATTGACTTAGTATGAATTAATGAAACAATGATGTTTTTCAAGAGCTAAACTAACTTCTTCCAAGTATTCACAAACTGATTTATTATTATTATTTTTACTTTTGCTTTTTATTCCACTTTCTCTCTTTCCAAAATGGATTTGCAGTGAATTTTGAAAGGTATTTTTTCATATATGTTCTAGGAGTCCTGCCATAATAATTTGATTCATACAGTGTTTAACCTGGCAGATTTCATAAAGGAAATGAATCTCGAGCTATTCACTTTGAGGACGAAAAAACATGTAATTCATTAAGCTCAGTCAAAATGTATTTCAGAAAGGTGAACAATCTGGGTTCAGTAGAGTCCAGGCTTATGCGTGAGTCAGTTATTCCCTAGGGATAAGCCTTTCTTTTATTACTGCATTTATATTATTTTAATAGTCATAAAAAATGCCTGAAAACTTTTTCATGTTATGTTCTTTAAACCTCACAAGTGAAGGAAGTATTTTATCTCAGATAATGAAACTGATGCCTAGATGGACTAAGTTATTTGCTGGGGAGTCTCATGGGTGATAGAGATGGGAACAGGGATGGATACCTGCTGCGGGACTCTCTCCAGAGTCCGTGTTCTTTCCACAGAGCCACACTTGTTGCTACAAAACAATATCCAGGTATTTAGCCCCTAAAACGAGACAGACGATGAGAAAACATCTTGTAGGCATGTATCTGTGTGTTTTATGTATCCATTTATTTTGGATTTAGGTATTGTTTGTTTTTTCTGTACTGGAGATTTTAATGAAATGTTTGGCAAAGAAGGATAAGTACCGCATTGCGAACCTCCTAGGAGATGATCAATCTGGTTAGCACTTAGAGAAAGAAAGGATAACAGCACCAAAAGACAAAGTTTAAATCAGTTTAATTTTATCTTCAGATACCATGTAAAATTTCAGGATTATTTTATTTTATTTATTTTATTTTATTTTATTTTATTTTATTTTATTTTATTATTTTATTATTTTATTTTTGGGAGGGATTATTGTAATATTCTAAAATTGACATTTTCTCCTTTTTCAACCAAGGTCACAAATGATATTTTAGATTTTTATTGTTGCAATTCCATCTATCGATGTTTATTTATATTCCTAGCTCCTATGTGAGTGTACATGTGTCTGTGTGGGTATATGTGCAATAGAAACTATATGTTGTGGTCAGTGGTTTCAAATTGAAAAAAAGAAGTAAAAGCAGACCCTCTTTTTTGCATATTTTACTTTTCTACAAGTATAGGCATTTCCTAATCATACCATCTGAAAAGAATTTAGTGGGGTAGTGGGGAGAATTTCAATATTGTTCTGTATATTTTTTGTCACTGTAGCCTTTTAACAGTTTTATATGAAAGAGACTGCTCTTTGAGGAATAAAAAATTAGAAGTTGAATTGTCAAGTCTACTTGTCCTGGTTAGTAATGGCTTTTTCTACAAAATTAAACTCTAACTTTAGAATATGGTAGAGCTCATTAACTTAAAAAGTGTGTCATAAACTTATCAGTTCTGAAAAAATAAGATTCATCTGAGTTTTATTTTTCCCTTGACTGTGATAAGAATAGTGTGCTGGGATCCCTGGGTGGCTCAGCGGTTTAGTGCCTGCATTCAGCCTAGAGCATGATCCTCAAGTCCCCGGATCGAGTCCTATGTCGGGCTCCCTGCATGGAGCCTGTTTCTCCTTCTGCCTGTGTCTCTGCCTCTCTCTCTCTTTCTCTGCCTGTCTCTGTCTCTCTCTGTCTTTCATGAATAAATAAATAAAAATCTTTATTAAAAAATAGTGTGTGCTGGAGCTATGCAGTGTAAAATCTGTTTAGCTGTACATAGAGGTCTGCATTGGGGTATATGTATATGTATGATACACAAATGAAATCAGCTGATTTCACCTATTGTTTAAAGCATTGAGATTTTTGTATAAGTTAAAAGTAAGTCTCTGCTATTAGGAGAGTAGGAAAGCCAGAAATAAAAACTTGCCAGTTGTAAGAAAATTGGGCTTAATTTAGCCCAAAAAAATAACATTTTTTCCTTTTCCTTTTACCATTTCTTAGATACTCAATTCCAGGATTAATATAGAAATCTGTAATCCTCCCATATGTATAGAGTGTATTTCCTGAAACATAAGTAGTATTGATTTTTGGGTAAAATTATACACAGCATAATTTTTCCTTCCTGAAGATTGTATGAGTTTTTGAAAGAAAGGATCAACTGGTTTAAAAAAAAATACAATAAGTCTTCAAATTGAGTTTTAAAACCAGCCTGAAGAACTGACTGGTAATGTGTAAACTAGCTCAGATACATTAAGAGGACAGCAAATCCTATATCATAATAGTCCAAAGCAGTGGGTTCCCTATGGAAAATAAACTGAAATGAGATTTTAAAACCGGTGTCTCCCACTAAGGAATCTTAGTGAAGCACTAGAAAAAAGTTCACTTCTCCGAATGACTTAATATGAGCCAATTTCAATAATTGGAGCATCAGTGTCACTGGCATCAGTCAGAAGAGCTGGGACATGATTTATAAATAATACATTGTACTATGAATGTGAGAAAGTATGAGGCAAACTCAAGTTGCCTAAAACTAGTGTAATCCTACAACCCTTGGTTTTCTTATAACCTGGCAGAGTAAACTAGATCCACCTGAGGGTCTATCAGTCCTATTTCACATGTATTTTTCCCCCTTAAACCAGTAATTCATTGTCTTTCTTGAAGTTGCAAACTATATTTTCTGTTTTAACACCAATTCCCACAACCTGTGATTAGGGTTTCTCTATGGCTCTTATGTAAGAAGTTCCATCCTAAGAAGCATCAAGTCTGTAGTAAGCCATAATTGGGCTCATGACCACTTCTGCATCTAGAAAAGTCTATGTGCCCTTGGAGAACATGGTTCCCTCCCTACCTAAGAGAAGCCTAACCTAGCCCTTTGGTAAGATCTGATTGAAGACTTTACCAATCTAAATGCCCAGAGGAAATCTACATTTCCTGTTTAAGCTGCTTCTACTATGCATCTCATTTCTTTATCAGAAAGGATGTTGTCTAGCTTCTTTGGGGTCATCCCTCCTGTGATAATTACCAGGCCCTGCCTAGTATCACCGGGATAAATATGAATCCCCTTTGAAGAAGGCAGATGCCTTCATGGTTATCTAATCCTCTGAGGACAGCAGATGCAAATAATTCCTGAGAAGTTTAAAGTTCAAAGAGCCGCCTTTGCTGACCGTGACTGTTGAGTTGTTATTGGTCCTGTGTTGATGTTGGCATCTGTAGTGGTTTCCTGGGGCTGCCATAACAATGTGTTACAAACTGGGTGGCTTAAAACAACAGAAATTTATAATCTCACACACCTCCAGAGGCTACAGTCTGTAACCAGGGTGTTGGCAAGGCCACAATCCTCCAAATCCTCCTTGTTTCTTCCAGCTTCTGGTAGCCCCAGATGTTCTTTGGTTTTTGGCAGCATAACTCCAATCTCAGCCTCCATGTTCAGATGCCCACCTTCCCTTTGTGTCTGTGTCTTCACATCATCTAATCTCTGTGTGTCTCTCTGTCCCAGATTTCCCTCTTATAAGGACACCAGTATATTGGATTAGGGCTCACCCTAATTACCTCATCTTAATTTGATTATATCTGTAAGCACCTATTTCTTGACAAGATCGCATTCACAGGTACCAGGGGTTAAGACTTCAATAGATCTTCCTGTGAGACAAAATTCAACCCATAAGATCATCCATGAACTCCATTCACTGCTGTTGTCACTAGTGTGTATTACAGCCCCATTTAGAGTCATTATGGAGGGAGAGAGGCACTTTTATACTCAGCCTGGGCAGTGCACACCAATTAAGTCTGGGTTTCCAATGTTTTCTGCTCTTTAAATCAGCTCACTTAGCTTCTATTCCAGGAACAGCCTTCCCCTAAAGAGGCTGAGTAAGAAGCACTCCCCGTGTCTCCAGCATCATAAATCCAGTTGCCCTGTTCCCCCTCAATCTTTGCTTGGGATAGGAGCCCATATATAGCTTCCATCTCTTTCTGCCATCATGTGATTTGAGTAAACAAAACAAAACCAATTTCTCTACAGACCTCCATTCTGGCTGCAAGTTAGCATTGTTTCTTTTCAAACAGCTTTTGTTTTAGTGCCAGTTTGGCCTTCACAGACACTGAGTCTGGATCCAGCTGACGTGCTGCTTCAGCTAGGTTTCCATAACTTTGGAATGGGAGATTAGGGTGTTTAAACATCTTATCCATATTTGCCCAACCTCCAGTAGGTCAAACTCTGCAGAAGAGAAAGAAACAGTCCACCTCATTGAATGTTTTGCTATGTGAAATTCTAATAGGATCAATAGCATAGTAACAGTGGTCACATTTTGCTTTTATCTCCACTGGTAGAGAATGGAGGGCTGTCAGGAAATCCTTTACCTGAACTGCATTCCATCAAGTTTTGAAATTGCCTATTCAAAAACAACTCTTTTGTTTCCTATCCTACTTAAATCCTTGCTTGATTTGCTCAGAGTGCCATCTTTCAATGGGAAAATATTATATGGATCCTTCACAGACTTTTTCCTAATGTCTTACTCAGACTTCCTTATATAGGCTTAAAAAGAAATTGGGCAGGTTCCCCTGTACTGGCTCCGCTTAATGGTATCTCCATTCTGGCTTCTGAATATTTTACCCATTCCTCTCTTATCTTCCCTGTATTTCGTTGCTACATCCATACCTCTGAATAGTACATTGCAACACATCTATCTCTGTACTAGGCTTTGTCTTTCAGATGGATCATTTTCATTTTTTAAACAAACAGATAACTCTCAGCAGGGAAAGTGATTTTTAATATTTCTCCAAGGCCAAACCCCTTCTTACCTATAAAGGTGTATGGCTGGAATAGGATCAGTTATATCAGTTATATGATGAGATTTCAACATTCAAATGGGTATTGGGGGGAAAGTAGCATATTTCATTTGCAGTAATTTATATTTCATTTGCAGTAATTTACAGTAATTTAGTTGTAAAAAGCAAACACACAGTTTCTCTACAGACATCAATTCTGGCCAAAAGTTAGCATCCCTCCTTTTCAAAACTGCTCCAGTTTAGGTACTGGGCTGCAGGTGCTTAATAACATATTCATAAGGACTCCCCAGTCTCTATCTTTGTTATTCTAAAATGCTTTCCTTTGCTGTTTGTGCAATTCTAAGGCCCATTCACCTGCAGTTTGCAGCACTTGTTATCATCCAAACAGCTCCCAGGAGCATTTCCTAATGCCAGGGAGATAGGCAAAGGGGCCCTTAAGAAATATTAAAAAAAAAAAAAAACAAAGAAACAGAAGAACTGAAACATATCACAAATAAATGCCCAGAAACCAAAAGAAAAGTAAATGCCATTTTAAAAATAAAATAAAATAATGATCTCATTAAAAATAATTGCCAGGATAAAGTATATTGACAATAAAAATTACCTTTTAACTGTTTTCCTTAAATATCTTTTTTCCTTCTCTCTTGCTCTGTTTCTAATAAAATGTTTTAAATATGGTTTGTATGGAAAGGGATTCTGGTGTGAAGATAAATATAACTGCTAAATATAGAAACATGAATCTACAACTTATACAGCTTAAACATTCTCATTTAATTAAATTTATTGCTCTTCTTGTTAGCATTTATTTCAGGTTACCAGATTTCCAAAGTTGATTATATTATTAGAATTCTTATTCACTGTATTTATTTCTTTCTCTCTATTCTCCTCCTAGACAATCTAAAGATTAATTCATCAGTTAATTAAAATGAATTCAGTAATGCCTTTGGCTTATAATAAGCACTTAATCGAGGTTTTGTTGTTGTTTATTTCAAGATCTAATTGACAACCTCCCTGATTATTTAAGTCAACAATTACTGAGTGCCTACGGTAGGCAAAATATTATGATAAGTACTGGGACTGCTTAGATGAGTAGAGTGTGGTCACTAAACACAGTGAGGTCATAATAAAATAGTTAAAGGCAGATATATAAAGTCCTAAGTGCACTTGCATAAAGTACAGATATATGAAGTAATCTGTACATTTAAGCACACACGACAAAGACACAAAGAAGGATCTGATAGTAGAGTATTCATAGTGGTCTTAACTATTATTTCAAGACCAGAATGCTGACTTGTTTTTAGGCAAGTAGAAAGGAGAGGAAGGTCATTCCACGCAGCAGGAACTGCATACTCAAATGTACAGAGTTGCGGAAAAAGCACAACGCCTTTGAGAACCTCCAAGCAAGATAATGATGATGGTGTGGGAGTTATTTCAGGAGATGTAAATGAAAGGTAAGCGATAGATGGGTCAGGAAGAGCCTTGAGCCCAGCTAAGCAATTTAAACTTTATTCCTTAGGCAGTGGGGACATATTAAAGGAATTTAAGCAAGTGGATAAAATGACAAGATTTACATTTGAAGAAGGTCATTCTGAAAAAATTGTGAATGATGGATTGGGAGGTGTAAGACTATAGGCAAGAAGCTGGAAGGCTATTACTGTAGTCAGTGTGAGAGACACCAAGGCTCTGAACTAAGACCTGAGGTTCTACAGTGGATCAGAGTGTTAATGTTGTGTTATGTAAAGAGAGACTATGGGACCAGTACATTCTATTCTGTGGACAGACTTTTACAGGAAGACTATAATTCAAACATTAGTCCATGATAATAAATATAGTTCAGGGAAATAGAACAATGTGTTTTCATGACCAAACTATTTTCTTGGCCATAGAAGAAAATTCAAATCCTAATCAGACTGTTGCTCTGAAATCAGAATAAGGAGAGCCAAAAAAAAAAAAAAAAACCAAAACCAAAACCAAAACAAAAACATTATTAATAGCTTCAGGCAAGCATAGCCTGATACAACCATCTCACCAAAGGTATCAGAATATTTAAAGTGCTTAGCTATAGCTCCCACCATCTATCTTCACATTAGGTATGGTCTTGCTACTGGAACTGGTATATAAAATATTCTAAGACCAACATCTGAGACACTGCATAGAATGGTGGTTATCGAGGGCCAGGATTTTCCACTTTAAATATTTTTTTCCTCTGCTTTCACTGCTCCTCCATCCACTTTATGATTGACAGTTTTTGTTTTTATTTTCTTTAGTTACTTTAATGATCAGGTTATATAATGAAGTCTTCAAAACCTGTAATCTAAATGACATGTTCAGGTGCCTTTATATATCTCTACTGCAAGAGCTATAATATGGTCTGCCCCGTAATAGTGGCTGCTCTACTTTAAAATTTCTAAGGAAAACTATTGTGGTTATCCTTCTGCTTCCCACCTTCAGCTTCTGACAACCTACTCACTATCATTTTCTGGGGAAATCTTTTTGTGTGTGCTTCTCACTGATATTTCTGTGGATTGGCTCTGCAAGCAGAAATTAGTTATAGGGGTAAGCTACTTGATCTAAATATAAAGCCTCAGTTGATGATGCTTAAACAGCATTTGTCCAAAAATACTACAGCCTACAGAAATAGAAAGGGTTGGTAGAACCAGGCTTTTGATGCATCAAAAGAAAATTTGCCCGCCTTAATTTTAGTATCATGTAATGGATTTATTACCACGTTAACTGAACTAAAGGCCATGTCTCTCTCATGTGAAAATAAAAAACATTTTCATCAATGCAGTTATATTTGATTTTAAGATTCTGGGTGATGTTTACATTTTCTTTTTCTTCTTTTTTTTAATTTTTATTTATTTATGATAGTCAGAGAGAGAGAGAGAGAGAGAGAGAGAGGCAGAGACATAGGCAGAGGGAGAAACAGGCTCCATGCACCGGGAGCCCAATGTGGGATTCGATCCCAGGTGTCCAGGATCGCGCCCTGGGCCAAAGGCAGGCGCCAAACTGCTGAGCCACCCAGGGATCCCTGATATCTACATTTTCAAAGAGTTCAAGATTTTTAAAAATCATACTTTTGGTGGCAATTCCCCAACATTGTAGCTGACAAGTTTTAGCAATATATTATAAAATAGGAACAGTTAGGAGAAAAGATGATGGTTTTAGATATTCTATAGTAAGAAGAATAATTAAGTCTACAACTCCATCATAAGAGAAAGCCATTAACGTTTAAGCAGTTGATGAGATTACCTTTAGGAATACCACATTGGGGATCCCTGGGTGGCGCAGCAGTTTGGCGCCTGCCTTTGGCCCAGGGTGCGATCCTGGAAACCCGGGATCGAATCCCACGTCGGGCTCCCGGTGCATGGAGCCTGCTTCTCCCTCTGCCTATGTCTCTGCCTCTCTCTCTCTCTGTGTGTGTGTGACTATCATAAATAAATAAAAATTTAAAAAAGAGAAAAAAAAAAAGGAATACCACATTGGATGGGTGAACAGAGGCAGAAAACACTTTTCCCAGAAAAGATGGTGCATAAATAGTGAGAAATATTGGAGATGAGCCAGCATAGAGTGTTGTCATGGAAACTAGAGGAGTAGAGAGACTCAAAAGGGGAGTAGATGACATTGCCAAATGCCACAGAAAAATAAAAATTAGTTAGACTGAAGTGTGATCTGAGAAAAATGTTCAGGCACCAATTGGAATGCTTTACATGTAGTAATTATTTCCTATCATAGCCTAATAAAGTTTGTGTCTCCATTTCATAGATGAGGAAGCTAAGATGCAGTTAGGTAACCTTGAGTTAGATCATGTAGTTGGTAAGTGGTAGGTAGTTTGATTTGAGAAGATGGAAATCAAGATGTTAAGCTGTGTCTCAGGTCAGAGAGATAATGGGCTTGACTACTAAGAAAGTACAAGTGAAAGTTTTCTTACACCTTTACTCAGGGCTTTTGGGGAAAAAAAATAGGTGACTTTATATCTTGATATGAGAAAGTATGAAGAAACAGAGTGGATGATGTAGTTTTCACCTGACATTTTAAATGTTCATGTCTGAGTAGGAGATACATTGAACAGGAATCATGGAGAAGAGTTGCTGAGGGTATAAGAGGTCCTCTGGTAAGGCCTAAAGAAAAGGGAGTGTCTCTACCATTATTCTTAATAGGGATGTGCCTTTGAGCCACCTAGAAGCTTTTTCAAAATATTCAAGCAGGTCTGAACTCCAACTCTGGAAATTCTGAGTCAATATGAGCTAGGGCCTGGGGAATTTTGTTTGGGAGAAGTTCTCTAGATGACTTTGAAACATCGTTTAAAAACTTTACGTTCATAAGTCAATAGGTAAAATGTTCAGTATTAAAATAAAGGAAGGCCCTTAGGCAAAAAGGTTGTTGCTTCAGTTAGGGCCTTAGTTCCCTGTTCCTTCCTTATTTTCTTCCATGTGTTCTCCTTGGGGATGCCTACTCTTTATCTGTGTCCAAGTTATTGGACAAGCTATTAGCTAGAGTTAAATGCTTGGCCCCCTCCAGAAGGATTTACATATAAAAAAGAGGTCCTTACTCATAGGAAATCCTGAGGGTTCCACCCAAATAAAATCATTTCTGCAGAAGGAAAGGTCTCAACCTTGGTGTTCAGGAAGACAATGTCCACTTTAGCTCATGTTGCTGAATGTAGACAGCCAGCCATTCATTAGGTAATTTCTTTAAAAAAAAATTATTTATTTATTTATTCATGAGACACAGAGAGAGAGGCAGAGACATAGGCAGAGGGAGAAGCAGACTCCCCAGGGGAAACCCGATACGGGACTTGATCCCAGGACCCTGGGATCTCGACCTGAGCCAAAGGCAGATGCTCAACCACTGAGCCACCCAGGCATCCCCATAAGATGATTTCTGAATCTAAAAACTACGTAATTCATGTATTAAGCTTTTTATATCACCCTTAATAAATAATAAAGTAAATAAATAATAAAGTAAGCTTTTTATATCACCCTTAATAATGAAATAGAAGTTTCTTTTTGACTCAAATACCATATTTAGTGGTATTGTTTAAGGCTGGCTTTGCGTTTTCAGGCACACATTGTACCTACAAAATCTGATTTTTAGCTAGCATAATAGCCAGCTGGGGATGGAGGGACAGAAGAAGGCTAGAAATATCCAATTGGGAAAAGAGAAGCAAAAATGAGTAGCCTTAAAACATGGGCAAGGAAGTACATATTATGACATTAAGTGAGTTAAAGCAGCATTTTCAAGTACGCTAGCAAGGAGAGCACTTTTTTTTTTTTTTCCTTTTCCTCTCTGGTGTTCGGATATGATTCAAATCTGCGGCCGGCTCAGCTTCTTCCCTTGGCAGCTCTTCAGTACTCCTCGTGCAGTATGAATCAGTGGTGACGATGCCAGCAAGGATGTGTCTGACATTCTGTGCCCAGACCCTGGTTCCCACTCAGACAATTAGAAGAGTCTCCCATCTGGACACCGGTCCCCCTGTTTCACGTCTTCTCTCAGCATGGAGGCTGAGACTGAGGCTGTGTTCCTTGGGCTTCAGGCTCTCCCAGGAAAGCCAAAACTGGCCAAGCCACATGATGTTAGACAAAAATTGGCTCAGCTGGAAATTGCTCTTCACATGTTTTTCAAATGCCTGCCCACGGTTCCCCGAGACAGTTTTGCCTTTGTGTCTGCCGGGAGGGGCCCCCTGGCCTTCAAACCTCAATTAAATAAAAATGCTTTTATTTAACCCACCCTCTCATCCAGACCCTTCTGCACCTTCTGTGAAAGACTATGACTTGGACCTACTCAGTTTTTCGCTAGCTATCAGACTCTTACTGGATTGTGTCCCATATTAAGAATTTCGAACGATTATTTTCTATAGAAAGAGGGTTTGTTTTGCCTCTTTATCTTACTCCACCAAACATGAACAGAAATAGGAATAGAAAATGAAGAGAATATCCAAAAAAAAAAAAAAAAGAAAATGAAGAGAATAAAATGCGCTTGAAGAACATTGTGAAGTGTAAGCTCATTTTCAGAAAATGCCTGAACCTAAGATAAAATAGACAAGCACTTCAGATCATTATTTTAGGGTTGGCACAGGCTAGTGTGCATCAGGCCCTTTACAAAATGTGGATTTCCCTCCCTTGTCCATGAGACTTCCTTTGAATTGTTATTGCTAACCAATGACCGTGCATCTTGAGGCTGCACAACCATTCATGTACCATCTAACCCTGTGATGTATGATTTCTGCTTCCAGATCTCTTTATACAATAGTTCAATGAACTTCAATTGGCTTTCCTTCGTAAGATGTGATTATCTTCAAAGTCTCTGTATTAAGACTCCTTCAAAACCAGTTGCTAAAGCCAGGATGTTGACATTAGCCAAAAATATTTAAGCTCAAGATATAAAGCCTAAAAAAAAAATAGAACGGTGTAAGCATTTTTGTTCAAAGTATCACGTATCATCCCCACGTCTGGTTGATGCCCCAGTGAAGTGCTGTGGTAAGCTATCAGGGGAAGCTGTAGGCAAGCACTTGAAAAACATAGGAAAACGTGATTCCAGCTGAGGCCATCTTAACACATCTTCTAATGGCCAGACTCCCTTTGGCTCACCTTGTTAAGCATCTGCCTAAAACCCACAAAGAAACTGGTTTGAGGCTCAGCTGCTATAATAAACAGAACGAACACATGGAGACACCAGCTAGCAGATGGGGACTTGCTTATTGAGAGAGACTGTTCTAGTGTCTGGCCACCTGTTGGCAGACACAGCACTCCTGGCATCCCCCCGCCCAGAAAATTCAGACAGAAGGGAGACAGGAAGAGAAGTGATTCTTTAAAGGACTAGAAGTAAGGAAAACATTTGTCAAGCCAAGTGTTGTGTGTGAGAGCAGATAAAGTCAATCAAGGAAGTTGCTTTGCAACAGCCTATGGGAACACGGGCCTTTCCAGATGAAAGTCAAGTAAAAACAATATGTCTGCAATATTTCAAATGTGAATTTAAAATCGTGACCACCAATGGCCTTTTAATAGTGATGCTAGTAAGACACCAAAAGTGTTGAATTCGCTTCCTGCTGACTTTGCATTGCTTCTGTCAAATTAACTTCTGAGTAGCAAGTGGATACAAAAGTCAATTTTGGGAATAAGTTTGTAAATGTCTTTGATTTACTCCCATGGCGATTCAGTCTACAGTTTTTCTTAACTTTAGGGCAATAGAAACAATTAGCTTAACTTGGATTTTTATCTTTCTTCCTCAGAGCCTTGAAATTCTACTTACTGGAGGGGGAAAAAAAAAGGCAGAGGCAGGGATTAAAAAACCAGAATCACTCCCTAGGTATTCTCCTTTCTTACGACTTGTGGAGGCTCCCAATTCCAGGCAGGCTTAACATTTGGAGGATCCGACTGTGCCCAGGGGACGGGCATGCCTCAGAACAAAGCAGGAGGTACAGGCAGTTGTCCCAGCTACTGCCTCATGTTCCAGCTCTTTTGAAGAGTGAGAGAGAATCTTCAACTTGAACAGAATACTAGGTAGAGAGGTGCAGGGCAGCTGCATGACCTTCATTTTACAAGCTCTTACCTCCTCTCTCTGTCTGAACTCTTCTATGCAAGTTATTCTTCCTAAGATTTTCCCCCAGCTATGCCACCTTCAGAAGCTGTGTTACATCTCTTGGAAAATACTGCTATTCTCCTAGAATATGGGTTGTTCTTCCCGCTATTATAGTGCTAAAAGTCCCGTTTTCCAGGCAAAAATCACAGACTAGAAGTTTCAAAATAGAAAAAGACAAGAAAAAGAAATAGCCTGGTGCTCCTCCCCTTCGAGCCTCGCTCACAATGACAACTTGGTAGGTTTTGCACAAGGTGCGGAGTCTCTGTGGACAGCCCACATCATAGTGTCTTATCAAATTCAACTCAGAACTGGCTTTTCTTTTATAATCCTTCTCTAGGCCTTAGAACACATTTTATAAGTTGCTTGTTGAAGGTCTGCCTTCAGCTCAGGCCATGATCTCCCGGGGTCCTGGGATTAAGTCCCACTCGGGCTCCCTGCATGGAGCCTGCTTCTCCCTCTGCCTGTGTTTGTCTCTCTCTCTCTCTCTCTCTCTGTGTGTGTGTGTGTGTCTCTCATGAATAAATAAATAAAACTTAAAAAAAATAAAAGTTGCTTAAAGATATACAAAGTAATGGCTTTGAGATGAGAATCACACATGAGACCTGAAAGAATAGTAGAGATTATCCTATTCCTTTTATTTTGGGGACATAGAAACTGACACCAGATTTTAATTGTTTTGACCAAGATCACATATTTTGTAGGTGGAATTACCAAGACTGAAATCTCAATTCTATGTCAATCTCTTCAAATCATGTTGTCGCAGTCAATAGAACTCCTTAGTTGTACTGGAAAGGTAGAAAGGTGGTGGGCAGGTTAGCCTGTGAGTCTTACCATATCCAATTACTGCTGCACAGTGCAAGGAACTATAGAAATTTGATAAAAGGAAGTATTCCAGGTAGACCCAATTTTGACTCTGTGTCTAACTGTGTGACCTTGGGCCAATTATATAACCTCTCTGTTCCTCGGGGTCCTCATCTGTAGAATGGAGAAAATAAAACCTACCTCATAGGACCAATCTAAGAACTGATGGGTCTGTGCAGGTATGGTTCGTACAATAATCACCTTTTGCTGGCTATTACCTTTCTCTCAGATAAGCTAAAACTATTTTTTCACATGATTGCTTTTCTCTGCTTCCTTTTCAAAACAACACATTTTAGGTCATTTAATTCTGTCTGTATATTACTGGCTTTACAGGGGTACCGTTTTCCCTCTGTGTCAGTTGTAGGGCTTTTCGAATTAGTGTAACCTGCTTGTTATAAACATACTACTTATTACCCAATTTTAGATCACAAGTACAGATATGAAATCAGAAATCAATGTGCAATGCAAGCTAGCTCTGCCAAGTAGCTTCCCATTCTTCAAAATATTTTCATGTATTCTTATTTTCCATCTTCAATTTATCAGGTAGAGAATTGCTTCCACTTCAACTTTGAATCAATTCTATGAACATACCTCATAATTTATCACATCACAAGCTTCAAGAGATCACTTCTCAGCCTTTTGGCTAAGATCAAGTGCACAAGCTTTAAGACTGTCCTTATAATCCACTAATTCTCTTACTCTTTCACAGAAAAAAAAAAATCTGTTGAATTTGATTGGTTGAATTTATTTTTTCATAGGCCATGCTAATTTATTTCTTTTGATTCTAAAATTCTCTGGATTGTTAAAGATTTTCTTTTATAACATGCATTCATTAATAGACAAAAGGTTGATGTTACTGAAGAGTGATTTTTCAGGCTTGTTCTTCTAATGATGATCGAAATAGATTACAATGTTTGATCTCACATATTACTTCAATTCACTATAACTTCACAAATAATGAAGTAACATGATAAATTAACCAAGTAACATGTTCCCTAAAATGAGAATTATTGGAAACTTAATATTTCAGAACCCTAATTTTTTAAGAAAAGCACTTATTATATATTCTTATTACAAAAATAACATGTTTAAAGTCTAACTTGAAAAATCAAGGAAACATTTTAAAATAAGTCACCTCTTCCCCAGAAGTTATCACAATTAATACTTTTATTTAGTTCATGTCTTTTTTTTTTTTAATTTTTTTTTTTAAATTTTTATTTATTTATGATAGTCACAGAGAGATAGAGAGAGAGGCAGAGACACAGGCAGAGGGAGAAGCAGGCTCCATGCACCGGGAGCCCGACGTGGGATTCGATCCCGGGTCTCCAGGATCGCGCCCTGGGCCAAAGGCAGGCGCCAAACCACTGCGCCACCCAGGGATCCCTAGTTCATGTCTTTTCAATTGTATGTGTATATATACACCTTTTGTATACACACACACATAAATATTTTTTAAAAAGCATATTTTAAAAAGTGATCATGGGATCATGCGATACATGTATTTTGTATCATTTTCCACCAAACAATACATCATGAATATATTTCTATGCAATTTACATATTTTTCTGTGACATGTTTTTAAATTATTGTTTAATGTTTTAATTATACAAAGGTCATCCTTATTTTAGAAAATTTACATTTTTAAATTTTTCTTTATATAAATTATACTTTGCATAACAAATGAGAAATCATACTCATGCGCAGAAGGGTAATAATAACTTTTATTGAGTACCTACCATGTGCTAGGAATTTTACATACATAGTCCTTAGTTTATATATACTCTTCAATTTGCAACATAAGGATTACTACCTTCTTACTATAGATGAGGAAATATTATATATTAAAAGTAACTACCTTGTGTTTTACAAATCAATCAAGGACAAGTAGAGAGTAGTTAGAATTCAAAATTAGGTAGGTAGGTGTCAAAGCCTAAATTCTTTGTTTTATTAAATTTGCCCTTAGACTAAATCTCCAGAAGTAAAATAACTATTTCAAAGGGAAAACTCATTCTAAATCATTTGCTACATTATCCCAACCAAAGAGACTATTTGTATTTTTTTAATATTATTTATTTATTTATTCATGACAGAGAGAGAGAGAGAGAGAGAGAGAGAGAGAGGCAGAGATACAGGCAGAGGGAGAAGCAGGCTCCATGCAGGGAGCCCAAGGTGGGATTCGATCCGGGGTCTCCAGGATCATGCCCTGGGCTGAAGGCAGGCACTAAACCGCTGAGCCACCCAGGATCCCCACTATTTGTATTCTTGTCTGTATTTGAGACTTTCTTTTTAAAATCTTATTTACCAAGTTGCAAAATCCCCATTATTTCAAATAAAATTCAAAATTCTTCTTTGTTCAAAATTGTGATTTGTTGTAAGTTTAATTGGTATACTTTAATAACTTTAATGAACATTTTTTCTTGATTAATGATACTTCTGAAATATTTACCATTCTGATCTCTGATAACCTTTTAATCAGTCAGCATTTCACACTGAATAGTTTACTACCTAAATAATCATTGATGCAATGACATGGCAATTCACAAGATTTCCCCTAAAATTTGAAGAAGCTCTAAGTTTATTATTAAATTATAGCTGGGGATCATCCTCCTATCTCGTCTGGAAATATAATTGGTTTAAATATAATTGGATTCGTTTTTGTATCTTATTTTTAACTTTTTTTTTTAATTTAAAAGAGGGCTCTTCTGAATATGAAAGGTACAAATGCATGATTTTCCAAAAGCAAATTTCTTTAAACAAATTCAGGATATTACTTTAATAAACATAAAACAAAATCCTCTAAATTAAGATGAAATTCTTTATTTTTATCATTTTTACTGTCCTTTACCCATCCTACTTGCCATTTAATAAGTTAAATGAAAACAAAGAGAATTCCAGGAAAGAATTTATAATTTTATACATTTATGCATTATACATATAAATTTGAGTTTTTAATGTTACAATTCCTTGAACTGCTTCAAGGTTTTTGATCCTTTGCCTGAAATTTGAATACTTTTCCACCTAGAGTGGTATTCCCGTTAAGGAACCCATTAGTGATACTTTAGCATAATTTCTTGCTCAACTGTATATATTATTAAAATATCTTTTTTTTAAAGCAACTTCTATATTCTTATCTTACTGAATGTCATTAACAGAACCATGTTTATAGCTCAATATTAAAACATTACTGAACATGGACACCTACCTTAAATCTCTCATTAATTCTTAGGCTTTATCCATTATTTCTGATCTAAATGTTTGTTTACCCCCAACTTTAAGGGATTCATAACAATCTTTTAACCCAGGTTGAGAGACATTTGCTTTACCTAATCCTCGACACTGTAATTTCCTTGTTACGTCAGGTGACAAAAAACCCTTATCTTCTCTACTTCAGCTTTTAACTCCTTAAGAAAGGGAGAGTCTAATTTTAATGTTCATTTTCATGTAACATGTGGCAGTCATTAACATGCCCCTAGTGCCCCTAATTCTTTTCTTGCCCTTGACTTTCTGGGTACTTAGGGAAAACAATCTCTCTTATCTAAACAGTGATTAGAAGGAAAAGATCAACTACACGGGCAACATTTAATAGCCTGAAAGCTATGACTATTTCCCAATCAGAAATTTTCTTTCCACCTCACTGCTCTTCATCCTTGCTATCCTATCTTATTTTGGTTTCTTTCTTTCTTTAAATTTCCTATGATCTGTCCTCTATGTTTAAGTATTCCCCATTGTTTTCATTTCTTCCAGATGGATGTATTTGATGAGGATTGTTTTAAAAAAATTACTGTACATTCAATCTTTCCACAGCCACTAGAGAAAAAAAGTATCAGCCTTGGATTTTCAATCTTAGAGGTTAGGGTGTGAATGTGGTTCAAATTGACTGGGCTTAGAGTATTCCTCTCTCAGTTTTAGACATTATCTGTGTTATAATTATTGATTTTACATATTGCCTGGCACAGAACAGGCACTAGATAGGTGGTGAAGGAATGTTGTGATATGAAAAAATTCTTTCCAATATTCTGATCTTTGGTCTTCTAAGTTTCACATCCCTTTAATACTTATTCAATGAATTTTCATCCACCTTTACTCTGAATTATGACAAATAGAAATTTATAAAAAGTAATTTACATAGTAACATTACCTTTCCAAATCAAGGTAAAGGAGATTTTATCAAAATGTTAAGGCAGATGAATACTTGTATGTACTTTGTTTTCTCTTAGTATGTGTCTGTGTGTTGATGATTTAGGGGATAAAAAATATACATGTTGTTAAATTTCACAAAATATCTTCTCATGAAACCTACTTAAGTCAGTTTTCCAAAATATGATGAAATCAGAGAGATTTATTTTTTCTTATCTGATAAAGAATTCAATATCAACATTGAATCTTTCTAGTAATCATTTGACCTTTTCTTTAGTTTTGCCTTTTTGGAAAACATGAGGACTGTCCATTACTGAAAGCATTATAAAGATAATTTTACTGTATCACTTGGCTTGATTGCTTTTGACATTTATGGTGAATTTTAAGTGGATAGTGTGAGACTGTTTTGTTGTTGCTGTGTTTTGTTTTCTTCTAATACTCTTTCATATTATAGACCATTAGAACATTTTCTAGAATGGCCTAGAGGTAATGATTTGAAGGGAGATATTAGATCATGAACTATACTTATAGGGGAAGAAGTAGTTTTCTCTACCAAAGAATTAAAGAATCTTATCAATTTTTAACCAATACATCTTTTGGTAGGCCATTTAAATAATAATACTCCTAAAAAACAGCTTTAAAAATGAATTAAAAAAAAAAAAAAGGTCAAGCCTAATCTTCACATAAAGGAAACATGAAGTCATTTGAAATTCTGTTTGGTCTATCTTTTCTCTTTAGTTTCTGTTTATGAACAGATACTTCATTTGGGTTGGGGTACTTTTTACAAACAATCTTGGAGAATATTACTTAATTATACAGTTATATCCAAATGAACCTAAAGAGTTAAGCAAATTTGAATCTGTGAAACATATATTACTTTTTTTACATTGTTTTACCAATTACAATGAACATGTATTACTCTAAAGAGAAAGTGGTAAAAATCTCTGATAAAATAAACACATACACGATCAGCTAAGTATAAATCACTTGTATTAATATGATCTAAATAGGCACCAAAGATATCTAATTGTGGGGCTAGGTTCATGAGGGGACTGAGTGCCATCCCCCACTTTTTCAAGGGAAGTAGATCTTCCTGAAGTTTGGAGAAAACTACAGGATACCTTTGTGTATTCTCCAGAAACTTCAGTTTTACTTAAAGCCTAGAGGGAAACCTTCTTTCTTTATGCAGGTAAAATTACAGGAGGAGATTCTTCAGGGCTCTAGCTCACTAGGGCCTGTGACTAGTCTGCTGGAACAGAGAAATGGAAAGTCTGGTTTGGTTGTTGTTTTGGTGGTCTGGATGAAGGATGTGGTTGACTCAGCAGACAGCCATACACATTTTGAGGGAGTAAGATATTTTGCACTATATCAGCAATTTTTCACAATTTGTTTACATCAAGAATATTTGGTAGTCAGTTCAGTTTTTACATCTGAGGTTTGCCAGGTAATTTACTTTGCCAGATAATTTATTTCCTAGAGAATGAAGTTCTCTGACTTTGACAGGAAATTTTTTTAAAAAAATCTGTATTTTGTTTTATTTTTTTAAAATTTATTTGAAAGAGAAAGAGAACAGGAGCAGGGGACAGGGGGGAGAGGAAGAAGCAGGCTTCCCACTGTGATGGGAACCAGACATGGAGCTGGATCTCAGGACCCCAGGATCATGACCTGAGCCCAAGACAGACACTTAACCAGCTGAGCCACCCAGGTCTCTCAAAATTTGTATTTTAAAGAATTATTTCTAAATTTTGTTATTAGAATGGAAAAACATATTTGTATATTAAGTAGTATACATTGATTCAAATTAAAAACAATAATTTTTATAGATTAACTGAAATTACTGATTAGGAATCAGTGAAAATATGCAACATATTGAAGTATAGTTAATCTAATATTTTAAAGGACTAACTGATTTTGGTCTTGTTCTGGGTGCTTTTATAGTCAGCCTGACCATGAGGAGCCCAAAAGCACTAACTCAATAATTATTAGCAAATTAAAACTAAGTAAGAACAACAGTCTATCTAAAGATATGAGTACTTAGAAACCTACTTAAGAATA
The DNA here is from genome assembly GCF_048418805.1 of Vulpes vulpes. Taxonomy (NCBI): domain Eukaryota; kingdom Metazoa; phylum Chordata; class Mammalia; order Carnivora; family Canidae; genus Vulpes; species Vulpes vulpes. The sequence goes on along the minus strand of NC_132784.1, from coordinate 24,041,178 downwards.
AAATATAAGAGCAATAATGACATAGATTATTTTGCCATGTTTTTAAAATAAATTATGCAAATGTTGGATTAAAAGCATAAGAGAATATTTTTGGTAAATAAAGAAACAGGATAAAGAAGACATTAGCAAGAAACATACCCTTGAAGACTCATTTATAATCAATTTCAGCATCCTCTTTGGTTGTGAAGCATAATATGTCAATGTTGGGTACAGACTGATGCCATATACATGATCAAATAGATTTGGAATGAAACAAAAAGAAGCAGCTAAGCCTAAAGTTCTTTCAAACAACACAATCAAAGAATGCATATTAATATGCCTCACAGGTTAATTTCGTTTTTACCTTAGAGTGATGACAGGGTGGAAGTTAATGATTTAACACATTTGTCTTTATTATCAAGATAACTTAAAAGTCTCATAATATATTCAAGCAGGCTTTTGTTTGCTTTTGTAAGCACAGTGTTAACTAAGTACAGTGTGAACTTGTATATAGATAGGTACAGTCCTATTAGAAGGAAAATTCTGGGACTTATATGTAGGTTTATACTCTGAATGCCTGAACAACCAATGTGGTCTCACTGGAGAGAATGTGTCAAAAGATCATCCCCTTGATTATCTTTCAATGATCTTTATGTGATAATTAAAATTGTAAGTTCACAGATATGAATTACCAAGCAAGAGAAATGTACTGAAAAAAACTCTTTCAACTTGCCATTGATTTATTACTTTGCATATGGGAGAAGGGAAGAATCTAAGTATTTACAACTCTGAATCAACAAATTTATAGTTCAGGATAAAAACTGGCTCATTTGGTAAATATTTTTTCAAGCCAACCACAAATAAATCAACACCTTAAAGCCAAAATTGTGACAATGATGGACAGCAATGACAATGAAGCTTGAGAGCTAGATGGTGAGGTCTGGATATTCTGTTATAGGACACTAGTCATTTACATGTTATTAGGATTAGTAATGAAGTGAAAATAAAGGAGAATGCAAATTAGCCATCTTTCTATCCTGAAAAAAAAGGATCTTTGGATAAAATACGTAATAAAAGGAGCAGTAAAAGGTGTAAGATGATAGAGACATTTTGTGTCCACTCTGACAAGCAATCTTACTATTCAGTAGAAACAATTTAAAATTGCCAACAGTAATTCTACTATACATCTTTCCCCTCTATTCAAGCCATCTCCCTTCAGTGGCATAGTTTACAAAGCAGTTTTAAAAAATATACTGCAGCCATTTATATCCATGCATATATGTAAACTACGGTTCTAAAAAAAAAAGTGTCATACAAAGATGAATAGAGAATTTCTCTTAATATTGCCCTTGATCTTTGGTAATAGCTCTCTTTCATCTGGAACAATTTTCTAAAATTATCTGTTAAACATTGAAAAACAAAGGACTACAGAGTTTTGATTATTTTTTATAGAGGCCATGTGAAATGTTTTACTTTTATATCCCAATATATTGTGGAAGTAAATGTAAATTTTATGTGAGATATTAAAGAATTTGTCTTTTATTTAGTCATTTCTTTTTGGTGTAATTCTTTTGTTCTCCCTTCCAAAATCATTGAGTCTCTTATACCAGTTAATATTTGTTGCTAAATGCTTAAAAATATTGTCATGGTTCTTATTTAGCCTTTTATGAATAAGCAAAATCCATAGGAACAAATGAAGCCCACAGAAGCAAAGTGACTGGCCTAAGCTAGTTGCTGAGTTAGAACCCTGTTAAATGGTCCTGACTCACCTAGGTTCTTATTTTCCAATTCATTCTCTGGACACAAAAAATCATGGGTAAGGTGAGATCAATTTTCGAAAAACCAAAAATGAAATGAAAGATGCCAAGAAACAGAGCACAAAAGAGAAATGTGAGATTAGGTTGAGGTTACTAAACTGTAGCTTTTATGCCTATTTTGGTACTACTCAGCTTCTCCAATTATACCTGTTGTATGCCCTTGTATCACTAGATTTAATGTGAGAAACAACAGTTCTGTCTGTTGGAGGTAATATTTTGCAAGCCCCTTTCTGACTGATGTTGAGTCTTGAAAAGAAAATGTTGGAAAAAGGGTATTTTTTTCCATTAAACTTATTTTTGAACTTCCATTAAATTTGCTTTAATTTTTTTACCCTCTAGGCAATATACCCAGTGTTTATTTCCATTATATTGAAAATTCTAAAAATATTTAATCCTAGTCAGACAAGTCATCTCAGAGCTTAGATACAGAGTAACAGTCCCCTACAAGTGGTGGGAGGAAAGTAGTCCCAACTGAACCACCAGAGGAAAAACCACCAAGGAGAGATGAAAACAAAGTAAATGGGGTGAGTATCCCAAAAGGCCACAGTGGGAACTCCAGCCATGGTCCAGGAGACAAAGGGAACAAAGACAACTGGAAGGAGCCAGATAGAAAAGACAGGAAAAAGGATCAGGACTCCCAATCTGCACCTGAGCCAAAGAAATCTGAAGAAAATCCAGCTTCCAAGTTCAGTTCTGCAAGCAAGTATGCTGTTCTCTCCATTGCTGGCGAAGATGAGAACAAGGGAGAAGATTACACTGAATAGACCTCTGCATACTGTGCTTTCTCCTACTCTCTTCTCCATGGAACATTTGAAAGCAAATCAAACATCTATCCAGACAACACAATGAAGCTTACCCTATCCTGGAGACCTTTCTTAACTTAAAAAAAAAATAATAAATAAATAAATGAAGAAAAAAAATAATTCACCTGTTGGGTTTTTCTGGTTAGCTTTTTACTGTGCCCCTTTCCTAACTTCCTTCTGAAGAAGATAGACAAATTGTTGACTTTCATTTTTCTAGAAGTAATTGGCACAATGTGAAATATTTGATCATTTCTTATCATGCTTCACTCTCCTGTTCCTCTGCTCTGCTAGAAGGTAACTTGTACCTAGACTAAATGTTTTGAATGTCTAAGGAGGTGTTTGTTCTCATTTCTGACCCTTCACAGCATTACTACAGATGCAACACAGTTGTGGCATTTTGGACATTTCTTTACCCACAACTCTGTGCTTTTGATTTCAAGTCTCAGCCCATGCCATGAGATTGAAAAAACTTTTTAATAAATGTCATTGAATACCTAGGGGCACAAATAAAATTGTCACAAATGTTAGAAGTGCTAGAGGTCTGCAGGATCATTCCTACATGAAATCTGAGACTCAGGCTGAGACTTTATTCTTCCTTTGAATGTATACTTAGTGCCATGCACTAGGCTGAGCACATTAGATAATCCTATATCTGAGAAACATGGGTTAAGCTATCACCAAAGGCAGTCAAGCAAGGAGGAAGAACAGCCAGGTAGGGCCTGAGGAAAATGCCAATCAGCCTGAAGTCTAGGGAGGAAAAGGAGAACCGGGACTTGGCAGTTTGTAAATATGTGGCAGTGGTGCCTGACTTCTTCCTTCACATGGAAAACTCCGGTGGTGAGCAGTGGGTGTGCAGGGTCACTAGGTCCTCTGACACCACCACCCCTTATCCCCAAAATGCAGGGCTGGGCTTGTGATTTACAAGCTCTGATAATTCCTTAGATTAACTCTCTTTTGATACTTTAGCCTTGGCCACAGTGTTCATTTCCTGTGTGTAGCCCTGGCAGGGATAACAAGCATATAGTTCTCTAGCTTCTTTCCTCCCCGTCCCCCCCGCCCCCATCATCTTCTTTACACTCAGGTGCACTTGAATGCTTTTCCAAAGAAGCTAAAAATTGTCTCCTATATCTCGTAGAAGGAGCCACATCAATTATGCCTTTGTTTCAGCATTAGTCATGATTACATCCTTTCTCTACAGCCTTTACTTAATTTGAAATTTAAATTGATTATCGTCATTTTCAATATTAGCAATAGACTATAGTCTCTTGCTTATAATTAATAGTGTACAAATATGCCACAAGTGAATTGAATTTAATATATCTGTCCCATGACCTGGGGCAAATGTGTTGATCAGCATCTCCTTTCGAGAGAGCAGCTGTCCTCAGTCCTAAGCCAAGGTGACATTTAGCATCTGTGGACTCCTTTATCGACAGTCTCAGAAGAGTGGCCCCAGATTGAATCAGCTTTAACTGCTGTTTCCATTTAAGATACAGTGAGTTATATTGGCAAACCAAGGTGGCAGGAGCTGATGCCGCCACTAAGTGTAGCACCTGGTATTTGAATAACACAGGATTTCTGCCACTGGATCAGTCAATTCAGCATCACCGATCAGCTTGAAATGCTCTAGAGGAAAGTATTTATTTTCTGCCATAAACAGCACTATTTGGTATAACAACAATCATTCGGGGTCACTGCCATTACCCATCCCATCACATTTGACTTTTCACGGACTCAAAAAGAAAAGAAGAAAGATTGTCCGAGTCCAAAATAACATTAATAAGTAGTTAATAAATAGTTACAAATTAGTTAAGAGAAAATTGCTTTCTGGGATATTAAGATAGAAGAGGTCATTTGAGGTTAGTACTGGACAGAGATTAATTTTTATTGACATTTATATCCTACCTCTGAGCTTTAAGAAAATAAAAATGGAATCAAATCAGGTCAAGCAAGTACAAATGAGTAGATATTGCTGAGAACTAAAACTGCGTGAGCACCTAAACACCTAAACCCAAATTAAACACCAGCAACTCTGAATTGCAACCCCACCTGGGAATCACGCTGGGGGAGAAAATACAGAGGGTTTATTTAGAAAGTCTTGGCAGTAGGAAAGTAGGGGGGGAAAGCTTCAAGATTGCTAATTTATTTTGCTAAGGAGCTCATCAAGACTACTAGACACAGGAAGGATTTCAGACTGTCTCATAAAGTGGCTTACAATCAATTGCAGAGCTAGACATATTAGTCTAGAATCAAAACATTATTGCTTTTAGTCATTGAACATAACTGAGCACAGCATGCTATAGAAAGATTGCAGGCCGCCAAAACCACTTGGCTTTAGGAGATTTTTCAGCTTTTTGCAAATGACAAAAACATACGCAGAGCAGTAGCCTTCCTTTCAAGCAACTTCCTGTCAGAGGATCACCTTAAATTGCAACTTAAAACTTTGTTGCTGATATGGTTTATTTTCCTCTTGATCCTTCCAGAAACTCTCCTTTATTACTTTAAATGATGTATTTCTCACCAAGCATCGTATTCATACTGGAGTTCTAGCATTAAAACAAGAGTCATTTCCCTGGGGAGGGACAGGGGGAACATATATATTGTCACTTTTGCAAAAGAAATTTTCATTAAAACACTAGCATCTGTGACTCTCAAAAGTGAAATAAAATATAAAGCTTGCAAAGGCATAAAAATACCTGTTCTCCAAATTATAGGACTTAAGCACTACAATTTTGCTGCTGAAGCTGTTGAACATTTTAAGGAGTGCTTCTAATCCCCTTTATAGCTCTGTGCTGAATGCAGAAACACTGTTCTCTGGTGAGAGAGTGATCTTACAAGTGTTAAAAAAAAAAGTGTTGGCTTTTGCAAGGTTATGGAGAACCCCCTGACCTTCTTTCCTTATTCTGTGTTCTACCCAGAGATGTGTGCTTTACCAGCACTGGTTGAGGAATTGTGTACATTTCTAACCCAGATCCCCATCACCAGACGTGAGCTCCTGAGTTCCACCTGAATTCAGGTTCCTTGACTTTGACTATCAAACAAATAGCACCTGGCTAGCTCTCCAGCCCAGTACACAAAGTAAACTTTCTACATTATTGGTAAAAATAACAGCCGTCTTTGACGCAAGAACTAGTTCTCTGCTGTACTTGAGGTAGGCTCTTTTCTTACAAGTGAAGAAAGCATGGAAACTGCTTTGTTCATTGTGAGACAAACAGGAATATTTCTGAAATAATCTACTTGTCCATTTTGGTGGACTATTACAGGAGTGGCATTCCAGAAACAAATTTGGGTCATGCTAGTCCAATATATTCTATTGCACTAAAGCTTTGGTGAAGAAATGCCTTAAAAAAGATCTAAAACAAAAAATCATAATAATCAAAATGCTTTAGTTATCTTGGAATTATTTGTGTTGAGATGTCTAGCTGCTTCTCTAAGTCAAATGTTTTTGTTTCTGTTTTTAAATCAGTCTTCTATGCGTCTGTGCCCATGACACTATTCTGCATACTTCTAATCTTATTTTGATTTAGGAAAGCAAACCTGCATTTCACCCTCTGCTAATATTCTGGATGATTTGAGCTCTATTCTACTCAGTCTGGAAGTAGTTCTCACTTTGCTCCAATTCTTTTAAAACCTGAATACTTACAAAAGAATGTAACTGCTTAGGAAGATAAGCTGCTTCTAGATTAATTTAAAAACAATTGCCATGGAAGCAAAGGAAGCAACACCACTTATTAAGAGAATGCATCATGTTTTGAGTAGTAGTCATCATTAGCAATAACATTCATCAATCTATCCATTAGTTCATGCAACAGATGCCTATTAGGAACAATTTCTCATTTAGTGGTTCCAAATACAGCTGAGAGAAACTTAGATGCAAGAAAACAAAGTTCATATACCTTAGTGTAGTTATTCACACTAAGAGTTAAGCTACTTTTGGTCTAATTTTTTTCTCTTTCTCCTGACTTTATTCAAATTATTGATGATTCTGTAAGTTCATAATGGTACTTGCAGACCAAAGAATGAGGAAAAGAACCTGGAGTAAGCTCAAGGGAGTGACAGTAGGGAGGCTATAGCACTCCACCGACAAATGTTACTGCTCGATGTTTAAGACAGCAAATCAGGTAGGAAATCACCATGACTAAATAATGTCTGGGCAACAAATTCTATAATCTATGGTGCCAGGATGGGAAAAGACATAGCATATAGCTGATTGATAACTTGATTGATCTTTAAACATAGAATAAGTCTAATAAAATTATCATTTATAAATATATCACTAAAAATAGTTTCACCCAATGACTTATAAGAATATAAATATGTTTATTTGAAATATAAAAATAGAATGAAAAGGAATATATTGTGACATCTCATTCTATTCGATTTAAAATTAAATGTTATTTGGGTGGCTTTATTCTAGCAATTTGGCAATTTACTAAGGTAATAAAAGAATTCATTTTAACTAATAACTGCTCACAAAAGGGCTTTCTACATTACAGCTGAGTTTTATTGAATTTGAACCTGGTCTGGCATTAACATTGCTGTTTAACTGATATAGCATTTATTATGCTATATTCTACTCATTGCTTGAACATTAGCCCTACCATTTCCTCAAATGCACTTTAGAGAAGTATTTAAAGAAGTGTTCACTTGCATAAAATGTATGTTTATTTCATTAATAACTTTATCATCGAATTAAAACTATATTTTAAAATATACACAAGCTTAATGACTTGGCTATTTTGCAGACTGATCTTTGGACCTCAAGAAGATTCAGAATCAATTAAAAGCTGGATTAGAGTTAGCTTCTTTTTAGAACTCATCACTTCTCTTTCATGCCTAGAAAGACTTTACAAAAATTAATAGTAAACATTTTTAAAAGAGTGTTAATGGTAAGATTTATTTTTATGTTCAAATGGAATTAAGTTAAACCTGTCTATGTGTGTACCACAATACCTTGAGGACATGTACTAATAACAATAGTTAACTCCACTTATTATGGGCAAGCAACTGTTATAGATGATCTCATTTAATCGTAATTATATCATAATGAAGTAGGTTCCATTATTTCCATTTGCAAGTGACAGCAATAATATATAAAGACAGGCCATTGGTAGCTTGCTCAGGATAACAGCCAATTGCTTTGTGCTATGTGATTTATATTTGGTACAATCATAATGTATGATTATATCATAATGTATGATTATACCAATAATAACTTGGTGGTTTCATTTTTAAGTAACATTTCATTAAATGAAAATGTTATTTAGGTAGTAACCACTTGTATGATTCCCAGGAATCTTAAATTTTCTGTTTACAAATTTTCTGACTTCCAATTGGCATCATATTGAAAATTAACGTTCCCAGAGAAAGTTGCTTTTGACATTAATTATAATAAATTAAAAATAAACACCATCCATATGCATTTGGTTTTTAAGTGAATTTGGCAGTCCTAGCTTTTTGTGTGGGTGTGGTAAGCAATCTTATATATCCTATGAATTCAAAGGAGCTAATTAGAGTTCATTTTTTTCCCCAGAGTTCCAAAAGTATGTGAATATATGTGTGTTAGCTACATTTAAAATGTAAATGCTCTTGGGGTGCCTGGATGGTTTATTTGGTTAAGCAGCTAACTCATGATTTCCACTCAGGTTATGATCATGGGATTGTGGGATCAAACATCAGGTCAGGCTCCCCACTCAGCGAGGAGTCTGCTTTAGATGCTCTCTCTCCCTTTGCTCCTGCTCCACTTGTGTGCACAGGCATGTACTTTCTCTGTCTCAAATAAATCTTAAAAAAAAAATAAAATGCAAATGCTCTTGAGACATAGGTGGCTTAGAGTCACATTGAGCTCTATCTGATAATGGGTGGATCAGGTTTTTAAATGAAGGAAAGGTGAAATGAGTAATATGTCCCTTGGTATCTGGATTGGAAGGTCTCGGAGAGAATCAGAAAACCATGAGTTTATTGACTGAGAGGAAGAACTTTTGTAGATTTTATATTCTTATCTAAGTTTGACACCTATGTCAAGGAGAATCTGATTTAAAGCTTCCGAGGTATTGTGAGGTATCGCAGGGAACTCAATGGAGATCAGAGATCCACCAAATCCAGGGACAAGAGCAGGGGCAGCTATTCTCTGTCTGGGTCCTGCTCTCTTACAGTCATTCTTGCTGTGTCTTACTTTCTCTGGTAAAATTTGGATAATTGACAGGGTAATTGTCCTAAAGAACAGAGATGAAAGGTTAAGAATAATTCCTAAGTCATCCTGGCAACGACAGTCAAGTAGATCAAGTAGGTATAAATATGGCATAAAATATAGATTTCCCAGGTTACTCCTGAAACTTAATGTGACAGAAAATTTAATGACAAAAATCGATATAATAGAATAAATTTTCCTGACTGCTGGTAGTTTATTGATATAGATGAAAGTGATCATTAGACCAAGTCAGCTTACCAACGCAAAGCTCTCAAATTAATCAGTCTCCAATTGTTCTGTTCATAGCTATATTCAAAGATGACTTCTAGATTAATTCTGCAACCTCTAAAATCTGTGTTTGTGAGTCTCAGCTTGAGCTAGAAAGTTTTTCTAACATTTTATTTTTTCTTTTATATCTAAACCTATGACTTTAATTAATTCCCAATTAAGCCTTATTCTAGAAAGCGTAAGTATTTATAATAGTGATCTTTTTGCACTGTGCTCAGTGGAGAGCCTGCTTCTCCCTCTGCCTCTGCCTCTGGTCCTTCCTGCACCCGTACTCTCTAAAATAAATAAAATATTTTTAAAAAGTAGTCCAGAAATTGTATCAGTTATTTTATTATTTTAAAATAGTTCCTTAAAAATATGTGTGTAGCTCTTACATGAGCCATGGGTGAGTTCAACAACTCCTGCTCTGCCCTGAGGGTCTGGTATTCCTGAAGACAGAACCCAGCTCCTCCTGCTGGTTATTTGACCCCTGTGAAGAGTAGCCTGTGAAAAGGTGGTCTTTCTGGCATCTTGATAAGATCTGTGTTGTATGTTGTTCCTATGATACTATCAATACAACAAGGTGTTAGAGAAACTGGGAGCTGATATACTTTATATTTTAGATAACACTTTATTGAGTGGGGTTGGTTTATTCTGAGAAATATCTGCAAAACAGGTAAAAAATGATTCTTTTTTTTTTTTTTGTCCTTTACCTTCACATTTTATTGAGGCTGAAAGTTGCCTGAACTACCAATCCAGTTAGATCATACTTTTTCCTCCATATTTCAAAATCCCTGGTTGAAGCAACACAAAGATTTCTATAAATGAAAAAAAAAAAAAGCCTCTCACAAATGTTGGAATACTTTCATTTTATAATTTAAAAATATGTTAGTGTAAAATTTGGCACCTAGAACAATATACATCCCTTCGTTGGATTTCAGTAAATACCTGTTGAGTGAATCAGCCAGGCTCCCTCTTATACTTTTAGGGCATTTTACACCTGCCTCTATCATAGTATTCATAAGATTGCATAATGATCAGATGTTCCCATGTTTGTCACCATAGCTAGGCTGCAACTTGGTTCATTTCTATACCCTCAGACTATAACAAAGTGCCTGGCACATGGCAGACACTGAATAAATATTTTTTCACTAAAGGACATCAAACAAACAAAAAACCTTATATTTTCAGTATCAGTCAGTGCTGACATAACTAACTTCCCATGAGTGGCCTATGGTAATTGTAGATGTGCCTCCAGAGACTTCATTCATTCGATAGAATGAAATAGGATCCAATATTATAAACATTTAAGCAGTGATTGGAATTAAATATTAGTATAATTGATTAATGGATTATAATGAAGGTGATTAATCATAGGTCCTTTAATTTTTTAAGGTTATGAGGATTTTAGATAATGTATACTTTTCTTAGCCTAATAGGATATTAGGAAGCAATATCAAAGAATTGAAAAATCATAATCTAAATGCTTTTCCTCTGTTAACAACCCCAGGGATCAGCTATGATGGTTTTCAGTTTAAGAATTTGAGGCATAAGGAATGTAACAGATTTTTTTTCCAGTCTGCCAGAGGAAACTTGCTTCTGGCAGTTGGTCTAATGGAAAGCTCACCACTCTAGGAATTGAGCTGTGGTATTAGGCTAGCGTTGTCATTGCTTATTGGCTATAGATAATTCATTTAGTTGGACTCTAGAAGTATTTTCTGAAACTTACTACATACCTTGTGTAGTGCTACGCACTAAACACACAAAGATGAATGAGACAGTCTATCTTTTGCATTTTGTCATCTGCCTTCTTGAAGGATGTGAGCATTTTAAAATGACGGAGAAGAAAATCCACCTAAAACGTATAGCATGAGCAAAGTCATTAAGGCTTGAAATTGTCCTCATTTGTTCCTCAGTGTTGGACTAGAATAAATATTCCATTGAGAATGAAATGCAGTATACATGTGAAAAAATTGTATTGTAGTTAAGTGTGATAGCATGAAAGATCGTGAGTTATTTTTTTTTAAGATTTTATTTATTTATTCATGAGAGACACAGGAAGAGAGGCTGAGACACAGAGAGAAGCAGGCTCCTCACAGGGAGCCTCATGTGGGATTCAATCCCAGGACCCTGGAATCACGCCCTGAGTGAAAGGCAGACGCTCAACTGCTGAGCCACCCAGGTGTCCCTGTAAGAGTTATTCTAAAGATTTTGGACTTTATTCATTAAAGCACACTTAAATTTCAATACAACTATTTGCTGACATATAGATAGACAGATGATGATAGATATAGATAGATAGATATAGATTATAGATATAGATATAGATATAGATGATATAGATAGATATTTTTTTTGTCCAGGTGAACTTCTTTCCTTTCTCAGTTTTTTAAAAAATATTTTATTTATTCATGAGAGACACAAAGAGAGAGGCAGAGACATAGAAGGAAAAGCAGGCTCCCTGCAGGGAGCCCAATGCAGAACTCGATCCCAGGACCCAGGGACCTACCCTGAGCCGAAGGCAGATGCTCAACCACTGAGCCACCAAGCCACCCAGATGTCCCCTCAGTCTTCTTCCATCACTGTTAGAGATTCATTCTTTTTTTTTTAAACATTAATTTATTTATTAGAGAGAGAGAGAGGGAAAAGCAGGCTTCATGCAGGAAGCCCAACATGGGACCTGATCCTGGGTCTCCAGGATCACACCTTGGGCTAAAGGCGGCGCTAAACCGCTGAGCCACCTGGGCTGCCCTAGAGATTCATTCTTGCTTGGAAGCATAGGCCATCGTTCAGAGTCCTGAGAACAAATAACCTGTTGGCTTGGAGCTGAGTTGTCTCCCTAAAGCTTTTTGACGGCGGAAGGCCCCAGTACCCTAACCCTTGTGCCCCAACGTTCTCTGGCTCTGACCCTTGTCTCAGCTCATTATGACCTCACTGGGGCGATGGCATCTGAGTGGGGTTTGAGGGCGAAGCAGGAGCTCTGTAAATGGCGAGTGAGGGAAGACTGGTTGAGGCCGAGGAGTGTTAGAAACAAAGACAAAGGCATGAAATCACAAGAGGTGTTACACGACCAACAAAAGGAGGGCAGTGTTTGCCAGGAAGAGGAAGGAGATGGCAAACAGAGTTTGTCCTGAGTCCTGCAGAGCCCCCCAAGGAGTCTGGACTCAATTTGGGAGACAGGTAAGGGACAAAGAGTCCCTTTTAATATCTTTAAATTTTTTTTACTGAAGTATAGTTGACATATTAGTATCTGGTATACAACGTAATGACTTGGCACTTCTGTACTCAGTGCTCACCATCATAAGTGTAGTTACCATGCGTCACCATACAACATTATCACAGAATTATCGACTATATTCTCTATGCTATACCCTTTTTGTATGACTTATTTATTTTACAAATGGAATTTTGTACCTTTTCATCCTCTTCACCAATTTCACCCATCCCTCACCCCTCTTTTCTCTCGCAACCACCAGTTCTATATTTGAGTGTTTCTGGTTTTTTGTTTGTTTGTTCCTTAGACTTTCAGTTATATATTTGAGTCTGTTTCTGTTTTTTTGTTTGTTCCTTAGACTTTCAGATTTCACATTAAAGGAAATCATATGGTATTTGTCTTTCTCTGTCTGACTTACTTCATCTGGCATAGTACCTTCTAGATCTATCCATGTTGTCCGTTACTACTAAATTAAAAAAATGGAGCTAACATGCAGGTTGGGAGAGATTGTAATATGCCTTGAATGCTAGTCATATTGTTTAGGTAGCCAGCAAGTATTTTAAGAACAGACATGTCATGATTAGCTCAGCAGAACTGTGATAAATATGGAGGGAAGCTTAAAAGCATGGAATCTGTTTGGAGTCAAATAGACTTCCATTTCAATTCCTGCTTCACTGCTTACAAGATGTGTAGCCTTGGAAAAGATGCTTCAGTTCTCCAAAGTTTTGTATCTCGTCTGTGACATAAAGATAACATGTGAGTTAATGAATAGTGCCTGGCACACAGTGAGCACTAAATGGCAGCTATAAAGTTATTCTTAAAGGGAATTGGTGGAAGAACTTTACAGAAGTAGCATTGCCACAATGTGTTAGTTATGAATTTGAGGAGGAAAAACAATCCTTTAAACACCACCCAAACGTAAAGGCAGAGTATCCTAACTTCCAGATTTGTCCAGGACTCAGGAGGTTCTTAAGACATAGATCATTTAGTGCTAAAACTGGGAAATGTCAGTTAGAATGGAAGGGATAATAACCCTGTATAAGGGGCTTTCCTCACATCAGCTCTATGAAGAAATCTGATTATTCATAATAAACAGTAGAAATTGGGGTTCAAGCTCAGGTTTTCATGATTATGGAGGGCAACGAATATGTTTAAATATAGTAGTTCCAGAGTCAAACTACCTGTTTAAATACTGGCACAACCATCTGCCATAAATGTAGCTTTCAGAATGTTGACCACTATGCCTTGGTTGTCCCTGTAAAATGAAGTTATTAATTCATTTATGCATTTTCTCATAAGTTGATGTAAGAATTAAATGAAATAGTACATATAAGCAGCTTATATTGGTGCTTGCATCTGGTAAACTACCAAAAGAACACATGCTATGGTTAAGCAATGTATACCCTTCCACATAACCAGTATACTCCATAATATACAGCTTTAAAATGAAAGAGTATAAGGGGCTCAATTTTATGTCCTTTGAGTTTGACTCATCAGAGGGTATTCGGTGATTATGTCTAATAGGCAACTGAGAACATGAATTTGGAGCTCATAGGGCCAGAGATCATATAGGGATCTAGTCTATTACACTAGATAATGGTTAATGATGTGGTAAGTCATGGGTGGATCCTTATAGAGAAAGGCGTGTGGTGAGAAGAGGCTACTGCCAGGACAGTAATGATGTTGGGAAGAAAATATCAATTAGATAATTTCAGGCATCCAGTCTGGGATGACTACTAAGCTTATTTTTAACAGGGAGATAAAATGCAAGCTCAATATGCATTATGCATGTTATATAACGCCTAGGGGATGAAGAGGTGGGCTGCAACTGGGTAGCAGTAGGGAACAAGAAGCAATTGAACTTACATGGTTCTCTAAGGGGTTTAAGAAAAGTTTAAAGCTTAAATTTCAGATTCAAGTACCCTGGAGGGTTTTATGTGTTACACTGAATAAAATGAATTAGATAATGAAAGTATACATACTTCTTTGATAATTCAGAAGGCACTTCAAAACATTGTATTGTGTTTCAAGTTGATTTTTTTTTTAAACCACTGTTACAACTTTAGAAGTTCTGGTTAATAAAGCATTTTAACTGATGCCATTTTGAATAAGAGAAAAGTTAATAAATGCAACAGAACAGAAACACAATGGAATAAAATCCCAACACGTCACGGCACTACACGTACTTTCAAAAATATTCCTGATCTAAGCATTAATGCAAATAAGTTATTCACCAAGAACATTATATTAACAATTCTTTGAGTTCACCATTTTTCATTTTCTCTCATCAAAATGGACTACTTAACTTGGCTTCTTTTTCACTGAGCCTGAATGTCTGCCAGTATGCTATGTGTAAAATCTCTCATCAGAATCACTGGAGAACTGGAAGGAATTGGCAAAATATGAAGGAGGAAATGTTAAGTGATAGAATAGGAGTGGCAACTTCAAATATCCTTTGTAACAAAGAATTTTCTTACATCAGAGTATAGCAGGATAGCTTAGGAAAAATTCTTTGAGGAAATTGAGTTACTCCCGAAAACCAACATAACCAGCTCATTTGCAAGTGAGCAAGGTGTGAAGCCATTATCACCCCATTCCGTGCACCCTGGTTTATTCTACGCACATCTTCAGCAACACCATTGGGGAAAGTGCCAAATGGGAGTATGTGATTCAGGATGAGATGATCTTAGTTGATTTTTCTGGCTGCAGAATTCATTTCAGGAGACCCAAGACAGGGTTTGGTGTGTGGGAGTTGAATGAAAGGGCTTCAAAATTAAAAATAATATCTCTCTGAAACTCAGAGAGCGAGCCAGCAAACCAAAGTGCCTTGGCACGCATCCATAATGGTGTTCTGTCTGTATTGGGAGTAATGCAAATCATCGCTGAGTTGAACGATGTTCCTGTGAAAGTTTTAATTTCATAAGGAAGAGAATTACCCATAATCATTGTGTTATTAATACATAAAAACAGACCAACATGAGCCATAGATTAACCATTGCTTTTTAATTTAACACCCTGGAGAGGGAACGCCAGGTAATTATGCTTTATCACTGAACAGTAAGCACAGATATTTGTCTTTTGTGGATGTCTTTGTAACAGCTTGCAAAATCTTTAGCCAAGAGGTCCCTTTTCTAACACCTTACGTGCTATAGTATGATAGTCTGTCCTTACGTTGGGTATGATAGCTGCTTATTTATACTCTTCTAATTTTCTTTTTCTTTTTCTTTTTTTTAATTTTTTTTTTCTTCTAATTTTCAAAAGCCTAAGTGCAAAGATGACTTTTACTGAAAATCATAAGTAATTGTACTTATTTGAGGACATATAAGAAACATTCAGGACTACTTAGCACAGATGTTGAAAATGTTCTGTTTATCCTATTATGTATAATCAGATTAACCTTTCCTTTTGTGCTATAATTATTACACAAAATGGCAAGGTTCATTTGGTGAGACAGGGTTTTCTTTTAATGAGCTCACTTATGTAGATCTCTTGATTAAAGGAGAAATAAGAGAAATGGGAGCAATTAGTTTTTTGCCTGCCCAAGTTCTGCTAATTTGAATCAGCTAAAATTAGAGACGGGCTCAAGTGGTTTGCTTTGAACCTTAGATCACTCTCTTTATAGTTCCACAACTAACACTGTAGTTTTGCCCATAATACTTTAACCTGTATTACTGAACATTCATTTCTAAACTGGACATTTTGCTTGACTTTTCTTTTCAATAATCCATCTTACAAACAGTTTCCTGGAACAATCTGCTTAAAATATTTCTGAGTATATAACACTTCTCAAAAAACCTTTGATGGTTTCCTACTAATATATGAATTATAAATGTCTCACCTGGCAGTTAGACCTGCATATGGCAAATTCAGACTTTTCCAGAGGTTACCAATTAGCAGCCAAAGCCATCAGTCTTTGGCAAGTGTAATTTGTTTGATGTACAGAGTAGTTTTTAAAATGTTGAAAACAGTTACTCCTACTTAAAAATCAGAAGAGATCTCATTTTTTAAAAAAGCACGTATTCTGGCAATATTGTTACCCGTTTCAATGAAACAATAGTCATCACTGGGAGTTTACTGTCTCCTTTACTCAGGGGAGTAGGCCATCTAGTTTTCCATAACCTCATACTCTTTCTGCCTTATACCTGGCCCACTTGACTCACATCACCTGCCTGTAGGAACTGTGATTTGCAACCCCCAACATTTACTGTTCTCCCAGAAGAACCGTCATTAAGACACATTGATCTTGCCCTGTCCATCCCTATCTCTGTGCCATTCTGCTATGTTGCTCACCTAATGTCTTTGTTAATATATACCATCATTTTAACACCCCTTCCAAGTTCTTCTGTACAAGAAGAACTATTTTTTCTGTCCTCAAGGATTATGCCTGCCATGACCTTTCACATTTCACATTGTCTTTGGTCATAGAACTCATTTGGCTTTGGATCTTGAAAGAGGCCTAATTCCTAATTTTCTATGTATGGTTTACTTCCCCAAATACATTATAAGCTACTTGATGATTGGGGCAATTTATCTTTTTATAAATCCAGGTAAGGTACCAAATTATGTAAATAATAGGCATTCAATAAATGTTGAAAATTGAACTATACTAGGTATTCTGAGTACTAGAAATCTAATTAAAAAAGCATTGCCTTTTCCAACATTAAAGTTTAGCATGGAAAGACTATCTTACATGGTGAAAATTATAGGGCAATGTAATATGAAGGAGACTGTAGATTATTTTGAAAAATATTATTAATTAAATACCTAGCTTCCAGGCCCTGCTGTAAGTATTTTTCTTGAATCAATGCCTGTAATTGGGATACCTGGGTGGCTCAGTGGTTTAGTACATGCCTTCGGCCCAGGGCGTGATTCTGCAGTCCTGGGATCGAGTCCCACGTCAGGCTGCCTGCATGGAGCCTGCTTCTCCCTCTGCCTGTGTCTCTCATTCTCTCTCTCTCTCTGTATCTCTCCTGAACAAATATATATATATATATATATATTTTTTTTTTTAAATGCCTATAATCCTCACAATTCAGTGAGGCATGTTCTTAGGGAGTTCAAGAGTATAGGTACTTTCATAAGGATGTCAAGGTTACAAGTGATAGAATCAGGATGTGAACCTGGACTCTGTAAGTGAAGGGGAGTAAGAATGGAGTGAATAATTTGTACTGTGAATCCAAAGTGGTGGCTTCCTAGAAATGGTGGCATGTGGATTTTCTCTTGCGATAGAATCCATCACATAGAGAAGGGTAAAGCACACCAGGGCATAGTGTTCCAAAATCTATAAAGAACTTATTAAACTCAACACCAAAGAAACAAACAATCCAATCATTAAATGGGCAAAAGACATGAAGAGAAATCTCACAGAGGAAGACATGGACATGGCCAACATGCACATGAGAAAATGTTCTGCATCACTTGCCATCAGGGAAATACAAATCAAAACCACAATGAGATACCACCTCACACCAGTGAGAATGGGGAAAATTAACAAGGCAGGAAACAACAAATGTTGGAGAGGATACGGAGAAAAGGGAACCCTCTTACACTGTTGGTGGGACTGTGAACTGGTGCAGCCACTCTGGAAAACTGTGTGGAGGTTCCTCAAAGAGTTAAAAATAGACCTGCCCTACGACCCAGCAATTGCACTGTTGGGGATTTACCCAAAGATTCAGATGCAATGAAACGTCGGGACACCTGCACCCCGATGTTTCTATCAGCAATGGCCACAATAGCCAAACTGTGGAAGGAGCCTCGGTGTCCATCGAAAGATGAATGGATAAAGAAGATGTGGTTTATGTATACAATGGAATATTACTCAGCAATTAGAAACGACAAATACACACCATTTGCTTCAACGTGGATGAAACTGGAGGGTATTATGCTGAGTGAAGTAAGTCAATCGGAGAAGGACAAACAGTGTATGTTCTCGTTCATTTGGGGAATATAAATAATAGTGAAAGGGAATATAAAGGAAGGGAAAAGAAATGTTGGGAAATATCAGGAAGGGAGACAGAACATAAAGACTCCTAACTCGGGGAAACGAACTAGGGGTGGTGGAAGGGGAGGAGGGCGGGTGTTGGAGGGGATTGGGTGACGGGCACTGAGGTGGACACTTGACGGGATGAGCACTGGGTGTTTTTCTGTATGTTGGTAAATTGAACACCAATAAAAATTAATTTAAAAAATTAATTTTTAAAGATTGTATTTATTTATTTGACAGAAAGCACAAGCAGGGGAAAGCAGGAGTGGGAGGGGGAGAAGCAGACTCTCCATGAGCAGGGAGCCTGATGTGGGTTCGATCCCAAATACCTAGGATCATGACTTGAGCCAATGGCAGATGCTTAACTGACTGAGCCACTCAGGTGCCTTGACATCAAAATTTCAATCTTAGCTGCTGATGCCATTACTAGGAAAGTCAGGAGGAGGAGAAGGTTTGAAGCAGTAAGAGTTAGGGATTAGACTTTGTAAATGCATCTCAGATACCTTGTTAGATTTTTTCTTCTTTTATTCTCAATGGCTCAAATGGAACCCATAACTCCCTGAGAAAATTCTAGTTCTTTTGGCATCAGGCACAAGTTCTCCTTAAAAGCTATTAGACTCTCTCTATCAGTTAGTTTTATTTTCGTGTCCAAACCCTTTGCAGTGTTCTCTAAGTACCCGTGTGCACATGTTGGTAACTCCAGAATCTATCTTAATAGTCTTCTGTATCACACAACCGATAATACACTTATTTTATTTACTCCCATTATGAAGTCTGTTGCCAGTATTTCAAGAGTTTTTCATCAGCTTTACGGTTGTCGGACCCCAGGAAGAAGAGACTGTCTTTCCTTGTTATGGGATATGTACCTTAAGAGGTGTGTGAGAGTCAAATGTCTGAAAGTTTAGTAATAGACTTCTATAAGGGGATTTGGCAAACAAAAACTATCTCAAGCTATGGTATAATTTTACCATATGTATGTGCATCATGTCTTAGATTAAAATAAAAATTAGAATACATTTCTGAAGAATTTTTAGCTCAATGTATTCTTTTAGGCCATTTGAGGTTGCAATTTTGGGAAAAAATAAATTTTAACATCAAAGATAATGCTCCTCCATGTTTTCCTTTATTTGTTGGTTGAATATTTGCAGAGCACATGCTCTGTGATAAGTGCTGCTTTAGGCACTGGGAATATGGAATTGAATAAAATAGACAAGTTATCTGGGCTTATGAGTTTACAATCCACTGGTGAAGACAGGCAACAAATACTACCCTTTGCAAGGGACTTGAGTAGAATGTTGCAATATTGTTGACGGTGATGATATCTTTCAGTTGTTTTTTAATATCAATAGAAATTTAATAACTGCTATTTTTCTTGATTAACATTTCCCTAGCAAGCTGTATTCTTATCAAAAGTTAGATGGACGGGAGTAGTTTACCTTTAGGTTACAGGGAAATCATGTTTAAAGCAATAACTTCAAAGTTCTCTTTAGTTCTTCACATACTAAACCACACATTTAGACCCAAACATCAGTTGCATATAGTTCCACAATATTATGTGTATTCTTTGGTTTACTGTTTTTCTTGGTAGTTTCCCTAACGTACAATAGATTAATGTCAAAGAAATGTGCACTAGAGACTAAGAATATTCTTTATCCGGCCTGCCTAATAATGTTTCTTTGCTTTAGTTTTTGCCATCCCTAGTGTCAACAGTTTCATTTTTCTATTTGTAACATTTTTGGAATGCAACTAAGTTCAAAATACAACAAATATCCATATTCTTGCCAAAAATAAAACACTGTAAAGATGCCACTTAAAAATCTGACATTACTGAGTACATGCTGAGCACTACCCAACAGAAAATTATATAACATCTCTAAAACAGGAAATGTTGACTGGTAGACCATACCACCATGCAAAACCATAACTTAGCACCAGAGAGGTGACCTAGGGTTGTAGCAGATTGCAGGCTAAATATTTTTTAAAAATCAAAAGTAGTTTATCTTGGGGTTAGAAACAAAACAAGCTAAAAATAAACATGAACATTAAATTAAGCAGCTCCAAATTGTAATCCTGACTGTCTCTTTGTACCTTTGAGTCATCAACCTTTAGGTTTACTATTAATATCATAAATGATGTGGATATTAAACAAATTAGAGCTTTTGGCAAAGAAACTATCATGTAGCGAATGCTGACTAGTTTCCCTTACCTTTGGCCTGTGCTTTGCCCTTCACCCCCAACACCATGCATATTAAAATCAGCAAGGGGACTTAAAATACTGCCAAGAACCCACCCAAAGCAATCAGTCTCCAGGGATAGGGCCCGAATGAGTCTGCTTTATAGCTCCCCAGGTGATTCTGATGTGCAGCCAGGCTTGGGAAGTACTGTTCTTTCTCTCTTCTTTCCTATGAATAGGATTTAGGGTATGTACAGAGAAGCCTCTCCTCTTCCTGTGACTTGCAAAGGACTTTGATGAAGGAAAGGAGGAGCAAGTGAATTATCTCTGCTGTCCCCAATAACAGCTTCCATCTTTATATGTAGCACAACCTCTAATGTCTCATCGTATGGATTTGGAACACATGCATCAAAATAACTCTGGGTTCTAGTGAAAAGTACAAAGGATTGAGCCCAGCCCCAGATCTCCTGAATCAGAATTTCAGTATGAGTGGTGTGGGTGCAGAAATCCCATTTTTTTAATTAGGCACCTTAGAGAATTTCATGCACCTAAACTTTGTGATTCACTCTTGCAAGTTAATGCCCTAAGCTTTTTTGAGTAATTTTTTTTTCTTTTCTTTCTCAAATTTTCCTAACCTGGAAAAGATCTGTTGTGTGGGCACAAACATATTGTGTTTGTTATTGAATAATTTCTAATTAGAATATGATCTAGCTCAGGGAAGTAATCAGAGAAATTAAAGAAAGAGGTTCTTTAGAGTATGGAAATCTTCTACCTATTAAAGCTCAGAGATAAGTGTATTTCATAAGCCATTTATTATCTGAATGACCTAACTGGTTAAATCTGTCAGAAACAAAATTAGATTCAAACATCTTTTTTGTTGTTGTTCTTTTCTTTTCTTTTCCTTTTTTTTCTTTTCTTTTCTTTTTCTTTTCTTTTCTTTTCTTTTCTTTTCTTTTCTTTTCTTTCTTTTCTTTTCTTTTCTTTTCTTTTCTTTTCTTTTCTTTTCTTTTCTTTCTTCTTTCTTTTCTTTCTTTTTCTGTCTTGTCTTGTCTTGTCTTTCCTGTGTGTGTGTAGTACTCTAACAGATTTTATACTAGGTCTCACTTGAAGAGCCAGTGATCCCTTTTGGTTTCTATTTTACCAACATTTTTTTTTTTTTTTTTTTCAGGAAGGCCTTCCTTGATCTTTGGATTCACAAGGCTAGCTTGCTATAGGTTTTCCAGCACCCAATACCATGCTCATCATTTCTTATTGTTATCCCTTGTGTAATTGTCTGAACTCCCCACTAGGCAGGGAACTGTGTGAGTACACATTCTCATTTGTCTTGCTCGCCATGATTTTTCCAGCTCTATGGGGGTTCCAAACCCCATGGAGGCACCCCTTGAGTGAATGAAAACTGCTGTAACCCCCTATGAAAAGTCTGAATGCATTTGAGAATGTAGGCACAAAGTAAGAATGTTTTCATGAGGCTACTGACCTTTAAACAGAGAAGCAGCATCTACTCCTCTAAGAGATAAATTATAGTCATTCTATGTAGCAGTATTATACCTCTTCACCACATTTGGCGATGTTTGGGTTTTTGTCATTTAATCTTCTACTGGTTTTGAGTGCCATTTGTAGCCACTTTTATGTAAATTGTACCAATTGTTTCTTGTAGAGGAAAATCCTTAGTTCTGTAGTCTTATTGATTCTTGATTTTTTTTTCCCCAAGCATATTTGATGTTCAGGCAGCCAGAACAAACTGACACAGCCTGAGTTGTGTATACATGCAACTTTACCAATAAAGCTTAAGGGATCTAGGAAGTAACCAGGTAGCTAAGCCCTGTATTGCATTACCAATTTTGCTATCATCTTTTATGAGAAGCATTTTAATACATTGTTTCTTTTCATATTTCAATTTCTTTTTTAAAAGATTTTATTTATTTATTCATGAGAGACACAGAGAGCAGCGACACAGGCAGAGGGAGAAGCAGGCTCCCTGAGGGGAGCCCAATGTGGGACTTGATCCTGGGACTTCAGGGTCACATCTGCCTGGGCCAAAGGCAGACGCTCAACTGCTGAGCCACCCAGGCATCCCCACATTTCAATTTCTATCCTTACTTTCCAAGACTTTTTTAGGTAACCTATTTTTTAAAATAAATCATCATCCCTAAACACATGTCAAATGTAACAAGCGTCATATTTACCACCCTTTTCCAGAACACTAAAAGAGCAAATGAGATTGAAGCTAATACCTCTGAGAAAGAAATGCTGGATTAATTCGGTGACTTACTGTGTTTTATGATCCTTAGTTTACATACCATTAGCTAATAGTCCAGCTAGCACACCTTCATTTTTAAGCTTAAGTGTGAGGGGTGACAAATTTTATGCTGATTGCTGTATTTATTTTTGGATAACTAAAATAAAGTAAAAAAGAATTGGCCAAGTTTTATTAACTATAAACTTTTAATCTTGAAAGAATGCCATGTTAAATATTTTAATATAACAGTCAAAGTGGAAAACCGTTATGTGTAATGTTTAAGCATGTCTGATTACCAAAAAGAAAAAAAATATATATATATACTTATTTTTTAAACTGGCTGCCTTTGAAAGTAAGAAAACTTGATCCACCCCAGAATGTTATATCAATCAGTTTTTATTTTTTAGAAGTCTAGTTCTACAACACACACAAAAATTTTTCATAAAATTACTTATTATTGATTTTTTGTCTGAATGTCTCCTTTAATTGCTATTGCCTATTTATTACTGTGCGGTAAACCATTAATTTGTATCTTTGAATATCTCATTCAAATATGACAACAGTCATCCATGTCCCCTCTCAGTTGTTGTGACTAAACCAAGTTATACATATTTAGTTTCTTAATCTTCCCTCATAATTGAATCTCTCCAGCTGCTAAATTATTGAGATTCCTTCAATTTGTCTGCTAAGAAGTGGTGTGTGTGGGGGAATTGATGTATTATGTCTTCATTGTCTTCTTAAATTGCAAAATGAAGATTGAAATTTGACTGTGTACAGCTATATGTATTTTTGGTGAAGTTTCTAGTGTTCAGAGTTCTGAGCTTTCATTTGCCCACTGCCATCCATTAATAATTTAAAGCACCCAGAATGCTGAGCCAGAATTAATAATGTGGAATTAAAAATCTTGATTAAAATACAATGTAAAGTTTAAAGCAAGAATACAAGATATATTTTGGTTTTGGTTGCAGAATTATTTTTATATAATAATTCCAATAATTGAGAGTAATGTTTAATTTCTGCTTTATATCGTGACTATTTGATGATTTTATGTATTTCTTTGCATGATTACTTTATTACACATTCAATATTTATGTTTTAAACATCAAAATACCCTGTGTTAGATTCTAACTTTATTTTGGCAATATTATACTAATACTTTAAACTTTTTTAGTGTCAGTTTGCCTTTTTTTCAGGGTTATACTGAGTCTTAACTTCAATAGAGAGGGGAAGAAATTAATAAAGTTGACCTAAAATATGTATACAAATAGACCTTGAGTTATGTTCTCAGATTTAAAATATGGATATATATCTCAAAGGGCATTTGTGAATTATAGATTTATAAAGAACAAGATTTAGATATAAGGAATATTTCCTTTTCCAAAGGTGGGAACATATGTAGCTTAAGGACTAATCACTATCTTATTTATTTCAATCTATAAACAAAATTTTTGTTTGTAAACTGGAAGCTACTCAATTTATAGTACAAAATGAATAGAATATATAAGCTACATCTAATTTTTCCCTAGAATTTGACAGTAACTGAGTCACTATAACATTGGATCAATAATTTTTACAATATTTGCAACAGATCTTGGTCCTGGGCTTGTATATGACATTTAGGACTTCAATGTGTGTTTATTTTTTAACATTGTAGCAGCATTAACATTGTTAAGCAAATAAGGACAATTGAGAATGTGGTCATTGTTTAAGGCAGTCCATTCTAATCTCTAGAGAACTGAGACCTGATTCAAATCACAGTTCCAAGAGCATGGTAATGGCAAGTTATAACTGCTAAGATTTAGTCTCCTCAACTTCAAAGTGGGGGCAAAAATACATTATAAATTTGTTGTGAAGATTAAGTAAATTTGTACAAATTAGTCTTTATTCATTATGCAGTTTTTCAAATGATGAGAAAGATGTTAACGTAAGTTAGGTTCCATGGTAAAAGTATAGTTGCAGACAATTATACTCAATGGAAATAATATGACATAATAATCTTCTGTAGGAAGAAAATAAGCTACACACATGAAAGAGACAGTTTGCATGGTGCAAACCCAGGTATGAAGAGTCCATAGGCCATTGTAGACAATCATTCCCGCATGTGCCAATGCTAGTCTTAAATAATCAAACATTGTTTCTTAAAGTGTTGTAGAGTGGAAAACTTTGAGTAATGTTATTTTAGTTATCCAATCTGCTGAAAAGGACTTAGGAATTAAAAAAAAAAAAACTATCAGAAGGAATATCAAAGATGATGAGTGTGCAGAACAAGGTCTATGAAAAGTTATTCACCAAGAAAAATAAAAGGCAGAGATGAGATGTAATCATCTGCAGAAATGTGAGGCCCAGAAAAGAAGTAACAAGATGCTTTTCTCATCTATTGTCATTTAATATATCCTTTCCTGTTCAAATTTTATGGGAATTGTATCTTTATGCTCATTGTGGTTTTTAAAGAGCACCACTTGTTCCCCAAGGATGTCTAAGAGAGAAGATTACGCTATTTTTCTTTGTTTTTCAGGAACAATTCAATGGTAATGAGCCCACATTCTTCAGTATGTAATTTTAGGAACTTCCTAATCATGTAGACCCAGGACAAGCATGAGGTCAAACAAATGATTTCAAATCCTGAATTTATCGCTACTCATGCAATTTTATCTCCCATATCTATAAATTGTGAAAGAGAGTAGGATATTTGGGATAAGCTAATGATTTATACATAAGAAGCTCTTAAAACAGAGCCTGGCATATTAATCCCTGGAACAGGTTTGCCGCACTCTGTCCAGGTTACCAGGTCAGGCTCACTCCCAGTCCCCACTGTCCATGATGCCTCCTTTGGCCAGGCCTTGTTCAGTGTCCTCCCCATTTTCCTTCCAATGATCTGTGTTCCGCTTCCCCCCCAAGGCCCAGCCTTTTCTAGTCTGAGAAGCAGGTAGGGGAAGGGAATGCTCACAAGGACCATGGAAGTTATAGAACACTATACACTGGAATGATGAATAGGAATTTGTCAAGTAGAAGAGAGAATAGGAGCAAGGACTTACAAGGGTAGGGAATAATTTATGCAAAGAATCTGTGTTGAACAAGAACATGGAGAATTCATAGGTTAGTGCACTTTAACTTTAAAGTGAAAGGTAAGGACAAGAGATAAGGCAGGGCACAGATCATAGAGAACCATGCACGTCATTGATATGGATACTCCTTTTATCCTGAAAGATTTGCAGTCATTGACTGAATTTAGGTAGAAGAGTGAGTTTATCAAATGTCTGTTTTAGAAAAATTACTCTTAGTTGCTTTGTAGAAAAATCAATTGAGATGGCATTTTCATTAATCTAAGTGAGGAAAGATGACCTGAACCAAGGCTCTGACAGGGGAGGTAGAGAATTCAGATAATATAGTGGTTGACAGCATATCTAAAGGAAGAGAGGAGGAGTCAGAGATAATGACCATATTTTCAGGTGGGAAAATGGGTTAACGTTTATAATATTTGCAAGGATATCAACTCGGGGAATATTTGCAAGGATATCAACTCTGGGACAGGGAGCAGACTTATGCAGAAGATCATGATTTCCGTGTTAGAAATACTGAATTCAAGTTGGCTGTATGATATTCATAAGGAGACATCCAAGCATAGAAAGGATAGAAGATTTTGAAGTTCAGAAGACCTTGTGTTAAAAATAGAGTTTGGGGAGGAAATAGAAGCTGTGTAAATAAAAAAAAAAAAATTATACCGGTTGCCTAAAAACAAAATTGAATACAACCAAAAGCATATATCCAAGCATTCCAATGAACAGAGTAATTAAGAGTTTCAAATGCTGTTAAGAAATCCAGTAATTTGAGTACCTGAATGTGTTCTGGTGTATTTAGAGTCAGTATCCTGCACTACAGGGATTAATTGGCTCCGGTCATATACTTTGACTTCCTCAGGACTAGTATCATGCCTTATTCTGTGGTAGGCCTCAAAGTATCCAGAAAAATGCCTTGTGACATATATATGTGTGCATGTTGAC
This sequence comes from Vulpes vulpes, assembly GCF_048418805.1. Lineage (NCBI taxonomy): Eukaryota > Metazoa > Chordata > Mammalia > Carnivora > Canidae > Vulpes > Vulpes vulpes. The sequence goes on along the minus strand of NC_132784.1, from coordinate 24,014,515 downwards.
TGGCAAATTTTCTTTTTCTTCTAACTTGAGCAGAAAAGGGATTCTGCTTCCATCTGGTCACTGGAAGAGTTTAGCCGACAACCACTGAGTCACAGAGCCATAAATTCTAGGACTAAATCAAAGTGAAATGAGAAAATATTTCAAGTTTCCATATGCTCCTATACTGAAATTCAATATAGAGGTACATATTTTCCCCTTTCCCCAAATAGAGGAGTCATTCCCAGTTATCTGGTATTTTCAGCTGCCCTCTCATATGAGTATAAATGGACCATGTTAATGAATACCTGCTAGACAGTTTTTTAGATGAAGTCAACAGTAATAAAGTTCTTTCAGCAATTACTTACTACCATTTTCTTTGAGCCTTTGGTTTCCCAAGGTTTGATTTCAGAAATCATTTTTCATCTATTTAATATTCCATTCTTAGAAATTAGAGCATCAATAAATTGCTGTTGGCTTTCCTTTGAATTAAATTATGTTCACTCTTAGAATGTATTTTTCCCTCCATTTGTCTCATGTGTTCTTGATGATGTACCTCATAGAAAAACTCACTATAATAGGAAGGAGGCACCCTGGAAGAAGGAAAAGAATATACCATTTCATTCCATTTTGTGTGAGTAAGCCAACTAAATACAAATGAACTCTGAATGAAACTGCCAGCAACTGTTCGCTTTTGTTTGATTAAAACTTATTTCTAGAATTTAATATTTAATATCAGAATTTGGCACAAATGTAATACCAGAGTTCAGTATCAGAATTAGAATTCTGCCATTTTTAGGCTCAAAAATAATTATGACATTTTCAAAGAGTAAAGTCCCTAGTTATTGACGTCAGCTATGCAAATCTATACCATGGTTACCTAGCATAGTATTTCTTAATTTATTTGCAGTTGACTCCAATTTTACCTGACTTTCTTCCACTAAAAACCAGATTGTAAAATTGAGATACAAACTAATGTTGGAAAAGAGTAGAGTCCTAATGACCAATTTATTTATACTTTCAATTACATATATAAATTTATAGATGTCATTCTTTCTCTGGATTTGGCATATTTTTCCTTGTAGAAATACAATTAACTTGAACATATGGGACACTTATACCACAGCATGGACTAAAAAATTCAAAAGGACATAATTGGAATACCGAGAAACAGCATGCTTGTATAAGCATAGTAAAAATTCAAGAAAATAATTTTAGCCTAATTTATGTTCTAAACATTTAAAAGACGAAGTTGACGGAGAAAACCATTGGAATTCAAACTTTTGCCTTCAAGTTATGTATTGAAATTCATTGATAAAGCAATCCTTGTAAAAGCGTAAATAAAATGTATAAAATCGGAAAGAATGTAGTGAAATAATGGCAGAAATTCCATTTTTCCTATTGCATTACTATGGTTACCTTGTGAAAGACACAAAGCCTTTTTAAAATTAAAGTCTTCCAAGTGTTTACAAAAGTAGATAATGCTCTTAATACCTCCATATTTTATATTTACTGTGGCTATCAAAAATCGTATGGAAATTTACATTTCAATCAGTCTTTTATACTAGAGACAGGGATAATATTTTCATAATAAATTTTCACAGCTGGTTTAAAAATAAGTCAGGTGACATGTTTATTCTATTGCTAAAATACACATTTTTGAAGTTGAAAAACTCTGCTGGTTTAAAATATAAAGGTTTACTGAATTAAACTTTGATCGAACGAAGTTTTCTAAGTTTTTTATGAGAAATACTACATTTCTAGCATTAATTGGAGCCATTCACAATATAAAATAGAAGAAAATAGCCTATTATATATCATTTTAAATCTGGATTTTAAAGATCTCAAGCTGTTTAACATTGTAGTGAGTTTTGTTTTCCTAAATAGATTCCCTTATCTACATATAACATATATAAGCAAGTGATGCACAACAAAAGTAATAGATATTTATTGCAGGATACAGATCATGTATGTGTTTGTGATTGATGTGTATACATTATTTTCAGCCTTATCTATATATGCAGAGTAGAATGTGTTTGTTTTTTCTGGAGCTGTGTGATTAAGTGGGGACAGGATAGTCTTTTGAGGCAAACTGACCTTAATTTGAATCCTGGATCTGCTACTTACTAGCTAGTTAATCTGGAGAAATTACCTATCCTTTCCAATGATCCTTATATATAAAAGTGAATAAATCCTTAGCTAGATTGTATGGTGAGGAATAGTGATGATATATGCAGAGTGCTGAGAATAGTGGTTAGCACATATAATGCATCTTATTTGTGTATGCAAATATGACTTCTGAGATCAAGGCAAGTAATAACAGAAGTTAGTTTTTGCAACACCCATAGTTAGGCCAGGAAATTCCTTAGGGAAGAATTAGGTTGCAAAGAGAGTGAGCCACTTTAATAGTATCTATAGTAGATTCTGAGTGTTATTATTTTTTTTTAAAGAGAACTAACAAGGGAGAAGGAACTGGAAATAATCAACAGGCAAGACGTGATCTTGAATAGTATGTGTACTGGGTAATGGTTTTGGTTGAAGAAGGTGGTAAATTAAGAATTTATCCATCATTTAGTAGATTAGAATTTTATCATTATTTGCCCATGGCGGGTAGAGGTCTAGGAGGTGTTTGACAGCAACATTTCTTTCCATGGCCTCTTGATTGAAACATTTTTTGAAACATAAATATAATGGCTTTATGTAGTCAATGGTTCTAGAAAAGTAAATTTCTAACAAAATGACAGTGTAACTGTGGTTTCTAGAATCAGATAAAATGAGTTGAAATTCTCACAGCAGTATAGCCTAGTTGTTAGACACTCCATAAATTAAATTCCATGTGCCCCAGTGTCTTTAGTTATAAAATGAGATATGTACTTTCACTTTCATCATTATTGTGAAGATTAAATGATGACTTCTGTCTTTGGGTTGCTTTAGCTCAAATTCCTGTGGTACTCATTAACTCTTATTTGATTTTGGAAAAGTAACTTAACATTTGTGCCCCATTTTTTGTGTGTTTTATTTTCCATCCTACAAAATTGAGATATTAATAGCACATACCTAATGTAGTAAGGATTAAATGCGTAAGTCAATATAGAGCCTTTAGACAAATGTTTAGGACCTATTTCCTGCTTAATAGCTATAGATGCTATTATTAATACAAACACATGAAGAGATCATATACTATGTATATGTCATGGGTGTGTGAGAACATGTAGATATGTGTGTATATGAGTATATGTATATGTACAAATTGGAACTAAACCATTTGTGTTAGGAAGAAAATTGACAAAAGAAAAATTGAAATTCTTATGTTATACATTACAGTGTTTTTACAGAGAACTCGGATACAGAGTACCCAGCAGTCAAGTGCCTCTGTTTAAAAATGTCTACATTCCTGTATCATTTACTGACTCTGCTTTAAGTCTCTGAACCATGAACTGTAAATATGCCAAGTCAGTTCTAAACCAGAGATCCTACTATTGAAGTTTAATTGCTAGAATTGATCATTTCAGACTCTTTTAGCATTCTCTTTAAGAATTGGTGAAATGCTTTACAAAGAAAAAAATATTGGTCTATATCTCATAGATAGAAATGAAATTATATTCTCAGATTAAATGCAGGCATAGAACAGGAGAGATTTACAATCAATCTGTTGACACATTACTCTTTTACTTTAAAAACATAAAAAATAAAATAAAATAATAAAATAAAATAAAATAAAATAAAATAAAATAAAATAATAAAATAAAATAAAATAAAATAAAATAAAAATTTCCCCTAACTTTATATGGTCAAGGGCCAACAGCTATGGGAATCAAAATATTGTAAAAGTGTCAAATAATTTAAGATCTTTTCTGGTGAAAACTATAAGTGTAATGCATGACTGTAGTAAAATAAGAATGTAGAATTACTTTCTCATAAATTTTGAAACAATTTATCTTTAAAATGAGAATGTTTTGCTTATTAGTCTCACAAAATTGTTATATTAAATAATCATATGCATTATATATATAATTATTCTAGTTTTTTAAAAAAAGGATTTTATTTATTTATTCATGAGAAACAGAGAGAGAGAGGGAGAGACATTGGCAGAAGAAGAAGCAGGCTCCCTTGCAAGGAGCTCTATGCAGGACTCAATCACCGATCCCGGGATCATGCTCTGAGTCAAAGGCAGACGCTCAACTGCTGAGCCACCCAGGTGTCCCTATATAATTATTTTAAAATCAAATTTTCACTAAGAAAATCTAGAAAGTCTTAAGTTTGGTGGACTATATTGTCCCAACTATGACTTCCCTCATTATGAAAAACTAGAACTAAAGTTCAGGACTGAGTTTTGCTGAGTATTTTCTTCCCTGGGTCCATTATGTATTAGAATAAAGGGGTGCCTGGGTGGCTAGTTGGTTAAGCGTCTGACTTCAGGTCGGGTTATAATTTCAGGATACTGAGATGGAGCCCCATCAGGGAGCTTATCGCTCAGTGGTGGGGTCTGCTTGTCCTTCTGCCCCGACCCCTGCTCATTTTCTCTTTCAAATTAATCAATCAATCAATCTAGGTAGCTAGCTAGCTATCTTTAAAAAAATGAGAATGAACACTGGGACAAATAGAGTTAGTATGACATTTAATCATAGGTAGAGTGCTGATTGTTGTTGTTTTTAATCATGCTCCTTATCCATATTTAGAAAACATGAATTCTTTGAGGTAATGACAGAAGCCTTTTTTCTCCCAATTCAGGGAGAAACACATGGCATGATAGATGGTCTGTGAGCATTAATAGTAGTGGTCCATTGCTGACAACTACCACAGACACCCATAAGGCCATGAGATTACTAAAATTCCCTATAAAATAATATTTGCGTTGTAGGCCATTATTACAGCTAGCAATATGTATATATACCAAACAGCAGTTTATGGGACACAGGGGTAGTCTTCAAAATATAATCAGAATTATTAATACTGGATTGGCCCATTTTAGTATTTTTTTGTTTCTGCATTTATATTTCCTATATGTTGATACCATCACATGACATATGACATACATTTATACTATCAATTAAAGTGAATTATAATGTTTTTCATATTTCATATTTCATTTTCATATTTCAAGAATCTTATTTTGGAATAGTTAAAATATCTTGTTCTGAAAATCAGATGTAAGGTTTTACTTCTATAGGAGATTAAGAAAAATATATAATGATAATGAACAAACTCTTAGATGACAGTTCAAAGAGTCATAAATTTAATGTGAGCCTTAAAAAATATATTCTGGTGATTCTTGATTCTAGATATAACTGAATCATTCTATTCGATTTTTCCTTGTGGAAAACATTTGATGCTTACCTGAACTTGTTTGGATAAATGCACTGTATTTATTTAAATATTTTACAATACTCTTTTTACCGAAGTTTGCTATAAGTATTATTTATAAATAGTTGAAGAAAACAATTATCTTTGAGGAAATCATGGATCAAGAAGCAACACATGGCTGGGGGCGATCAAGCAGGGTGTCAGCAGATTGGTTTCTTCTGGAGGCTCCAGGGACAAATCTGTCACTTGTGTCTTCCAGATCCTAGAATTACTTTCATTTTTTGGTTTAAGTATTCTTTGGCTACTATCATTCTTTGGTTTAAGGCTGTGCACCACTCTGATCTCTGCTTCTGTCATCACATTGCTTTCTCCTCTGTCTAATCTTTCTACATCCCTGTTATTAGGATTTTTGTGATTACACTGGGCTCATCCAAATGATACAGGAAAATATCTCCATCATAAACTCCTTAACTTAATCTAATCTCCAAGATCCCTTTTGCCATTAATATATTTACAGGTTCCAGAAATTGGACATCTCTAGGGTCCTCGAGAAGGCATTATTCAGCCTAGCACAGTCTATTCTCTAGATCCCAAATATTTACACCCGTCCACGCAAAATATATTCAGCTAATCCAAACATTCTCAAAAGCCTCAATCCATTATGTCATCAACCCAAAGTCTAAAATCTCATCTAAATATTCTTTATATTGGCAAATTGAACACCAATAAAAAATAAATATATTATAAAAAAATCATCAGTTAAAAAGACCCAAATTTATCATCTAATTCAGATATAATTGAGACTCTTTGTATGATCCATCCTGGGGCAAAATTACTCTCCATCTGTGGACCTGTGAAACTAGAAAGCAGGTTATCTCTTCCAAAAATTTGTGAATATTCCTATTTAAAACAGGAGTAAACAAAAGGATTAAAAACAAAAAAAGGAGTCACTGGTCCCAAGCAATGTAGAAATACTAGTAGTAAACTCCATTAGGTTTCAAGACCTGGGAATAATCTGTGGCTCTTGGTTCCATCTGGGCCTACAGCTCTGCCCTTTGAGCTATTCTTCCTTTTCTTGAGGAGTAGTGTATGTTGTAATTGATTAATTCTATTAACTCATTTTTTTTAACCTTAATAATTTTGGTAGCTTAACCACCTTTCTTCATTTTGTCCTGTCTCTGTCCCTTTTAGTTTAAGCTGGCAGAGTTTCTGCTGACATAACATCCTCAAGGACCTTGTGGGTCTCCCATGTATATCACAGGGATTCACTCCATTAGACAAGAGGCTCCTCAAAGGATCTTTCCTGAATAATCCCATCTCTCTCTGGCTTCTGCTGAGATGGCTGAGCCACAAGCCTAATCTCTTTAAAGAGTCCTCTGTGTGCTTTTATACTCTGCAAATTTGATTCTTTCAAGGCACTAGCAAAAGCCACACCCTTGGCTTTCTCTTCTAGAGCACACTTTCCTGGCAGCGAATCTCCTAATTTTAGCATCTTCTGAAATCAGGTTAAGCTGATGATTTTCCAAATCTTAAGTACTGGTTCTGTTTCGCTAAATAATTCTCTCCTCAGCTTATCTCTTTCATTTTATGTTTTTTAATATAAGCAGCAAGAACAAACAAGGCACACCTTCAATACTTTGCTTGAAAATCTACTCAGCTTAATATGCAGGTTCATTGCTTGTAAGTTCGGTTTCCATATAACCGTTGGGCACAACACACCTACAGCTCCTACCACTAAATAACAAGAATCTTCTTTTTTTTCCGATTTCAGTAACATGTCCTTATTTCCTTCTCAGCTCTTACCAGAAGCACATTTAATATCTATATTTCTATGAACAATTTGTTTTTGATGATTTATGTATTCTCTAAGATGCAGTTTTTCTCTACTATGCTCCTCACTTCCTTCTGAGTCTTTAGTCTTGAACATACTTATACTAGAAGTTTGTTCAAGAAAACGGAGGCTTTTTCTATCATGTTTCTCAAAATTCTTCCAGCTGCTTCCCACTACCCAATTCTAAAGCCACTTCCATGTTTTTAGGTATTTATTTGTTTTGTTTTGTTTTTATCTGTTTTGTTTTGTTTTTAGGTATTCTAGCAGCACTCCACTTTTAGGTACAAAAATCTGTATTAGCTTTGGTTCTGGACACTCCAGGGGAGAAATTTTGTCCTGTCTTTTTCAGTTTCAGGGGCCTCCCAGGGTTCTTGGGTTTGTGCCCTTATCACACATGCGGAATGCAAAGAGCAGTAGAGTTTCCTATCCACATTTTCCCAAGAAATAATTTTAAATAAATAATAAACCAAATACTGAGTCTGACTACAAAAAAAGGAGGGATGAGGAGGTAGCAGGGAGGAGCTACTGTAAAATTAAGTTTATTGTTATTCTTATATATTAAATAAGAGATTGCAGATTAAAAAAAATAACCCTCTCATGTGACTTTCATATTTAAAACAGTTTAGCATTTTCCTAAGGCACAGGGAAGCAGTACTTCTGTTATATGTCCCACTAAATATATTACCAAATCAACTAAGTTATATTAGAAAATGCTCCTATCACAAAAATCTCAGAGCAAGTTGTAGTCGATTATACCATTTTGAAAGTATGTGTGTACTTTAACAGTTTCCTGATCAGTCGGTCTTTTTCTGGCATTGAGCCTGGTTATGTGAAATTTGAGGGAAAGTTTTACATTTGTTCTGTGAGGTATATTTTATGAAAAGGAGTATTATTAGAGCTGAACCAAAATAGAACTACTGTATTAATGGAGATTAGGTTATTTTTATCATACTTCTTTTTAACTTATGAATGTCAGGTCAATTATTAATATTACATATCAACAGAGTAATTATAAGGTCAATTGCATAGTGCTTTCCTAGAAATCCTTTTATATCATCTACTTCTGATTTTCCCAACATCCACTTGTCTGATTTATCTAAAACTGTTTTTCTAACAGATTAAATAGTCATAAGCAATGTTAGTTGATGAAAACTTGGTCTAAGAAGATTGCAGGTAGTATTGCTTTTTACATCTCAACAGTCTCTTGGCATTCCAGTCCATTTCTATCTCCATTTTCTTTCAAGAAATTATATCCTCAAATGTGAAGGAGCACCCAGAACTATTAAGGCGCCAAATTGAACACACACATACTTTTTCCCCCTTCTTTCTTCACTCTGACTCTTACTTTTATCTGCTTTTGCTTCTGAATTCTTCCTTCATCTAAACCTGAAAGGAAGTAACCAGGTTAGAGAGAACAAGCATTGAGAGTACAAAGACAGTGATGTCAAAGAGATGTTGTTAATCCCCCACACAGCCTGGCTGTGTTGAGGACATCTCTCATTGTGTAGTTGAAAATTGGAAATATCTATGAGTTTATTACAACTCTTCTTTCCCAAATTCTATTGAATTGAAGGAGAGTAGGAAGCTTAAAAATGGTAGGATTTGGGAGATCATTTAATTTAATCCTCTGCTGTTGTAGAAGGAATCCAGGGACTTGCCCAAAATAGCACCAGTACTGGAATGCGAGAGTAATAATTCAATTGGGTCTTTACGCCACACTGTATATTCTCAGTCAAGAATAAAATAAACTTTGTTTAGATGCTCCACCTTAGAAGATTTTGTTTCTATATCTTACCTTCAGGTAATCCAAATGTCCTATATGCAACAACAATTTATTTAGTGATCAATCTTAATGTTCTAATAAAACACACGTAAAGATAGAATATAAAATTGAGGAAAATAATAAATGATAAAATCATAAATTATTAAAATCTAGAGTTTTTTCTTCTACATTACTTGAAAAGCTCTAGGGTTAATTTATTATTATTGTATCAGCTGTGTTCCCAAAACTCACAATTCCTAAAGTTTAAAATATTATGAAATACTCCAAACAAACTGAAAAGCAGAAAATTATATAACTCACAGTCATTTAGCCACCCACCCTCAAATTTAATTAATGTTGATATTTTACTATATGACTTTAGATATTTTTTTCAAAGAGATATTATATTTTGGATGCAGTTAAGTCACTCCTCATTTAATTCCCATCCCTTCATTCTAGAAGGTTGACTATAAAAGTGGGTATGTACCATTCCCACTATTTTTATATATTATTATATTTATAAATGATATATTGCTTATATCTTTTATATCTACCAAAATCATATCCAAGTATTAATAGACTTTTGTACATATATGAATACATGAAGATCATGTTCATTTATGTTAACTTTATTGTTCCGCAGCATGAATATATCACAATTTATCCTTTCTCATACTGATGAACATTTGGGTTGTCCAGTTTTTACCCTTATAAACAATTTTGCAATAATTATGTTTGTTTATATTCTTTGCTTACATGACATTATTTCCTTAGATGGAGCATTGATGGCAAGAGGGTACAGCATATTCAGTTTACTAGGGGTAGTCGAATTGTTTATCAAAGTGATTGAACCAATTTGCACCTACATCAGCAGTATAAGCATATTCCCTTGTTCTCCACATCTTTAACAATGCTTATTTTCATAAAAATTTTAGAGTAGTGCTTATTTGAGGGCTATAAAATGGTTTTTGTATTTTTTGTTACTGCATGGCAAATTGCCCCAAACCATAGTGGGTTAACATAGAAAAACATTTATCTTATAATTTCTTTTCTTTTTGTTTTGTTTTATTTATGATAGTCACACACACACACACACAGAGAGAGAGAGAGAGAGAGAGAGAGAGAGGCAGAGACACAGGCAGAGGGAGAAGCAGGCTCCATGCACCGGGAGCCCGACGTGGGACTCGATCCCGGGTCTCCAGGATCGCGCCCTGGGCCAAAGGCAGGCGCCAAACCACTGCGCCACCCAGGGATCTCTATCTTATAATTTCTTGTAATTACAGACTTAACCGGTTATCTCTGCAAGTTTTCTCACAGGCAGCAAACAGGTGCTGGCTGGGGCTAGGTTTTTATCTGAAAGCTTTATTGGAAGAAGATTCACTTCTAGCCTTACTCATATGGTTATTAGGATTTGTTTCTTTCTATGCTGTTATACTGAAGTATGTGTACAATATTCCTCATTGACTGTTGGTAAGAAACCTTCCTCTGTTCTTTGCTACATGTGCCTTTCTATAGGGCAGCTAATATAGCAACTAGTTTCACTCAAAGCAAGCAAGAGAATTAGCACAAGTTCCAGGGAAGTAACAGTGTGCTTGTCACCTTATCTCCTCTAAGAAACCTCTCATGCTTTGTCATATTCCATTAATTAGTAACCGAGTTACGAGGTCTAGTAAGAAGTTATGAGGTCTAGCCCACACTTAAGGTAATTATATAGGGGCGTGAACACTAGGAAGTAGGTATCACTGAAAATCTTAGAGACTGCCTACCACAGTATTTCAGTGGGGTATTGTTACCATTTCCTGATTATTAGATGGTCATCTTTTCATGTTTTCGACCATCATGGAATCTGTTTTGTGAACCACCTGATTATAATTTTCCTATTTTTTATCAAGTCACAGGTTCATTTGCTTTACCTCTAGTGTGTGTGTATGTGTGTGCATGTGTATGTGTATATATATGTATATGTATATATATAATTAAATATATACTAACATATACTGGGTACTAATATATTAATATATATTAGTATATAGTATATATTAATATATATTCTGGGTACTAATTTACATTAGTATATATTAGTATATAATATATATTTATATACTGGGTACTAATATACATATTATATATATTATATGTACTATCCCAGAATAGTGTATGTATATTATGGGTAGTATTCTTGGTTAATCTTGAGCTAGAGCCCCTTTACTCCTTTGCCAGCTTTGATTTGATATCCTTTCCCACCCATTTTCCCTACCCCATTACCAGAACCACTTTCATAAAGTCATCATTGATTTTCATATTGTTAAATTCAGTGGATGTTTTTCAGCTCCCATCTTAATTGACTTGTTGGCAGCATTCAATACAGATGAGTAGTTTCATTCATTTATCTTAAAAATACTTCTAGAGTCACAACTTTGTCAGGTATACTATTTGTTCTTGGCTTTCATGACACTATCATATATCGGGTTTTCACCTTCCACTATGGCTGCTATTTGTCATAGTCTTTTGCCAGTTTTTCTACCTTTACTTGACCTCAAAATGTTTGAATTTACTGGGATTATTCCTGACATTCTCTGGTGATTTTATTCAGTTGTGTGGATTTACATATATCATTATGCCAACAATTCTCACATTTATATCTCCAAAACCATTCATTAATCTCCTTTATAATATATTTACTTGGATTCCTCATGACTTCTCAAACCTAAATCCGCTTAAGTCAGAAATTTTGATCATTTTTGTACCACAGTTGTATCACAAATTTCATCCAGTTGGTGTACCAGAAAACCAGGATTATCTGTGACATCTTCTTGTTTCAATAAATGTGAAGTCCTGTGTAATCTGTGTATGCTACCAACCCAAACCTCTTCTATCCACTCTTACCACTCCATTTCTATGGCTGTCACCTTAGCCATGCTACTTTTTTCTAAGACTGCAACATTGTCTCCCACTTTTTTTTTCTTATGTTTCCTCACCTTTTTTAAAACATAAAGTCCATAGCAGGATTTTTTTAATGTAAAAAATATAGCACAACTCTCTTTGTAATAACTTCCTAAAGAATTCCTATTAAGATTCTGAGTCTTCAGTGAGAGACCTCATTGTAGACATTGCACACAGTGCTTAACTTAGGCTTCCTGTCATATCCATCCTCAGTTTTTCCCCACTTTGTTGCTCTAGTCATACTGAGTTTCTGTCTTTTTGTGTAAAATCCCAAGCTACTTCCAAACTCAATGTTTCTGAAACTCACAATTTTCTCTACATGAAGAAATCTTTCTCTCTATGCCTGTCTATCTTGTACTCATTCTTCAGATTTCAATGAAATGTCATTTCTTTGAAAAATTCTTCCCTACTTTTCCAGTCCAAATTAAATAATTTAGTGTCTAGGCATGATATTATTTTTTAACATATCACAATTTTTATGATACACTGATTTATAATTACTTCGGTACTTGCTTAATTAACCTATGCTTCATCTATAAACTATGGTTATATAAAACCCAGGCTCATATATGTAGTAGTTTTGGATTGCTAGATCCTAGAATATTGCTTGGTCCAAGGCTGGCACTTAATTAATATTTGTTCAATGAATTGCTGAATGTACTGCTAGCTCTAACTCCAGAGGAGCTTTTAATCCCATTGGTACAAAATTAAAGAGAAATACAAAATTGAAAACTAAAATGTGAGTCATGGTCATTAAAAATACTCTGAGGGAAAGTTTCATAACCTTGTTAGCCATCCATCTCTCATTATTAAATGAAGGGTTTAACCTAGATCAAGTCTAAGGTGGTTTTTACCTCTAAAATTAAACAATTCTAACTGCTGGCTCAGGAAGAAAATCAATGTGGTTAAGGAAAATATTATGAAGTTTTGATGATAAAATCTATAATAGGGAAGTAGGAATCAACCTATGTATTCGGAGATAGTGAGTTAGGCCAGCTGCCTGGAGTAAAGGACTATTTTGGTTTTAGTGGAAGAGGTGATTGCATGGAGCCATTGTGTAAGGTATCTAAATGTGAGGACAAGTATTTGGAATTTGAGTAGCCACAACACATTGCAGGATTTTGACTCCAACATGGAGTGTGCATTATATTTAAAATCTATTCAGTTAAGTAAGCATGTATTGATTTTTGTGTATGTGCTGGGCACTGGCAGAAACCAGCAATACAAACATGAATGAGACATGGCCTTTACCTCTGTGTATGTCAGAATAAGACTGTTAATAGGGTGACAGACTTAAAAATGAATACTTATCATATTTAATTATAAAAAATAATGTATGAAAAAAATATGTACATAACTAAAAATGCAACGTGTTCAGAATTCTTTCATAACAAAAGGCAGTGTTGTATGGAGGAAAGATTGTATTTCATGTAATCATATATTTTGAAGACCACTTCTAGGAATCTAGCCATTTTGGAAAGATGTGGGTATAAATTTGAGATCACTTGTAACTGGGTAAACTTATCTCTTTACATCACCTCTCCAGATCTCAGTTTCTTTATATGTAACACACACACATAATAAAAGATTGGTGAAAGAATTGGAAATCTGTTACTAATGTTAGAAAACATACCAATGTATCAATGTATTTGACCATGTAACTAATGTGAATCAGTGAAGAAATGATGCAAAATTTAACCAAAGATGTAAGGACAACTGTTTCACCATTTTGGAAAAGAAAATAGATTTCTAACTTAATGTTAAAAATTATGACTATAACAGATGAATTTAAAATAAAGGCTAGAGTGTATTATGCTAAGTGAAATAAGTCACTTAAAATAAGAGAAAGACAAATACCATATGATTTCACTCGTTTGTAGAATTTAAGAAACAAAACGGATGAACATAGGGCAAGGAGGAAAAAGAGAGGCAAACCATAGGAGACTCTTAACTATAGAGAACAAACTGAGGATTGATGGAGGGGAGGTGGGTGGGGGATGGGCAAAATGGGTAATGGGTCTTAAGGAGGGCACTTGTTATGATTAGCACTACTCCTGAAACCAATATTATGCTATATGTTAACTTACTAGAATTTAAATATAAACTTGAAACAAAAATAAATAAATGAATAAATAAAATAGTTAAAGGCTAATACTTGAGTACTTATTTAGGTTTTTTTTTAGGTTTTTTTTTTTTTTTGAGTACTTACTTTGAATCAGGCATTTAAAATGCAACATGTGCATTAATTCATTTAATACTTGAAAGATCCCAATTAGATAGATACTATTATTAATGCCATTTTTAACACAAGGAACTGAGACACCTAACAGGTTAAATAGCTTGCCCAAAGTAGCCCAGCTCATTATAATATGAATTTAAGAACTCTAGAAAATTAACATGACTTCTTAACAGCCTCTATAAAGAAAGATTGAATTAAAAGTCTGTAAATGTTAGATTAAAAGTATAACATTAGAAATAATCTCTGAAAATTGTTTTCATAACTTTAATGTGGACAAATCCTCCCCAAAACAAGAGGCAAAGCCACATAGTAAAAAAAGTAGAGAGGATTTCAGAAAAAAAATTCAAAAATATTTTTTTTGTGATGATGTTTGAAATATAGCACAGGGGATCCCTGGGTGGCGCAGTGGTTTGGCGCTTGCCTTTGGCCCAGGGCGCGATCCTGGAGACCCGGGATCGAGTCCCACATCAGGCTCCCGCTGCATGGAGCCTGTTTCTCCCTCTGCCTATGTCTCTGCCTCTCTCTCTCTGTCTCTCTGTGACTACCATAAATAAATAAAAATTAAAAAAAAAAATTAAAAAAAAAATGAAATATAGCACAAATGCAAAATGAAAGAAAATATTTTCAGTATATATAGCATAAAATGTGTTAATATTATTAATATACAAAGAGTTTTCAAAAATCAATAAGAACACAAATCTTAGTGTGAGAAAAATAGTATAAGGGGAAAAAAAAACAGCAATTAACAGAAAAAAAAAGTCCTGAAACATATTTTAAAATGCTTGCTCAAATTTTTAAGTAAGTAAGGTACAAGTCAAAACAGCAAAAAAAAGATTGACAAAAACAAAATGTTAACAGTATTCAATATTGGTGACGGCACTAACATATATTATTGACATGTTTATAAATAGCTCCATGTTTCGAAATAATAATTTCTTTTATCTATCAAAATGTTTAATGCAAATTTCCCTTAATAAAGCAAATTCTTTTCTAGAAATCTACTCAGAATAGCATAATGGTTAAACACTCTGGTTTCAGGAAAACCTGGATTCAGTTTCCTGCTATACCATTAATGTATGGGTGCCCTTAAAGAAATCCCACATTTTTATAAGCTTCAAATTACTCATTTGAAAACAAGATAGCAATAGCAAAATTGCCTCACAGGGCTGTTCTGTAGATTAAATGAAATCATGCATGTAAAGCAATTAACACATTTTAGGAGTTGATAAATGTTAAATATTATGATTATTATTAATTATACTATAGATAGGTCTCAAGTGTGAAGGAATAGCTTTATGAGAATGTTTATTATACTATAAAGCAATAATTTCTATTAATAGAATTCAGTGCAGGCTTAGAATCATTTCAAGTATCTTTGTAAAATTGTGGTGAATAAATTGGTCCTCAGAAGGCAGGAGATGGGGAAATGTTGCTCTGTATGAGTAAAGTAACATTTGCAATGGGTACAAATTCAGAAATTTTGTAATTGTCAATAAGTAAGCTTTAAAATGGTTATTAAATAGATACCTTTACTTATCCTAATTCTTTAAAAGAAAAGAAAAGTCAACTCTCTCTACATGAAAAAAATGTTGAGTTGGCATTTTAAAACATCATTTATTTGTATTTCAAAAAAACATGTCATTTCTCCTATTTGTGGATAAGTCTATGAAATATGAGCAACAGTGTGCTATGGGGCCTCAGATGTATTACTAACAATAGAGAAGATGCAATTTAAACACATGACAATTAGTTTGGATGTGAACCTTAATGATGTGTGTCTCATGAACCAAAAATTCTGCCAATGGATATATGTGCTTAATACTTTTATGAAAGGTTTAGGAGTTATTAGAAGTGTGATTCTCAATTTACAGATTTCACAAAATTACATAGATTAAATTATGTAGATGATGTGATCGGGATTTGAATTTATCTAAGAAATTTGTCACTATATTAAAATCAAGATACTATTTAACAAAACTGTAAGTGCTTCAAGTTCAAAATATCAATTACACTATTACAGAATTTCACATAACATACTATTATTACTCATAAAAACTATGGTCCCAGATTATGATGCAACTGTTTATATATATATATATATATATATATATATATATATATATATTATAAAATATGTATATATATCCTCACATTGTTTTATCAGCTTACCATTTTTTTCAGTGTTCAGATTATTGTGTTCCATTTTGGACAGCATATTTTAAGAGAAACATTGACATATTGAGATATGTCCAGAGGGCACAAAAGTATGTTACAGATTTCAGAATTGAAGGAACTAGGAATGTTTTCCCTAGTGAAAAAGAAATTGAGGAGAGACATGATAGGTCTATTCAAGCATGTGAAAGTATTTCTGGAAGAACAGGGAATAGATACTCTGATACCTAAGTTTAGAGAGCATCTGAAAGCTGTAGGAAGATGAATTGCATTTTAGAACAGACTTTCTCACAATTAGAGATTTTCAACATTGCAGTGAAATTTTGTTTTTGTATTAAAATCCTCGTTCAGGGCAGCCCAGGTGGCTTAGTGGTTTAGAGCTGCCTTCTGCTCAGGGTGTGATCTCTAGTGCCGGAATCGAGTCCCACATCGGGCTCCTTGCATGGAGCCTGCTTCTCCCTCTGCCTGTGTCTCTGCCTCTCTCTCTCTCTCTCTCTCACTGTGCCTTTCATGAATAAATAAACAAAATCTTTTAATTAATTAATTAAAATAAAACCCTAGTTGAAAGTATGTAAGCCAACAGTAGGAAAACTACCTTTATGGTTATGGAAGAGGCTTTGTTTATAAGAGAGAGTTGGAATAATTTAATTCTAAGATATCTTTTAGAAAGATAAGCATGGTAGAGTGAAAAATAACAATAATCTTGGAGATAAAAGGCTTCCAGGTCAAACTTACTGTACTACTCACTTGTGTTTAAAATAATTTAACTTACAGTCCTGTGTAAGATTTTTTTTTCTTAGAGTAAGAGAAAGTAAGATAATGGTACTCTATAGGAGACTATTACAGTAATTGCAAAACTAGATATTTTGCTCTAGAGTATCCCACAAGGACTCCCAACTCAGGTAGGAAAGGGAATTTCCGAGACAGGAATTCTTCAGGATGAATACAACTTCTCCCGCTGATTTATCTCCCATTTCATTTTTTAAAAGTCTTATTCATTTCCCCTCAGCTATGCCTGGATTATTTTGTAGTTCTTTATTAGTAAGATCATAGAATCAAAGGGATAAAGAAGGTCTTTGTGATTTAATTTATTCTCATTTCAGTAATCATCATGTATCTTATTTTTAAGCATTTTCCCCTAGCTAGTCAATGTACTTGTTTAGCTTTCTCTATAGAACACTTTGCTGTCCTGTGGGTCTTTGAATTTGTAATCTCTGTTACAGAAAGAAGTTCAGAAAACTAGAAATAACATAGAATAGACTAATTTTGAACCCTAAGCACCTCCATCCATCTCCTGATGACTTCCCCTTCCCTTCCCTTTGTGACCACTCTGTTCCACCCTCACAAACCCTCAAGCTTCACCACCATATCAAAAATCTTGCTGAGTAGCTGCTGAGATGAGGAGCAGAATTATTTTTTCAACTAAAGCTTGTCTCTTTTTTCTTTCCTCATGGAAACTTTATTATTCTCTAGCTCAGTATAGTAGAAGCTGCCTCAGACCCTGAAACACTTAGCGTTTTGAAAATTAAGAGAATATTCTTGGTATTTTCTGAGGGTCCTTATGTCACCTTCCAGACAAAGCCAGGTCCTAGTTCATTAAAGGCCCTCACTTTATATTCCTATTTTTTCAGCACTGAATTACAACTAGATTTTATTAGCTGTTTATTTTTATATAATTTTTTAATGCCTATATCTCTGCATTGAATGAGTGTTCCATGGAAGCAGACACTCTGTCAGGTTCAATGGTATAATTACAAGATGTATCACTATGTTTGGGGCACAAGAGATATAGAAAATACTCGATGAGTAAATAACATTTTGTTTGTGAAAAAAACATTATTAGATCAGCTAATAAAAGACTTGTATGTTTACTGATACCATTCACTTGTGTGTACGTGAACACACACATATATATATTATATATATTTGATTACCTACTTTATCCCAGATACTGTGCTACATGCTAAAAATAGAATATTATCTAAATCTTTGGTTTTATCTACTCAATGATGGTTTAAGGTTAGGTTCATATCAAAGAATTCTAAAAAAACAACCACAGTGGTGAATTCGTTTTTAATTAGATTAGGCACCCAAAAGTGCCTTATTACTGCTTTTTCCCCAACCACACTTACAACCCCTATCATACCCTTAACCACTGACAGGTATAAATGAACCCAGGAAATTTTGCCTTGAATAAACATCACTTCAGACTTAACTTACATTTTCACATTGCTCTGCAGGACATTTTCTGAGAGTCATCTTTACTTGGCTTTCTCCCTTTGCCTTCCAACCTCCTTCACCCTTACCAGTCTTCCAAGGGAGGATCTCCTCCATCAAACACTTGGACATGTATTCTCATCTCCTGATCCGCTTCTAGTATACTTGACCTTAGATGAACTTTTTCTTCTCCTGTTTGCAACATGTTGATGAGTCTCTTACACTCAGTTGTTTTCAGTAGCTATTATGAATAAAATCATTACTTCTCAAGGACCACTTTAACTCAAGAACTAGACTTCAAAATTCTTAACCACACTTATTGTTATATAATCCCTTTAAATCCCAAGTATTTCTATACAATGCTAGACTTTGCAAAATAGTAGAAAAGAGTTTATCAAGATTCACCTTCTGTTAAATGAAAAGGTCTCAAACTTTGCTGGGGACAAAGTAAACTAACCATAGCACATGTGATAACATTAAACATGAGTTTTAGTCTAATTGAAATAACTTTTAAGAGTCCAATTTGAGTAGATTTTGGCAGTAATGTTAAAGCATGTGACTGTAAGACTCCAGATACCACTGGCTACAGTTTTAATCAGAGTCTGACTAGTTTATGAATCTGTGACAATAAGAAATGACCCATTGGGACTGAACTGAAAAAAAAAAAATTCACACCTAATTTCACTTGGAGACTATATGCCAATGATGCCAAGATGCAAGATTTATTTTGTTTTTCACTGTCAGGACAAGCTGAACTTTTAATTAGAAAATATATATTGTTTCAATATATCTGCAAAAATCTTTTATTTTACCAAAAGAGTCCTGCTTTTCCTCCAAAACATAAAAGGCATACTAGCTAATCATACTGTTAGACAAAGTATTAAAATATTAAAAAGGATGTTTCCAATCCATTGTCTCTGGCTTCTCCCACATACCTCCACTCACCCCCTGTTCCCAACCTGTATCAAGTGAAAATGATCTGAAGCCTTTGGCATGAAGTTTTAGAAAATTCTTCCTATAATCCACATACTTAATTTTCTACATTACAGAGGATTTGTATACTTTTTTAAAATAAGATATTCTGTTTTTTCATACACAATATGTGTGGTTAAAAATCATTTGCTCACTTATTTATTAATTTAATAACTATTTTGTGAGCACCCACCTACTAGGTTCCTTGGACTGTGCTAGGTGGTGGGTTAAAGTGATAAACAGAAGGTCTGCTCTCAGGGAACTTAGGTTTTTACTTATTTTGTTTTTTCTGAGTATAGTTGACACAGAGTGTTGCTTTAGTTTCAGGTATACAGCATAGTGGTTCAACATTTCTATATGTTATGCTATTCAAGGACTTCAAGTTTTAATGAAGACACTGATGTATATTAACATGGAGGCTCCAGTGCATGGAGCCTGCTTCTCCCTCTGCCTGTGTCTCTGCCTCATTCTCTCTCTCTCTCTCTCTCTCTCTCTCTCATTAATAAATAAAATCTTAAAAAACAATGGCAATGAAAACATGGCACTGTTTTATAAACACTAAATAGAAGTATACTGGATTTATTATAAAAGTAGTGCACTTAAAGCAATTTCTCCTTTTTCACCTGGAAATTAGACCTCAGGCCTTATTGTGAAATTCACAATAAGGTTGTCTTTTTTTAAAGATTTTTTTTAATTTTTATTTATTCACGAGAGACACACACAGAGAGAGAGAGAGGAAGGAAGGGAGGGAAGCAGAGAAGCAGGCTCCATTCAGGGAGCCTGATATGGGACTCGATCCCAGGTCTCCAGGGTCATACCCTGAGCCAAAGGCAGGCACTTAACCACTGAGCCACCCAGGCTCCCATGGCTGTCTTTAGATAAATGGATAATTCCAGTGAAACACAGTAGGTCTTATAGTGGTGACAGGAATAACTGCACTGAAGACCAAAAGATGGTAGAGCATCTTCTCTGCCCAAAGGTGGCTTCCCAGGGAGAGAATCTTGATTTGGGACCTGCAGGATATGCATCTAAAACTAGAAGTTAGAAGACAGAGCAAGGATATTCCAACAGGAACCATGGATAGTACAAAGATGAGAAGTGAAAGGATGTATGTACTCAGAAATGGTGAAACATTGAATGCCAGCGAAGTCTGGAAATGTGACTAAGTGATACATTCCCTAAGTGGTGTGAGGCTTTGAGGTGTTATGCTCCATAGCTGTCATTTTAACCACATTTCATGCTAAGTGCTTTATATGTCATCTCTAATATCGTAGCACTTCAAAATACTTTTTGTTTTCTCATTAGAGAAGGGAATGAAGCACAGAAAATTTGTTTTCTCCTTAATTTAGGTAAGAAAAGGGAAGCACAGAAAGGTTAGTTTGTCCATCCATCCATCCATCCATCCATCCATCCATCCATTTACCGATGCCTATATGCACATACTATGTGCCGGTGCTAAAGGAGAGAAAAGAAGTGTATTCCCTGTTTTCACAGGACTTAGGCTCTAGAGCAAAGTAGAAACCCTGATATTCTTAAATATGTAATTAAAATGTGATGTGATGAAGAGGAAGTAGAGATTTCTGTGGGTAAAAATAGAAGGGTCCAGTAAGAAATAAAACTGAGATTGAACATAAGGTCACCGGGCTTAAAGCCTGTTCCCACAAGCAATGCTTTTTTCCAAATGTGGAGACATAGAAGCATCTTTAGGTGGTACCAAAAAAAAAAAAAAAACATGTTGTTTTTAATAACTATGTATGTATTCAACTTACCTTCTATTTTTGTCTAGAGATATGTTTTCCATTTATGGAAGTGATATAATATTTCCTTCAAAAATACATATATTTAAGCAAATAGAGTGATCTGGTTTAAAGTAACATACCAAGTAAATAACAGTACAAGTATACACGTGGACATAATGGAAACCCTAATTGAAGTATGAAAATTTTCTGATTGTGCCAGTGACGCAGATGCTGTAGTTTATTCTCATTCTGATTATAGCTTTTTTCCGGATTCCTAAAATGAGACCTCTGCTATTGACCCACTAAGCATTTGGTAAGTACAGTGTGGTAGTTCATTAAAATGTAAATTATGTTAAGTGTTTCTTTGGAAACATACAGGGGAATATGTAAATAATGAAGAACAATGAGAAGCGGCCTCTTTCCCTCAGGAACTTTGCTTTTCTATTAGTTTGAACCTTATCCATAGTCATGAATCTAAAGAGGAAACACTCTCAGTAGAAAAAAAATCTGGAAGTAAAGCAAATGAGCTGAGGGCAGCAGTGTGAGACTTCCAATGGCATCTAACTAGGAGAAAGCCATCAGGGAATGCTATTGTATTTAATGAAGAAAACTGTACCAGGGTTAAATTGTTTCAATGTTTACCCCTAATTGGATCATGTGGCACATTAATGTGTTTCTCCTACAGTTTGTCTTACTGGAGGTGTATAAGTCAGGGTTAGATCACTTCCAGGAACAGAAACCTGACTACGAGTAATTTAAGCAAAAAAGGCAATAGAGTGTTTCCCACTAGTTTCAGGAAGGATTCTTTTTTGGATCATACGCCCATATCAAGATCATTCCCTGAGACCAGGGATTGATTTGTCTCAACCTGGATCACAGACAAATTGAAAGGCATTAATGGAAGGTTATGAAAGTATATTGGCAGATTAAAAGAAAAATTTGCTTAGATAGGTCAGTATGAAAATAAAAGGATAGAACAGTTCGGAAACCATGAGATTTGCCACCATGAGATAAAGTTTGAAATCTGTGGGCTTGTATTATAATCAAACCCCATCCTTCTCAAACTGGTCTTTCCCAAGTCATTCAAGACAACATTGTTGCCTACAAAGGGTTTGTCCCAGGCTCAATCTATTGGAACCTTCCATACCATTGGACATCAACAGCTATCCCTTCTTTTTTGAAATATACTCCTTATTCCAGGATAACATTTTCATTGGGGGTTGTCCTCTGATAACCCCTCTAGTTTCTTCTGCTGATCTCTTGTCCATGCCTTTACATCTTAATAATAATTTCCCCAAGGTCCTAGTTTTCAAACCTCACATTTTCTCATTCAGCACTCTCCTTTACTGTAATATAATGAAAACCAGAAGCATAGCTTACTTGTGATTTTTTTTCTTCTGTTATTTCCTATATGCCAAGTATTGTAGTAGCAGTTTAGAGAAATGATTTGATATTTTCTACTCCTGACTTTAAATTCCACCTATATGTTATTGACTCTCAAATATATTCCTCCTGAATCTAGTCCTGAATACTTATATTTTCAAGGAAGTAATGTATTCTTCTCCCTAGTGGCTCACTTCAAACTCAAGTTGTCCCAAACTGGACCTTCTCCAAACCTTATTTGTCCATGTCATTTCTGTCTCAGTAACCACCTGTGTCATCTACTTGGTTATCAATTTATAAGTCATCATTGATTCTTTCTTCTTCCTCACTGGCCACCACACATTATTTTTAACTACAAATTCTATCTGTCATCTGGGTTTATTCCCTCAGCTTTTGCTTTAGTACAAATTTAACCCAAAGACTGTTTTTGCAAATACAGTTTTATTAGAATGCAACCACACTCATTCATTTACATATGTTCTACAGTTGCATCCTTGATACAATGGCAGAATTGAGTAGTTGCAACAGAGACTTTATAGTAAGAAAATCCTAAAATATTTACTTATCTAGCTCTTTACAAGAAAATTTTGCTGAATCCTACTCTAGGATAAGCACTTATTATCTCTTCTTTGGACTAATTCAGTGGTGCTCCATGTTGTCTCCTGGTATCCATTCACCCAGGCCTAACTTGTCCTTCACATCTACCATGGTTTATATTTGCCCTGTGATAGCTCAAGTTTAAAAGGAGTTAATGCAAAAACTATGATGACTGTCCATTGCTCAGATAAAAATTGTTAACCCTATGTAAGTTCTGTGTTGCTGAATAACAGATTACTCTAAAAGTTAGTACTTCTGTGGTTTGGCTGGGCAGTTCTTGTGCTGTTCTCACATGATGGCACTTGTGTGTCTGCATTCACCTGATGGATAAGATGAGAACCAGGTTGCCAGGATGGCTGGGTCATTACTTCTTTGTAGTTCCTACAGGGAGACCAGCCTAGATTAAGGATGGATTCTAAGAAGCAAGCCAAACCCTGCTGCACACTCTTATAATGTGTTGGTTAGTAGCCCAATGGCTAAAAAAGTCATGTGGCTAAGTCTAGAATGAATATGAATGACCATATAAGAGTGACAGTCCCAGGAGGTATGACTGGGAGCTAACCAGTGCCAGTTTGCTGAACCCTCTTAGCATACCTTTAAGGATTTTCCCATAATTTCCGGTTCCGTTTATGACTCATATCACCAGTATTGATTTTTAACGAACTATCAGCTCTTATTTGAACAAAATCTCTGAATATGTTATGCCTTTTCTTACATCTATGCCTTTCCTCATTCTTTCTTCTTCCTTGATTTTTTTCCATCTCATACTTTGTTCCCACATCGTGCCTGCCAATGCTAAGAATTCTTCAAGATATATTAATTCAAATCTTCCTGCTTCTCTGAGGCCCTTTCTGCCGACTTGATCTTGTCTCTATACCAGCATGTAACCACTCATGGCAAAGCAAGACAATTATCACTTTGTGGCTCCTTTCTGCATATCTGTCTCCTGCTACCTTGTGAAAAAAATCTCAGGAAAGGAACTTGGTCTCAATCAAAATTTTGTATGTCCAAACCCCAAAATGATATATCATCTATCTATTTTAACACATCTTGAACACTCCATCAGTGACTGGGGCCAGGAAGTACAGCAGGGACCTGACATTAAATACTTTAACATCTGAAGACAATATAGAAAAAAATTCCATTTTCTCTTGCAGAGTAATTTCTAATTATGTTGGATTTTTTTTTTAGGGTATATAATACATGGCGGTGACAGAGGGTAAAATTCTCAGCTTTATTTCAAATCGCAGGAAACAGACGAGGCCAAAAGCATTTGCACATAAAATAGAATGGGATTATGAGCTTATTCAAGCAGGGAAGAAGGTTTTATCTGTGATAATGCCTTAGTGCTGAGAAAAATAAAAGTGATTTCTTGTTAAGCAACATGGACGTTGAGAAACCATGGTATTTTTAAGCTCGTAGTGGTTTTTTCTTTCATTATATTAAGTATGAGCAGAGAGCTTCAACTCAGCAAGCGTTGTTAAGCACTTTCTGTTGAATGTGTGGCAATGAGACAGTGCCTTGGAAAAAATAAAAGCATATTTATATATGTTCACACAAACACAGATATATAAATCTAAAGGTTTCTTTCTACTTAAAAGTTTATGTAGGAGAGAAATTATATATATATATATAGATAGATAGATAGATAGATAGATAGATATGACACAAGACTAAAGATGACCAATTACTGCCACAGAAGTATGAAAGTTCTGAGAACAAAGGAGAAGCTTTCTTCTCCTTTCCAGATAAGTTCCAGATAAGTTCCAGATAAGATTTAGGTAATGACTGCAATTCTAAGCATCTTCCTTTAAAAGATGAAAATTATTATAAAAACACAAATTACCACATTTTGATTAAATAATAACTTTAATCAGACCGCACCCATGCAGGTCAAATACAGTCTAAAGACTGGCTGTCCTGGGTAAGTTTTATCCAGATAATTGTTCATACTTAAAAACTAGGAGGTTTCAAGTAAAACTGTGGACCTCTGAGTGAGTGAAAAGCATTAGAAAATTTGGCAACACAGCAGCTCCATTCTTTTATGCCAATGGACAGCAAGAGCTGAGTATTAGTTGTCATTTAGGCTGGGCATGAATTGCCCCACTTCCCTCCTTCACCACACCGTTACACCTGCCCCACTGCATGTTATCCACTTAGGTCTCATAGCATTGCAGTAAGCAAGCCCAGAAAGGTTTGAATTTTATTGTTTTGAAAACTAACTCATGTGGAGATATTGACATTAACATATTCTCTTACATTGAAACATTCTCAGCTACATTTCCTTCACTTATTATCTCCAGTGTTATGTGTCTAGGTTACCAGAACTTCTAGCTGAGAAGCTGTTTGTTATCCCTATGAGAATCTTTTTTTCCTTTCAAATGGTATATATTAAATTTTCTTCCCCACGAAATGAAATAGTTTCTTTGACCAGTTGCTTGGGTCTGATATAAAAATAGAATCATACCAGAAGAAGTAAATTAGCATTTCAACAAGAATATTTTCACTTGTTGTACTGTATTTAACACAGTTGCTAGGCAGATTTGTGGATGACGAAACCTTCTAGAACATCATTTAAACTTCACTTAATGGTAGGAAATAGGGCTGAAGGTATCATGTGAGAAAGTAACCTGTAGAATATTAATTTGAGTAAGAGAGGATGCTTTCATTAACAAAAGATTATTTCAGAAAGACAATAATACATGGAAAGTTACATGGAAATTTGGGGCTTTTAAAGCTACAGATGGATCAGTTGCCAACAATAACATAAATATATAACACAGAGATTATTCCTAAATTCACCAAAAAAACCCACTACTTTTGCATAGCCTCCAATGATATCCAAATTGGACTCATGGATGCCTTTAAAATTTGGCCCTTGTTTCAGCTCAAATTAATTAGTTATAAATTACTGAGAAGAGGGACATATAATTGAAGCAACGATGACAGGCTTTTACTAACAATAGTGTGAGTAACTTAACAGAGGCCCTTGAAATTTAGTTAATTTGAACTCTAATGGATCATCATACCTATAGAATATAATTCATTTGATGGCAATTGCTATTCATAATAGGAACTCTTTATGAAAATTGGATATTTGAGTTAAAGTACATTCATAGCCAAGAATAAAATTTATTTGATCCATAAGACAGACTTCATCAAGAATTAAATGTTCAGTCTTGAGAAATCTACATTAGAAAATGAATTATGAATGGCCTTTCAAGATTGAGCGTATTATCTTATGTGTAACTTTACATTTCTTTTGGTCATTTACTGTGTAACTTCCACAACCTTAGATACAAACATTTCATGTTGTTAACTAAATATCATATAAGCTTCCTTTTTGTTAAGCAGGTACACTTTGATTATTTTAGGCCTCAAAAAACTTCCTTCTAAAATTAGTAGAATACAAAGATCCACTTTGAAAAGTTTCTCTAACACAGTAGGTTAAAAAAAATAAAAATAAATAAAACAGTAGTTTTATATAAAGGATACTAGGCTTTAAGATCATTGTCATCAAATGGCTTAGAAATACAATTTGTCATTAAGATTTGTAATATTTTTATAAATTGGTTTTCTCTTACATTGTACCACCTCATCTTTGTGCTGGATTATATATGCTTCTAAGCCCCCCTTCTATTACCTCACTCCTGTATGCATTTAACTTATGTATCTAGTATCAGATCTATATGAAATGGTCCATAGAGCCAGACACAGTAGATAGACAAAAAAGGATTGTCAGAATTCAGTGACTATGTATTGTGTACTCTATATACATATATATGGATTTTGTAAAATTATCAGCTCATGTAAACTTTAATCACTTAAGTTGTCAATGGAATATGAACAGTTTTGAAATGATATTTAAAAGCAAATGTTGATATGTAAACCTTGGATATTAAATGCATGCAATGTAATTTGGTAATTACTAAGAGGATAAAACTGTCTTTTAATTAGCAATATTTAAGTCATTACTGGATATAGAAAGAAAAAAATATACTTTGAAATGCATTGGTTATTTCTAATATGGCAATCTTATGTTCAAATTTCAATATTGAGATACATGTGTTTAAATACTGCCCAAGAATAACTTTATGATGATTACAGTACTTGTAGACCATAGATCAGAGCTAGAAGAAACATTTATCTCCCATATTCTATGAGGAATCTCTTCAGATGACAAGAAATTGAGTAATCCTTATTTGTATGACATCCACACATTATAGCTAGAAACTGCTGTTTAATTAGGGAGGCAGCTTCATGTTGTGTTGAAGAGTGTGGCTTCTGAAGCTAAAATTCCGGGCTCAGCTCTGTAGTAGCTGTGTAACTTTAACAAGTCACATAACCATTTTGTGGCTTGGTTTCTACATTTACAAAAATAGATGTAAAAATTAAACCTACTTCATAAGTTTTTCATAATAATTAAATGAGTTAATATATGTAAAATTCTCAGAACAGCACCTGGCCCTTAGTAAGCTCCATGGAACTGTTTCATCAAAAAAATAAGGATTTTTTTGGAATACTATATTGGTATAAATAAGACCTATTTCATGCTTAGAACTGTATATTTATGCATGCATACAACGATTTAGAAATCTGTCTCTTACTAGGCAGAGTAATAATGAAACAGGGTAAATGGTTATGCAGCCTTGTGCAAGTCCTGACCTTCTCTAGCTATGAAATGGCAAAGTGGGTCTACATGATTTCTGAAGAACTTTCCATCTTCAAAGAAATATATGATTCCATAGATTTGTTCTGCTACATTCAAGCAGAATATTTTATATTGACAGTAGACCAATACAATGAAAGCAAATAAGTAATTCATTATGATCCTTGTTAAATAATAGATGATCAAAACTATTGAAAGCAATATGAGCTCGTATCTTTATTTCTTTATATTTCAATATCCATAGGCAGGCCCCCATATCATGTAGATTAATTAGGTCTTAAACTGGACCCAACAATGTATTAATCTGAATAGTCATTGCAGTATTATGCAAATTAAAAGGTTTCCACTTAGTCTGAAAGCATCAAGAAGGACTCTATAAAACTCAAAGATTTGTCTTAGCTATAAATGCAACTTCCCTTCCTTATTAATCCACCAACATGTATCCTAATGGGAGTTAAAGATATTCGATCTTGTAAAAATCTGGTTTTACATTATTTTATTTATTTATTTATTTATTTATTTATTTATTTATTTATTTATTTAATTTTTATTATTATTATTTTTTAGTATGAAAATAATGAATATAAAGCTGCTTAAGAAAATAGTGGGCAATTAGATCAAACGTAGATAAAGGTGTAAATAAGTCATTTTTATTCAGTATATTATAAATCAAAACCCTTCCCTTCCAGTTTGTTGATATATAGGATTTGGAATTTGGATTATTAATATTGGTAATTAGTAAAGCAAGAACAGAGAATTTTCACAGCACAACTTTTTATTTATTTAAAACCATTCAAGGCTATCTCCAGTCAAGCCTCTGCACTAAAAATGTTATTGCATTGTAGGTTTTGTAATTTATCAGCTTTGAACATATCCTTAACATATAACCATTTAATTTCTACTTTCATTTATATAACGCCAAGACAATATATCATAATTTGAATATTGAAAGAGGAGCTTGAGGAGCACCTGGTTGGCTCAATCAGTTGAGCATAAGACTCCTGGTTTTGGCTCAGGCCATGACCTCATGGATTGTAGGACTGAGCCCCCTGTCTGGCTCCATGCTCCAGGGAGAGTTTGCTTGGGGATTGTCTCCCCCTGTCCCTCCACCCACTCGTGTGCTCTCTCTTTCTCTCAAATAAATAAATCTTTAAAAAAGAGAGAAAGAGAAACTTGCTTACACTCTTCTAGCCCTCCATGTAGGGGGAACAGAATTAAGGTAGTACTTCTGTCCTTAGAATTAGAATAAATGAGAAATGTGTGTCTTAGAGTGTGACACTTCATGACTCCCAAGAGTACTTTAAACTTGGGTACACTTTGGTTCAGTGTTAGACTGACATCTTTCCCAGACCTAATTAATTGAGAGAGCCCTAGATACAAATGGATGTTATGCCCTACTTTGTGCCTGAGGAGAAATGCAAGTGGAATGGAAGAAGCAATCAGATGAGCAGAGGAAACACATGTGACAGATGAAGTTTCTCAGGATTGCTAGACCCCTCTAGCCCAGAATCTGCTCCAGAGGCTCAAGAGCACACCTCTTCCCAGCATCTTTCCAATAAATTGCCCCTTTAGCTGAAGGCAACCCAAATAAGGTTTCGGTTACTTTCAACC
This sequence comes from Vulpes vulpes, assembly GCF_048418805.1. NCBI lineage: Eukaryota > Metazoa > Chordata > Mammalia > Carnivora > Canidae > Vulpes > Vulpes vulpes. The sequence continues at coordinate 23,985,100 of NC_132784.1, read as the reverse complement.
AAAGGAGTCCTAACTTGGCTTCTATTTGTCAAGACAGTACTCCGAGATGATAGTGACTACGTGGCCTCCCAAAATTTTCAGCTTTTTTGTAAAACTCTGTATAGAATGTCTGACTATATATTCTATAACAAATGCATGATCAGTTTGAGAAAATCTCATGTAATAAAATATTTAGACTTAACTACCTTTTTCCCCTTTCAATTTAAAGTCTTATTTCCAACTTAAGACCCTCATCCTGCTTACTGTAATCACAGGAGTCTGCCAATTCCTATGGTTGAATGGCTTTGATTCTCAGTGGTCTTTCAGTTCCTCCCCAAGAGGATTTTGACTGGCTTCCTTTCCATTATGCTTAGAGTATCTCTGTGAAACAGTCACAATGAGTATCCAATACCCCCAAAACAACTCTGTGATTGTTGTAAACTTGAAGAATACATGATATCTTAACAACTGTAACAATGAATCTTGTGAAAAAAAAGCTTGTGAAAAGTGGCTTTACAAAGTAGTATAAACCACTAGTGCTGTAAACTCCCCCCTGGTTTCTCTATGCTTAGTACTCATTGGATTCTCAGTCTTCATATATTGATAGGTTGACCCGAGTCTTGATCAGATGCATTAGTCATACTGAGGTAACAGCCTCAACCATCTGAGTTTGATGTACTGCCATAGAATCAAGATCACTTCATATCATGAAAAATTCCTGGCGTATCTTGCACTTCATTCATATTCACAGTGTAATCTCAGTGGTCCATTCTTTTGCAAAGCCTGCGTACTAGAATATGCAAGTAGATCTTCTAGAATTTAACTAAGAATTAATATGTCTGACTGAATCTGTAGATATTACAGGACATGCATTTACAGTGTTCTGCTGATGCCAAGAGCGTTATGCCTGTATTATGAGCAGAATTTGTATTAGAAGCTGCTGCTTTCGTTTCTGTGACACATATTGATGCAGTCTCTCTGGCCTGGACTTTTTCTTGGGCCGTTATAAATTGTCAATTTGGTTCCGTTTCTAGTCCCCATTGGAGGGCTTCATCATGACTCCACACACGATGATCTTGCAACATGCCTGCTAATAAATCCTCTAAATTACAGCATTACGAAAAATGGCACAGCTCTGGAATATCAGAAGCAATGTCCTCACCAAGCTGAGGATTCAGCTGGTAGAATTTAAGTCTCAGAACAATAACTAATAGTGTTGCTTTGGCGTGAACGTCCAATAACCTTACAGACGCATCAGATGCCTTATTCATGAAATTCCTGAGGCAGGAATATTGAAGGAGCATGCTGCAACATTGTACAATTCTGATTAAGACCTTCTATTCTCTTGTTATATAAATACATTATGGGAAATTAGAATAGGGAAGCAACACCGATTCTCAGAGCCTAATAATTACTCTACCCCACAGACACCTCTGACATTTTCTGTACAGTATCCTTTAGCATATAAAGGAACTACAGGAAGCCACCTGTCAAGGAGCCCTTGCCTGTGGCAAAAGACAGCCATTCTTTTGATATAGATTTGATTATAGAGTAGATGGAAGCATTATGGAATAGTGACAAAATGGTGGATTGAGAGTTGGAGGACTTGGAGTCTATCTGCCAAGTTTACAATCTCGAAAAGAAAAAAAAAAAAAACCTTTGAATTTAAACTGGCTATCTTAATTTAAAAGGAAAAGAATAAACTTGAAGATTTTTCAAGTTTTCTTTGTTCTAACATTCTCTGAATAGAAAAAACTTCTCAGCTTGATAACTATTGTCATCCTCCCTATACTCTGTGTGCCCTGTCTTGGTCTGAAGCCTAATCATCAGTATGACTGAGCCTCAAAAGTGCTTGTCTATCAATGACACTAATAAGACATCAAGGAAAAAAATGTGTCACTATGTTTATCCATATTCTGTCTTGAAATCCATGTATCCAGTCACATACAACACTATTCTAATAAATCATATTATCAAAACAAAGTCTAGAATCTAGAATAAATAACTACTTTTTCTGTTTGCATCTCCTTCATAAAATTACCAGGCTTTATTTATGTAAATATTTCTACAAGAAATAGCTTCCAAATCAAGTATTTTTTTTTTCTGAAACCAAATTCCTCTTTTTAATATTACTCTTAAGAAATTGAAGAAAATGTTCTCAATGGGGAAGCATAAATGGAAATTCCATAAGGAGACAGCAGTCAGGAGCTTGATAATATCACTGCCATACTAAATAGGACTTAAATTGAAGAGGTGGAGAGATGTCTTCTTGGGACTCGTATCTGGTAAAATTGAGGGAAGTTGTATGTTAGGATCCGATCTGCATATTATTTAGTATATAATGGAAATGAAACCATCTTAAATATAAATAGAAACAGAAACCACTTTAATACTGGTACTTCAAACTAGAGTATAAATAATACATCCTTATAAAAAAGAATCAGCTCCAGGCTTGATTTTAAAACATCTAACATTTTTTTATCAATAGTTACATACTTTGCATGCTCTAAATATTTAAAATGTCATTTGGTCAAAAATATCTCACTATGCCACTTTTTTTTGTTTCAAGTTTTTATTTAAATTCTAGTTAGTTAACATAGTATGATATTGGTTTCAGGAGTATATATTAGGGATTCATCATTCATATATAACACTCAGTGCTATTATACTGCTTTTCAATGGCACAGAGAAATTATATAGACCAGTAATATAAGTAAATACCTCAACTAAATACTTTAATCATATTAGAGTTATCATATTTAGCAAATAAAAATCCAGGACACTAATTACAGTTAAATTTAAATTTCAGGTAAACACTAAGTAATTTTAGTGTAAGTATTTCTCCTGCAATATTTTTGATATTCTTATACTAGGGAAATGTTTATTTTTTATCTGGGAGTCAAACTTAACTAGGTATTGTGTATTATAAGTGACAACCCTTCCTATATACCTAGGGATAATTTATTTCTTTATTTTACTTTTAAAGATTTATGTCTATAAAAATATGGGGACTTATACATTAGCTTTAACACTGTGATTGCAGTAAATATACTATTGACAAATTGAATGAAACATAAGAAATTAAATGACAGATACTGTGTTTTTTTGAGAAAGGAACTTGTTGGATATAATGTTCTACAAGCCTGAGAAACTCCAATTTAATTTTTCTTCTCCATAGTACAGTCAAGCATTGATACTGTTCTAACAATTAGTATTATTTAAATGTATAATCAATAGCCCTTGAAAGTGCCTAGCTCTTACAGAATGTTCAGACTGACGATGGCAGAAATAAGCATCTGCATGCATAACTGGATTTGAGCGAACAATCAATATTCATATTCAGAAATATTCTTTTACACTATAAATTAAAGTGGAACATTATGGGAGATATTTGGAAAATTTAGAGATTAGTGGAAAAATAGAACAAATCTAAAAGACCTGGAAGGTCATATCTTATGAATGTGGTTTTGGAGTATGCTCTTTTGCAAACTGACTCACTGGATGTTTTCTTAACCTCTATATGTTTCCTATGACTTTATTACATTCTTTGAATATATTCTAACATCAAATGTTCTTTGAATATTCTCTTAATAATTCTAAGTTGTATGAATTGAAAGGACCACTGCAATGAAAATCTATTTTCCTTGTTTTTTTCCCCTGTTACTTCCCCATCCTAATCCTTTTTATGCATGGTAGCCATACTAATATTTGAAATAATTAAATATGATCTTGTCAATACACTCCTTAGCTTCCTCAAAGCTTTCTTTTGTTTTTAGGACAAAATTCAAAGGCTTAACATGGCTTGAATCATTTGGCTCTTCTGCCTCTCCAGACTTAACATCTGCACCTCTCCTATTCTTCACTATGTCCTACTCTTACTAGACATATCTGGAGTTGCCAAAGTCACTAGGCATCATCACCATTTCTGCATTTTAGATTGATCGTAGAATCTCAAGTTGGAGTAATCAGGGTTATGGTCACAGGTAATGGGGATCTAGTAAGAATGTACATGAGTGCCTCTTACTCTAGATTTCACCCTAATAGTATGTCTTATGCATTGACATTCTTTATTATTCAATGTATTTGCTGCATTCCTCAACTCTTTTTTTTTTTTTTTAATTTTAGATTGGCTACCTAATTATTGTGTCTTACTACTTATCTTGGTATTCTTGATTTAGGTTGTTTTCTTTTTTTTTTTTTTTTTTTTTTTTTTTTTTTTTTTTTTTTTTTTTTGATTTAGGTTGTTTTCTAACTCAAATTATTTGATCAACTACTTGGCAAATGCTATTTTAGGCAATATGGAATATTTCCTCATGTGTAGTCTTCCCTAAAACCAACTTTCAGCCTAGTCTAAGCAAATGGTTCTCAAGCTTGACCAGGCATCAAAAATTAATGAATGGCTTGTGAAAACACAAATTGCCTAGCACTATCACCAAGTTTCTAATTTCCACAGGTCTGAATTAGGGCCTGAGAAGGGAGATCCTAAGTGATGCCAAAGCCACCAGTATAGGACCAGAATTCTAGAACCCCATTGCTCTGAGTTCAATTCAAATCCAAGAAGTGTGAAATGGCAAATTCCCTCCTTAACATAAAACCAACCCATTCACCAAGCCCTGTTTTCTTTCCTTAGTTATCTGAACTCCATTCAGAGAAATACTTAAGATATCTTAAGTAATATTAATCCTTCTTTACCTGAAATTGTTTCTATAAAATCATTTCTCTTTTCTGCTTTCAAACTAACTCATTGGAACAGATGCAAATATGTCTTTGCATATGTTCAGTATTTTCACCCTTCTACCTCATCAACTTATTTTTAAAACCTAACCGACACCCTCATGCAGTACAGGGCAAAAAAACACAAAATGGTGCCTTCTGCTGCTTCCTCGTCAGCAATCCCCCCTCCCCCGCTCAGATTACCCGCAACCTCCCTCACAGTCTGTCTTTCTCTCGCCAGGCTCCTACTTGTCCTCAAGATAACTCTGCAAACACAGTCCTAAACTCAGTTTGAAAGGCTGTAAGTGATCTGCAGTTCATGTCATGAATTGATCTGAGTCCCAGTTAAACCCAGTCCCTCCTGGAGGAGGGACTTAGAATTTTAGTCGACCCCAGTTTCTGAATTAATTACATCTGGAGATTTCATCTGCCTACGACTAAATCCCTTTGCTCCTAATTCTTAGGTGGTTTGATTTTGTCAAAGACTGAAAGCTAAAACCAAAACAACAACAACAAAAAAATCATCATTGAAAGAATGATTTAAATGTTGCTAGAAGAATTGCTAAGAGCAGGAAATGGCACAGGGATCCAGTCCCTGCCTCAGTTCAGGCATGACCAGAATAGATCCGAAGAGACAGGACGCAGAGTCCCTGAAGGCTTTGGCAATTTTAGCTATATCTAAGGATTTTTCCTCTACTCAGCTCCTGTTTTCAAATCAGTCTCTGTCTGCCAGGCCTACTTGCTCCCCCATAACATCTGAATGAGCATATTCATTCATTCTTTCACCTGACAAAAATTTACTGAACATGTTCTATGCCCCACAGATTAAACTAGGAGTTTATAACCTAACAACTAGATATGATCCTTGACCTCAAGAGACTCACAGAATGGAATGGGAAACAAATATATAAGGAGATCAGATGCCAAAATTTAGTGCTATGTTATACCTCTGGACAGGAGAGTGTAGGAACACAAGAATAGAATAATCCATTATTTCCTGGAAAAGATTCATGAAGACATCATACCTGTATTTGACTTTGAAAGCCAGTCTGCTGCTGGGAAGGATCAGTTACTATAAACAACACAAGTGAAATGCCTCGATACTATGACATTAGGAGCTTAATTAGTGGAAGAGTTGTGTCAAGAACTCAGGCATTCTCATTGCAGGTCCGGTCTTATATACGATCCCAAATTGGATGTTTCCCTCTCAGCACAAAAGTCAAGATGCTTGTGTTTAATCCAGAACTTGCTGGCTGCACAGTTTTTTTTGTTTTGTTTTGTTTTGTTTTCCTGAATTGCATGATCAGTTGTACTATAAAATCTCCCGAGTGGAAAAGGAGATGAGAGATCTCACAGGATACTCTGCCAAAATTCCACACATTTTTTGTATTTAAGCATTTATTATTTATTTAAAATTTCTGTTTTATGTAGAAGGGAAAACAATTTAAGATTGTTTTTGTTACTGAAACCCACCTACATTTATTCCCTGAGCTCTTATTTGCAAATATTAATAATAATAATCTGAGATTCATTCCATATTTACATTAAAATTTGGATCATTTCACTGGAAAGTTTCAGACTTTTTCTTTGGGCAATTTTTTTATTTTTTTATTTTTTATTTTTTGGGCAATTTTTTTTAACTTATTGAAACCAATGATCATTAAAGATTGCCACTAAGATACTTCATCGTTGTTGCTTAAAGAAGAAAATTGAAGGAGATTATTCTCTTTTGTAAAACTCTGAACTTTTCAGCAATATGTTGTTACCATGAATTCATAGGTTTATTTACAAGTGAATAGAACAATAAGTAATAGTAACACAAAGTAAGAGTTTAGAAGATAGAAGGTGAGGGTTATAGTAGTTACAGTCTATTAGCATAAATAACCGGGCATGTCTATTCTCAACCATGATAATCCAGCTTTGTGAAAATAATCTTTGTAAACAAATTCTCTGGAGAAGCATACTGCTCTTAGGGAAGACAACACTAGATTGCAGAAACAAATTAGCCCTAACACTCAGTGACTTAAAAGCTTTCTATTGGTGTGACATGTTTCATCTGTCCTATAGCTATAAATATATATAGAGAGAGAGAGTGGATATATATATATTGGATTCCAAGGTACCCAAGGCGAGAAGGAGAGGGCTGGGAGTTTCTCTGGACATCTTTTAAACCTATGCAACTCTTCGGCCCACAAGACTGGAAGGCAATGGTATAACTCCAACCTAGCTTCAAAGGAATGTGGGAGAGGAAAATGGGAAGCACATAGCATTCTCCCAGACAAAGCCTTAATTTAACAGTGGCACAAAATCAATACTCTTCTCACACTCACCCCTTCTTCTACCTGGGTCCTTTTTCCCCAGCCCACAACTCATCTTTACTGTTACCTGACTACTAACCTCTTTGAAGATTAATCAATGATGTTAAAGAGAGAGAGGAGGGAAAGGATGGGGAGGTGAGGAGGGAGGGAGGAGGAGAAACAGCTGTATTAGAATCTTTCTTGCCATTTTTCTTGATACCCACTGCTACTCTCCTGATGAAGACACTGCTTTGTTACCTCCCTGGCCTGACTCTAGTTTCACTGCAGGATCATTCGCTAACTAGTGCCTGATGATTTTTCATCTTCTATGGGGTAGTTCACCCTTCACCTAATAAACAACTCACCCTATCCATATAGCCTCATTCAGATTTTCCTGATTTGTGAGACCTCCTCCTGAATTTTAGGGTTGACAGGGAAGTATATTTCCTACTCTCTTCATTACGTGAACTTCTTATCTACCTAATTTTTGTTTAGATGGTCCCCCAGATTTCTGAGTTCTCTTCACAGCTGAATTTTAAACTTGGTGAGTTGTAATGTGTCCTACTTATTGTGATATTCCTAATGCCTAGAAAAGTGTGTGATATATAGAAGATGTTCACTAAGCATTAAATAAATTAATTCATTGTTTCATACAAATAATTTTCCTCATATCACTTAGCATATTATGTATATAACACAACCTCCATCAGCATTTCCAGATTGACTGGTTCTCCTTTTAAATGCTTCAAGATAAAACAATGTCTGTGGCAGGGGATATGTAGGTTGGATTTTAAACACATTTTACAATTGCGATTTTTGTTTTAAAATTTGAGTTTACTTGTAATGAATTATATCTATTTTTTACACATTTGGTTTTCAAATACATACAAATTTTCAATGCAAACATGGAATTCTCTTCTGTAGCTTGGCAAAAAAATATAAAAGCAGTGATGCAACTTCTTGGAAACTTTACCCCAATTTTCCGTTCTAAATATATGCAACCAGGAACAATGAGAAGAAATTTGGAGAAATTTACTTGACAATGTTTAGAGAATTGTTCAAGATAACAGCACAAGCAAAACTTAAATCGGAGTATATTAAATGCAGTATGTAGAATGCCGGCAGAAAGGTTTTGTGTTTAAATCCTCAGGGAAGTTACATCTCTTATAAAAACTGATGAAACTTATAATTCCAGGCAACTTTCTTGGCCTGAAATACCTTACTTTTTTAAAACAAAATATACTAAATCTTATAAAATATACAGCTGTCGTCTTTAATTTATATACATGTATGTATGTATATACTGTCTTCCTTTTTAGTATTTATCCCAGAGATTGTGTCAGATACTACTCACTTTTTGGAGTCTCCTAGAATCCACATGGCAGGGACATTTAAGCCTCAGTCTCTAAGGACGTATCTATAAAAGCCATATGTAGTAGATTCAGTTGATCAAAGAATTTTGCTAATAAGACTTGGAAAAAGTCATGTTGATGTGGAGTTTGCCAGGATTAAATGTTTGGTTCCTGGAAGATTAGTTGTTTCAAATTTTATTCTTAAACCAATAAGCCATACTCTCACTGTAGAGAAATACAGAGTAGTCATGACAAAATAAAGTTAAAACTATGAAAACAGTCTGTCTTCTCTGGAGAATCCTAATGATCTCATCATTTTTGCCAGTGACTCCTTGTCTTTCTTCATCTGCAGACATTGTCAGTAACAATCAGGCTGAGATCTGAGGCTTGCAACGCTGCTGGAATAGATTTTCCCTCACAAGGAGTGGCTTGGGGTCCAGTTGAAGAGTTATAGGGACTTCGAAGGTAGTACAGTTCACTGCTTTCTATCCACAGAGTAAATTCTTATGAAAATCAGAGGGTTTTTTTTTTTTTCCTAATCTTAAATCTTCCCAGAAAAGGAGATTCCTTTCCTTGGCAACCTACTGCAACTTCACAAACAGTTCTCACTTTCTTATAGGGCACCTTGAACCCTCCTACCCCATAGTGTTTCGTTGACTTCAAAAGACCACCTATGTTTATTTAAAAGGTAGTCATTACATCATCAGCTTGAAAAGTCTCTCTTTTCCAGACTGAGCATACTGTATTTCTCTGACTTTCCCTTAAAGGCCATATGGTCTCCTACATTCATGCTCCCCCTTAAATGCAGCCAAAGTACTGCATATTCTGTTAAGTTTAGTACTAAACTGTTTCTAAATGGTTGTTCTGAGTGAAGATGCTGAGTTCAGAGGTGATGTAAATGGATAGATCAGGAAAAAAATGAGTGCCAGTAGTATTTTGGGTTTCTTTTATTTTTGTTATTTTTTGGGTACCCTCCCAGGGATGGGAAAAGCCAAAATGTTTCTTCCTTTTGTGTCTTATGACCATTTATCAGACAACTGGTCTTCACACTGACTGTGGTCAAGGAAGACATGTCTTTTCTATAAACAGAAAAATGGTCCTTGTGAACATGGAATTTATCATGACTACTAAATGTCACATAATAACATATAAAAATATTGTATGTAACATATTTACCAATAATTATAATTTAGTTATCATAGTAAAAATTGCTAATAGGAAGGGAATGATTTTGTGGGAGAAAGAACAGTAACTTTAGAGTTGAACTAGGTTATAGTTCTGGACGTAAATGTATGTGTGTATATATGTATATATGCATATGCATATATGTGTGTATCTCCTCTAAACCAGTGTTTATTAAGCCCCTATTGTGTATAACGAATTTTCCTCAAAACATTTAACCTTTTAAATGGATTCTAATATCCTTTCAATAACCCTATGAGGTAGCTGTTGTTGTTCCTATTTTGTGCACAGTGAACCTAAGAATCAGAAATGCTGGACATTTTCTTAATGTCATATAACTAGTATATTAGAAGTCAGGGACATTGTAGTGTCCTCTATCCAGCACTCATTCCTCCACATCAGAAGCACCTCCTGATAACATCTGTAAAACAAGTGTGAATTCAATGTCTAAGGCATTCCTCTATGAACCTTTTTAGCTCAACTTTCTACCTTAGTTCTTTGTGGGGCAAATACTGGGAACATCTCTTTCCCCAGTACATTAATTTATAGTTTCCAGTAGCTTGCACATGTGTGTGCACAGACAGTGGGAGACCTAGAGGAAAGAATGAACAAGTTGTGATATTGAGGCAGCTCTGCCCACAAAACCACACTTCTGAAAATAGTTTATAATAGAATCCCCATGTTCATCTCACTCCAACTTAAAAAAAAAAGGTGCAGACTACTATCTCATTATCTCAAATATATGTGTTCCCCAGTTTATAGATGTGAATGGAACATCCTTTACCTCTCACCTCCTTTCCCTTAGCCAACCTGGAAGATGCACCCTGGGTGAACACAATTTTCTGAAGTCTGTAGACTGAGGAAGTTACTTCCGTCACTTTAGTTATTGCATTGCCTATAAACCAAAGTAATTTAAAGAGGGCCAGCCTTCCAGTCATGCCATTGCTGATTTCTAGGTTAGTGGTGCTGCAAGTGTGGCCAAATAATGTGTCAGACGTTAGAATAGACAGCAGCTTTTGCTCGGCAAATTATTAATTCTCAGATGTCTACTTTTTAATTTCCCGTACATTTCAGATCAACATTCTCTCCCACCCTTAACAGTATTCCTTCAGCACATTTTTCATGCCTTTTCCAATAACTTGACCATTATGTTTGTCTTTTAACTGTGAGGTTAACATTGTTCTCTCCTCACCCTTTAATTGTATTGGCGATCAGTGCTTTTACTGCATGATTTATCTAGGTTTTATGTGGCTTGAACCAGAGTTGACTCAGTTTAGGTAGAAAAGACTTGCTACAAAATGGACCTTGTCATTTTAATCTCTCTAAGAACAGTTTTATTATCTGCTATTTCATTTTGTGGTTAGTGCCACTAAACCTTATTTTGTGTTCCAAGGGGCTTTGCTTATCCCTCCCATATGAGGTGTAAGAGCTATGATGCTCTGGCTTTCATTCTTTATTTTTCCTTCAAGCTTTTCTCATGCCATCCCTCTTCTTTTTCATATCCTCTATGACTTCTTCTTTCTAAAATAAATAGCTTGCCCAGGATTGTGCTACCTAGGAAAATATCCACCTCAAAGTGACTTAAGAAAGCCTGTATATTTTGTCCATGACACTTCTGTTAAGATCGCAGTCATTTTCTTACGTGGAGAATTGTCATGTAGGTAATCAGAAAAGTACCCCCCCACACACACACACATACACACACATACTTTCCTTTGTGCCTTGTTTTATCTATAAGCATGTGTGCCCCGGTTTTTTTTTGCTTGGAAATTTGTAGACACACCCTCCCTCAACCGCACGGTCTGGAAAACACTTACTTAAACATATGTAATCCCCACAACAACACTTTAAGATTGGCAAGAGTATGCTGCTTCCCTCATTTGTAGATGAGGAACCAGACTCAGAGTTAGTGAACTATCAAGCGTCATATAACAAGCAAACGGCAGAGTAGAAAGTCTGTTGTCATTTCAAATCCAGAGTCTTTTTTTCATGCTACATTGACAGATTACACTTGCTAAAATGATCTTCCGTGTTGGATTGCACACACATTTCAGGAATCTAGCTTCATAGCAAAGTAAAATAACTTCTTATTTCAACCTAAAACAACTTTTCAACAGTACTATGGACAATTAAAATATAAGATCATTGAATAGTATTAATTCTTACTCTGGGTCCCCTGCATAAGCATTCAGGACTCAAGACAATTGCTTGTTTCTATTTTGCCATTTTTCACCCAGGCATATTATCTTTCATTGTCTAGTAATATTAGAGGCTGTAGCATGTACATGAAAAATGCCTGTGGAATATAAGCCTTCATAATGCCATTTTATGGGGTAGCTTCCTTGGGAGATAGTTAACTTCTATTGGTTATTAGAATTATAGCACTGCATTTAAGAGTTAAAAGTGAATTTTAAAGTGTTTGGGAAGCATCCCTAATTCAAAGCCAGTTTTATTATGTTTTAAAATAGATTCTACAGTTCACTAATCTAAAATACAAACTACATACCCTATAGTGAGAGTAAGATGAATATTCAGTGCAGTATTTAGTTTTTAAGTTAATTATGGCATGCTCACGCCTTTTTAAAATCTTTATTATCAAGCTATGAATATCAGTGTTGGGGACACCTGGAAACTCATAAACTCCAGTGCATAGTATCTGAATGCAGATATTTAAAAAATGAAATGCATTAGATCTCAGTAAAATACACTTAATGATACAATTATTATTGCCAGTACTTTAAATAAATGAAATTTAAATTATTGCAGAGGAGTCTAATTTTCTCAATAGTGAGGAGAAAAAGATAATTGAAAGTTAATGAATAATAGAAAGTATACCTCGATTCAAAGTGTTTATAGCTATTGTTTGCCTCAGTGGGTATTTAGTAAACTAACTTCAGCTCTCTTTTTAACAAACAATTTAACAAACATTTATTGGGCTTATACTACTATGCACCAGACCCTGAAGATATAAACTCGGCTCCCCACCATTAAACAACCTAAACAACCCCCACGACCACCACAACAGCAACACTCTCATTTGGACACAACACTCTGTGTAAAGAATGAGATGAATGGAAAGTATTGTGAGGACAGCAATGGAATATAGAGATTTATTCCGATTCTATTAGCAGTGGGGTTGAAGTATTTTTTGGGAAAAAAACATAGAAGGTACCACAGGATCAAAGCTGAAGGATGACCAGGAAGGACAAATCTGATAGAATGAAAAGAAAATTAGATTTGGGTAACCTACAGTCTGTATAAATCTATCTTTTACTCATAGGGACATTAAATCTTTTGTCAGGTAAAAACAAAATATGCTTAGTATACTCTAAATCAAAATAATAACCTTAGTATTAGATTTAAATATTTGCAGCTCTTGGATGAATATATCTGTAATTACTGTCATTGTCAGCAACTCATAAAGGAAACACGTGGATTTAGAAACTGGTTCTTTTTTTTTTTTTTTTTTTTAGAAACTGGTTCTTACTTCAGAAGGAATATGGGGATGTGGGCATGGATTTCTCTATAGTGTTCTGTTTTTGTTGTGATTGACGCTGTTGAAGACAAAGTAAATTATTGCAGGTGATTAAAGTCCTTGGTTTACAATTCAGTCTGGCTCAAAGCTTCTTTCGTGAGTCATCATTTCCAAGGTGAATGCTTCCGGTGTGACTTTTCAGGGTTGGGAAACATGGTTGTGTTTTCCTTTCCTCATTGCATACATCTGTCCTGTTTGCTGACCAGGCAAGTCTTAGAATGTAAGTTTGTAGCAGGGTAAATAAGTAACAAAGTGGAGGTTACAGGGGAAAGGGGAACTTTGTAAAAGCACATTGTATATAAAATGTTAAGTATTTTCTTATTTATTTATTAGCTTGGATCTTGACTAGGAAGAGGAGGTTTTCCTGTAATAATCTTGAAGGGATTCTTTAGTAGGAAATCTAAGAAAGATAATAAGAATCATTTGAGTGGCAACTCACACAATTAACTGAGATAAAGTAAGCAATATATACCTTCTAATTATACTTGACAAGCAAAAATAGATGCAGAGAATTTCAGAAATTGTTCAATAGGATTCTGGTATTAGGACTCCTGGTCAGTGAGGAACCTGTGGAAAACACTTATTTCAAAATATGGCTATTGTAGCATGTCCATTTTGATCCAGCTCACATTCTTGCTTCTCTGATGGTGTCCTACTTCCCCTGATGCTCTCCCCAGGGCAGTGCTACTGCTAATCCCATTCTTACTTAACCTTTGCTTTAAATATATTTGATATTTTGTATTTCCAATATCACATGAGCTTTCGATTTACTTGCTGATGCTGACTCGTGAGCTCAGGAACCATTACTCTGTGCGGGTTTGCATGCTGACTTCTGCTTTTGTGTGACCTTGGCCTCTTGTGTGTTACCTGAAACTCTACTTGTTTGTTTACATGCTCAATTTTCAAAATGTAGAAAGGAGAGCCTCAGATGCATGCACGTATTTTTTGCACAAGAGTCATAGTAGATGCTTTGCTAGCCCAGTGACTTCATCCATTTTTTTCATCCATCATGGTGTCTTCCCCTATAATAATGTGTATTCTCCAAATAGCTTACCTTAATTAGCATTTTTTTAACTGCCATTGAAGACCTGATATCTAATAGTGGTTTCTATAATTTTATACAAGGGACATATGCATTTCTTGATACTCTTTGGTTGCCTTAGCTTTATTCTCAAAAACTTGTGTCCTATATATATTATTTCTAATGATTTTGTTAAGCTTCTTGTTTTTCCTTCTACTGACTAACTAATCCATTAATCTGTCTCTCATTCTTACCCCAATACTTTGATGATGCAGCTTTATCAAGCCCATGTGCTCTCTACCATTGTACACATCTTTGCCTTAAAAACAAGTTTATGTGAATGTATTCACAAGGCAAAATTCTAAGCAGTACAGAATTATACAAAACATTCTGGTGTCCCTTCATTTCTTCCCCACCTCTCATTCCCTTTCTCAGAACTAACCATTTGCTAGTTTAGAATATGTTTTTCGAGGCATCTTTCTGTGCATTTGCATATATACGTATGTATGTATGCAATATGAAATAGATATGCTAATTTACATAAACATATGTATTGTTCTGTAATGTACTTTATTCATTTATCCATATGCTCCATAGGTGATTATATGATAATACATAAACTCCCACTTCATTCTTTTTAACAACTTGAAGTATTTCATAATGGAAATTATGCATTTTTAACCACTTTCCTACTGTAAGATCTTTAGTTGGTTTCACATTTTTTTTTATCATTCATGGAGTAAAACAATGAACATTCTTGTCAGAATGTGTTGATATTATATGTGACACATATTCTGATAATTTCAGGACTAAATCCCTACAATTGGAATTCTTGTGTCAAATATTTTATAATTCTAATTTTGAGAGACACTGCCAGTTACCTTCCAAAAAGACTTTACCAATTTATACAAAAAACTGTAAGTTTCAACATTTGATATTATTTACCAATTAATCTATGATTTTGCCAACTCTGTGAATGAAAATTTATATTTTGTTGTTTTAAAATACATTTTCCTTGTTACTGAGGTTGAATTCATTTATTTTTGTACATTCGACTTATTTTATGAATTCCCTAATACCTATATTATATTGTTTTCTACCAAGTTATTCTAACATAATAAGAGTTTTCATATATCTGATATTAATTTGTACATACCACTGATTTAGTGGTGAATACTATCATAGTAATATGTATTACTTATTTTTATATTTCTTCTTTAAACAAGTAGATATTAAACCTCATTAGTTCAGAGTCCTTTTATATCTTTTTTTATCATATTCAGTACTCAATGTAGACACAAATAGGCACTTAATATTGATTGTCAATTGACTATAGAGGCTACAGTGGAAAAATTAAGACAATGGTCAGTAGTAAAATGCTGCTGGCTCAGTGCAGCTCTGTGTTATTAGGTGACTTATTGGTTCAGAACATAGAAGACTAGTGGATGAAAGGGACCCATAAACTCAGAAATATGACTATTAATTTTGGTCTGTTCAGTCTCTCCATATGTAGTTCATTATTTTGCACATTCACTCATCAAACAATGAGTTTATCCTCACTCATTGGTTTAGCTATTTCCATGATAATACACATGGAAAGGTGGGATAACCAAAATATTTCAAAGGCTTCTCTCAGGAAGTCATGTCTTATTTTTTTTTTTTTTTAAATTTTTATTTATTTATGATGTCACAGAGAGAGAGAGAGAGAGAGAGGCAGAGACACAGGCGGAGGAAGAAGCAGGCTCCATGTACCGGAGCCTGATGTGGGATTCGATCCGGGGTCTCCAGGATCGCGCCCTGGGCCAAAGGCAGGCGCCAAACCGCTGCGCCACCCAGGGATCCCGGAAGTCATGTCTTAAATGCTATTCTATGAGGTAGCACACCAAAGCCAACTAAAGCATTTGGGCACATTCTATTTCTCAAATCACTCATTTTGCGTAGTTTTTTTTAATTAAATTAAATTTATTTTTTTTAAGATTTTATTTATTCATGAGACACACACACACACACACAGAGAGAGAGAGAGAGAGCAGAGACACAGGCAGAGAGACAGAAGCAGGCTCCATGCAGGGAGCCCGACGTGGGACTCGACCCTGTGATTCCAGGATCATGCCCTGGGCTGAAGCCAGGCACTAAACCGCTGAGCCACCCAGGGATCCCCTTTTTTCAAATTTTAATTCATCCTTTATTTAATAAAACATCTCCCCCCTACATATTTTTAAGCACATGAAGTTATGCACAATTTGCATGTAGATGTCAATGTTGCTAAGTGAATAGGGTACTGGTTTTCTCAGGAAGAAGGGATATATTCTAGGTTCAAGCAAATATAGTAATAGCATTTTTTTTAATGGTTCACCATTTCTCTTACTCCTAGCTAGCCTATACTTCACTTCTAAAAACCTTATTAGCTTATTTACCAGGTTCTAAGGTAATATCCAATATCCAAATATTAGCTTATTTGCCAGGTTCTAGGGTAATATCCAGTGTGTTCCATCACTAGTCAAGGAGACATGGTTTGTTATATGGAAGATTATGGCTTTCTCTAAATTACATTCTAAAAGACTTTGGGCTATTTGTAATCAGTATTATCATGCAGGTGATTGGAGAAACTGTCTTTCTCACCCATCTTGTACATACAGTCCCAAAACAGCAATCTTTAATTTCTTTATCTAGGAGGGGAACGAGGTTGGGAGACGGATGGAATAAAATATTTCTCAAAGCTATCCTTGATGGTATGTGTATGTGGTTGTGGTTTTGGCTAGAGAGAGCTAAATACATGTTCTCCAATCAAGTTCAAGTTGATTCCTCATATAAAATCCTTAGAGATATTCACAAGTATCAATGGTCACTTTACAATAATTACAATAAATAATTTAAATGAATAATAAATGTTTTAGAATGTCTCAACTTTCAATGGGAAATTGTATTGACAGGAAAAATCAATGATCCAGCCAAACTTTCCTGGATCACTCTGAATGGAAATGGACCATTACAATCATGCCACCAAGAGTCTGTCAAAATTCAAGAAAGATAAATAATTTACTAATTTAATATAAAAATAGCAGGGATATTAGTTGTACACAACTTTTATATGTTAGAGCTACATTTTTATATATGGTATATATACTCCATTTAATACTTACAATACGCAATTGATGTGAAAATATAATTGTTGAAATATTTTAAGAGGAACATTGAAATATATGGGAGGAACAATAGGTTGAAATGAAGAAATCTTCAGTTTTTAGTGCCTGTTGCTACAAGCTACTTCAGTAAATTAAAAGAATGTCACTCATTTTTTCTAGACATAGTTTTTTTTTTCCATCCCTAAAAGAGAGGGCTTGAACTTGGCAATATTCTAAAATCCCTTCTAGCTGTTAAATTCTATAAAGGAGTATAATTTTACTATTTTAAATGATTACAAAGGTTTATAGTTTTTATAGCTTTGCTTTTATGACACCTTGTTGGTCATATCTGTGATTTATTCCATGCAAAGTCCTGCTCAGGAATATAGCTATCCAATTATAATATTGTTTTGGTGGAAAGAGAACAATATGTTTTAAGATGCACCTTTTTTGATAGAATTTATATGAGCACATTATTTCAGAAATGGGCACTGCTAGTGTACTTTAGTTTCCTTCAGAGCTCATTCTCCCAGTAGGCTTGTTTGTTCTCTGAATACTCTTTATCTTGAGATTGCATGGAGGAAGAAAAAAAAAGTGTAAGGGAAATAATTACTCATGTTTAATGATTTCAACTAAAGTTCTGTAGCTAATCTCTTTGGAATTGTGATCAAGGGTATTAAATTATTGGTTCTCTTTTCCTTTCTTTTGACACAAATGTTTAAATGGAAACAGTGTATAACATGAATTCTGTATTACTCTCTGCTATGTTAATCCAACAACTTTAGCATAAGTGGTTAATTTTCTTTAGATGCTTATTTTTTACAGTTTTCCTTCTGAACTTCAGCAGTCTTTTAATGTAGTGTGAGTGTGCATGTGAATATTCATACAAATAACTAAATGTTTAATGGGTACAATGTTTCTGTTTCTGATGATGAAAAAGTTCTGAAAATGGATAGTGATGAGGCACAACATGGTGAATGTACTTAATGCTACTGAATTGTACATTTAAAAGTGGTTAGAATGATAAATTTTATGTTAGAATATTTTACTACAATAAAAAATAGTATAGCAAGGCCATTGCATTAATTATGTCTGGAGTTATATTGGTAAATTCAAAGGAAGGCACTTCCCTAGAAAATAAAGACTTAGAAAATACTTCATATCTAATATTTGAGGCTAACTTTTTTTTATGCTGGATTCTAGATTCCTAACTATCCCCAAGCAAGTCTGCAGTAATAATGATTTGAAAGTAATATCTCTGTCTCAAGGGTGTGATGACCTCTGTGGGTCTATTAATTCCATATCCATATACATGTTTATAGTTCTTTCCTTATAACCAGAATATTCACCTCTGTCATTTTGATGATATGGATGTGAATGGAATACACAATTACAGTCGTTAGAGCAAGAACAGACCAACTCAGAGTACTAGCATCCCCACAGTTTTGCAAAGCCTTTTCCTTTGAGTTATTATGTATTAGTTTTCCTATGCTTACAAGAGGCTAACTATCACCTTATTCTCAGGGATAACAAAAGCAATATACAAATGAAGGGGTACAGAGGGATATCCAAAATGCTGTTCACATGGGAAATTCTTAATTTGAAGAAGAAAGTCAATTTGATAGTACAGGAAATGTCGAAATCATAAATAGATTTGATCCTTATTAAAGCCAGAACATCTTTAGAAGGTAATGTGTTAGGCTATTGTTTTCCTTTATGATGCTATGGAAAAGGATGATGGTCCTGTCCAAGAGAAAGGCTTTATGCTTTTGTGGAACTCCTGCAGCACTTAACACAATACATTCTCACAGTATGCTCTCTATGAATATTTCATTATTTAGCCTAATTGACACAGAGCTAGGCCAACTTTGTGCAACATTGATCAATTTTCATGTCATGGTTAACTGGTATCTCTCTAGCTTCATTTCCTCTGCATTCCTGCATTAAATCCCCAATTCTATTTGGTATTATGTCCCCAAAAAACTTAGTATTAAAAGCCTCTCTCTATTCTCAAGCAGCTTATTTGTAATTTGAAACTGTGTATTTTAAACCAGACTTGGAGAATAACTTCAAATCAAACCTGTATTTTGTGTAAAGATTGAACAGTATGGTGCTAACAATTCTCATCAGTCTGAATTTCTTCAGGAAGTATTTAGGATATAGAAATAATATAATGAACTAGGCTTAGTCAGGTAAGATTACACTGACAGGTTAAAATGGGGTAGCCACAGTGAGAGAACAAGCCACAAGGATGGTGAAGAGTAACAGAAACTGAAGGAAATAATGACACGAGCCAGATGTCTGAATTGAATGATGGAGAATTGGAAATATTCACTAGCTAATCATTCTTTTAAGTGTTGAGTTTTTAACCATTTTGTAAATACTAGTAATGATTTTTTTCTCCTCTAACACATTTTCTCAAATGCTTTCACAGTTTACTACAAGGTACTTAAAATTTGGTATTTGTAGCCTATAGGTAATATAAAAAAAGTCATAAGATAGGGTTATGATCACAATATAGTAATGACCCTCTAGGAAAAGTAGAGTACTGTAATTTGAATCTTAGGGGAAATAATCATACAGATGCAGAAACGTAAGGCATAATTAGAAGTTAAAAGAGATTAAAGAGCACTTCAGAAAGGTAATGCAATATGCATGTTTGATAGTAAACTGCACAGTAAGGGAAACACTGACTGGTAATTCAAATCGTGACTAGAGACAGTGATTTCAACATCCCTTGTGCATGTTTTGTCATCATAGTCACTAATTAACTAGTGGCTTTTTCCTCTTTTGTGTTGACAGCATGATTTGTGGTAGCTTTCAGATTTTACTCTATCTGATTAGTCTGAAGCAAGGGGTTGGGAAAATTTTGCTAAATTAAAATAAATGGGGTGCCTGGGTGGCTCAGTTGGTTAAGTGTCTGACTTCGGTTCAGGTCACGATCCGGGGGCCCTGGGATGGAGTTTGTATCTGGCTCCCCAGTCAGCAGGGAGTCCGCTTGTCTCTCCCCCTCACCTTCTGAAGCCTCTCCCTCTGCTCATACTTTCTTTCTCTCAAATAAAGAAATAGAATCTTTAAAATGAAAAAAGCCAAACAAAAACTCCATAAAAGACTAAAATGGAATTCAAGTAGGAACCGGTAGTTCAAGATGTAAGGAGGCTTCTCAGTACGACAGTTCAAATCTGTTAAAGAATCCACTACGAGGATTTTTGTCTGGAAGTTTGATTTTATTTCTGCAGGTTTGCTTAAGAGACTTTCTGTTCCTTTATGCTAGTGACTTAGTACTTTTTCTAACAGTCTCATTCGTCTTACCTTTGCCTTGAGCACCATGGAAATCAATACAGTTGGCACACTCTGTTCTGTGCTCAACACCTGTAGTTTCCTGCATGTGATGGTTTGAGAATCTGTAGATGCTTCTTAATCTGATAGCCACAGTGTGGCCCGTTTGTCCAATATAACATTTTCCAAAGCAGCAGGGAACGTTAAGCTACTGCTGTGGGGGGTAGAACATTGCCTTTTGTTAGCCATAGGGTGCAAGAGAGCTTGGATGAGGATAGAATATTATTTTTGTTTTTGTGGGTGCTTTTGAAGATTGTATTGATCCAGCTTATGAATGCCTTGACATGGGGTGGGATTGCTCTTCTCTCGTGCCATTTTTTTCTTTAGCTTGTTAGTGACTTCCCTCTTGGTAGGAACAGAGGATTTAATCAAATAGCTGGCTGGGAATCCATTCTCTGCAAGGGTCACATGAAGGATATGGATTGTCTATTGCAAGAGAGAGAGGATTTGGCCACAGCCCTGGTTTGATATATTAACCTTAGATTCCACTCTCTCAGTTTGAAGTCCAATTACCAAAACGGCTGGTTAAACAAACCCAAGTTACACTTAGAGTTAAAGCTAAAAAATATCAACCTCGTAGGATTTGCAGGAGGTGGAAAGGAGGAAGCAGGGCAAGAATCTTGCTCAGAAGAGATAAACAGAGTAGAAGCAACACTACCTAAATGATTTCAAATCTTTCTTATATTATTTTAACTATATATTTAGAGAGTGTTCCAGGCACTGGAAATAAAGTCATGGTGATGGATTCATGCATCCATGGAGCAGACATGATCCCTTAAGAGTTTACTACTTAGAAAGTGCAGCTACCAAACATCAAATTTAAAGTATTATAAGGGAGTGTTGGCAACCTAATCTCGTCTGGGGATCAGAGAAAACTCTCCATGAGAAATGATGTCTAAATTGGGAGATGTGGAGATGGTAGGAGAACTTCACGTAACCTGCTGCATTTAGTTTTCATGATTTCTTACCACTTCTCTCATACCATCCCCATCTCTCTCCCTCCTCACCCCCCGGAAATGACTTTAGTAAATGGAGGGTGAAATGCCATTGGGCATGTAATATATTAGGAAACTGTGAATCTAAGTTTTCCAAAGACCTTTAAAAGTCATTAGTCATAGTAAGTTTGAAAAACTTTAGATTTCACTGAGAGATCTAAGTCTCCAAAGAAGTAATATGACCTTTGGACACCATGTTTCTCATCTTTAAATGACAGTCCTTATCTTAATGATGGGTTGGCAAATTAAATGAGATAGTCTGAAATCCTCATAAAATACTTATTCGTAATAGACAGTTATCATCACATCTCCCTTACCTCCCCCTCAAAGCAACCTTGCTTGAGGACTGAGGGATATTTATCTTACCCTGTTCACATGTTTATTATCCTTAAAATCCAGCTTCTTAAATTCTGGTGGATCACTCAGCAGGAGAGTTCTGTTGAAAGGCATCAGCTCTTCCATCAAGAAATTTGTTTTCTTATATTCTAGTCATCTCATACCTAATATTAAGAATGTGAACGAAGTTGGCTTCTGTGTTTACCAATAAGAAGACAGAAAGCTCAAGAAGATATACTAAGCTAATGACTTTTCTGAGACCTACCTCCTTTCTGAATTCAATGTAATATTTATCTCCATCAATCCATCAAATCAAGCAGAAAATTATGTCGTATTTACAATTTGGTTTTTATCATCTGTTCTTACCGACATCACACAAAAAATGTTAGAGAAATGTCATTTACTTGTGATGCTTTTTTTTGACTCAGAAATCTAGAGGAGTCTAGATGAAGATTCTTAAGTGAGTCTGCAAATTTTAGAGTCTTAGAATCCTATTCCCTGATCAGACCTTTGTTTCTTTTTTTCTCCCACTCACGTAATGTGAGCTACCTCTAAACCTTCCAAAATGTCAAATTATTGCCATATTATAATTTATTTTTAAATAGACTTTAGTTTTTAGAACAGATTTAGGTTTACAGCAAAATTAAGAGGAAGATACAGAGATTTCCCATGTACTCCCTAGTCCCAGGTATGCATAGTGTCCCCATTATCAACATTCTCCAACAGTGTGGCATATTTGCTAAAATTGATGAACCTACTCTGACACATTATCATCACCCAAAGTCCCTATTTTATCTTAAGGTTTATTCTTGGTATTTTACACCATCTTCCTCCCTCCTTCCCTCCTTTCCTCCCTTTCCCCTTCCTTCCTTCCTTCCTTCCTTCCTTCCTTCCTTCCTTCCTTCCTTCCTTCCTTCCTTCCTTCTTCCTCTGTTTCTTTTAATATTATTATATGGGCTTTGAACAATTTAAAATGACATGTGTCCATAGTTGTATTGCCGTACAAAGAGTTTAGTTGCCCTAAAAATCCTCTGTGGTCTACATTTTCATTCCCCCACCTCCCCCTTACCTTTGGCAGCCATTGATTCTTTTACCACCTCCATGGTTTTTGATTGGAATCATACAGGATACAGCCTTTTAAGATTGGCTTTTTTGGGCAGCCCAGGTGGCTCAGTGGTTTAGCGCTGCTTTCAGCCCAGGGTATGATCCTGGAGACCTGGGATCGAGTCCCATGTCAGGCTCCCTGCATGGAGCCTGCTTCTCCCTCTGCCTGTGTCTTTGCTTCTCACTCTCTCTCTCTCTCTCTCTCTCTCTCTCTCTCTCTCTCTGCATCTCTCATGAATAAATAAAATCGTAAAAAAAAGATTGACATTTTTTTACTTAGTAATGTTCATTTAAGTCTTCTTTATGTCTTTTCATGGCCTGATAGTTTATTTCTTTTTAGTGCCAAATAAGATTCTATTGTCTAGATATAGCACAAGTTATCCATTTACTTACTGAAAGACATTTGGTTGCTTCCAAATTCTGGCAGTTATGAATAAAACTGTATACATATCCATGCACAGGTGTTTTTGTGAGCATGAGAATTCAGTTCATTTGGCTCAATACTAAAGAGAGTGACTGATGGATCATATCCTAAGGGGATTATATTGTCTTTCAAAGTTGTCATATCATATTGCGTTTGCAACAACAAAGCATGAGAATTCCTGAGGGTTGCTTTGCATCCTCATCAACATTTGCTGTTGTCAGTGTTGTAGATTTTGGTCATTCTCATATGTGTATATTGGTATCTCATTGTTTTGATTTGCAGTTCCCTAGTACTGTATGCCATTGAGCAGTTCCCTAATGCCATAAGATTATTTGCTATCTCTGTGTGTATCTTCTTTGATGAGGTATCTGTTGAGGTCTTTTGCCCATTTCTTAAATAGGTTGTCCATTTTCCTATTTTTGAACTTAAAAGACTTGTGTATTTCAGATAACATTCCTTTATGAGATATATCTTTTGTGAATATTATCTCTCAGGCTGGCTTATCTTTTCATTCTCTTGATACTTTCACAGAACATATTTTAATTTAATTTTAATGAAGTCCAACTTGTCAATTATTTCTTTCATGGATCATAACTTTGGAATTGTATGTAAAACATCATTGTCATACCCAAGGCCATCTATGTTTTCTCCTATGTTATCTTCTAGGAGTTTTACAATTTTGCATTTTAGATCTAGGTCTGTGATTCATTTTGGGTTAATTCTTATGTTGAGTGTAAAGTTTGAGTCTAGATAAATACTTTTGCATGTGAGTGGCCAGTTGTTAAGAAGACTATCTTTGCTTCATTATATTGCCTTTGCTCCTTTGCCAAACATCAATTGACTATATTTATGTAAGTCTCTTTCTGGGTTCTCATAATTTATTTTTCATGTTCATTTCTCTCAGGTGTTGTGAGTTTCATAAAGGCCCGTATGATACAGTAGCCTCTGTGTGTCCATGACCCTAATATAGGAACTAGATAAATATTTGTGATGTGAATCTCCCTATAAAATTAGAATGATTAATTTCTCCACTGAAAATGTAATTAATATAAAGTTAAAAGTGTTCTCTTCATCTTCTGGAAATATGCAACATATAATTAAGAAATTCTCTAGATCTTCCCAAATTACCTGATCATATAAGTCTCCTGGGATATTTTTAGTCTTAAAGTTTCCCACAACTTTTTAAGGATGGGTCCTGGGTATCTGTTACTGTTGTTTTTTATTAAAAATCCCAGGCAGCTTTTATGCTCAGGTGCCATTAGGTAGCAATGATGCATGTGAAAAGTGATTGCAAAGTTCAAAGTATCTAATGTTGCAAGTAAAGAAATACTACATTTATTCAGTTTATTCATTCATTTACTTAGCAAACATGTACTGAGCTCTGAGTACATCATGTACTATGCCTGGGGAGAAAAGGTAAATTTAGTGACAGGTAAAAAGGTTGAAAGAAATGGGCAAAGAGTATTTGGAAAGATTGGGGAAGATTCCATAGAATAGATAATATTTTTATCATATCCTTAGTATGTTTTTCATCTGACTTTCTTTTGACTTTTCCTTAGCCCTAATTAGGATGGATATATGATCCAACATACTTTTTTAAAAAGTCCATTATCTCAGGCAATTGAAATATCCTATCATTGAGTATAACATTAATTACATCATTCAAGGTACCATTCCAGGTTTGAATAATTACATACATTTCTGCTGAATCATGTTGGCATTGTGTTGGTGCCCTGTTGAAGACTTCATCAGCTGAATGAATTCTGTGACTTAAAAAGAGAGAAGGAAAGGACCAACAAACAGCATTTTACTTTGAATTACTATAAAAAGCTTAGAAAAGAAAATTGCTAGTAGGAGCAAAACACATTTTTTTTACCTCGTTAACAATTATATATTTGAAAATGAGATAGGAATAATAAATAATATTGAAGTAAACTTTGGCTTTGAAAACAGTAATTATATTTAAATTGGAAATCTGGCAATATTATCAGGTATATATATATAATCAAACATATACATATACAATGCACATATATATTATCAAACAGGTATACACACATGCACATGAAAAGATATTTATCAACAGCGTTTTTAATAATGTTTCATTCCAAAAGTAGAAGATTCTGAATAGTTCTAAAAAGCATACATTAGCTATCCACAAATGAAGACAAACTGTGATTTTATGGAGAGAACATAACATCGGTAGTCTAGTCTTCTTATATTACTAGCCACTGATACTTTGGATGTGTTACTAACCTCTCTGGGCATCACTCTTTTCACGTATAGAATCTTATCAGATTTTTGCCATTTCTCCTACTTCAAAGTTCTGTAATATATTTACTGAGTATGTATGGCATTATGCATATGGCTGGTCTTCAATAAAAATTTTGTTTGAATAAATGAAGAACAACCCACACTCTACTAGCTGCCTTTAAGGGATCTTGTATGAAGATTTACTTACTGGGTAGATAGCTTCCTGTAGACTATTTACATAAACATATATATGATATAAATTTTATTCCTTACATTCTGTGTATATATTATGTTCTAATAGTGTTTATGCATTAGACATTACAGCATGTCTCTATATATAGTCCATTGAAAAGGGAATCAGAACTGTAATATAATGTGCCTTGCATGCCCATTTGGGAATGTCTAAAGTAAAACTATGATATTGTCAGGCAAAACTGAGGGTATTTTACTGTGAGTCTACCTAAGACCAAATTACAAAAGGCTGTGCTTTGAGAAGAGAGGAGATTGCTACCACGAGATCAGGAAAGATAAAACATAGGCAGTGTTTAGGCAATGATAGGAGATGGAGATATGTGTAAATTACTCCTTTTTTTTTCAGGGTATTCCTTCCTCTGGAATTCTTCTTGATTCAAATAATGAGAAAGGATTCCTTACATTTCTGAGTACCATTATCTGTCACTACTGTGCTGTTTTTTACCATCTTCACAACTTGTTCATATCAGTCATGCAATTTATTAGGAGGAATTTACTGGAAGAATGTGGTTGCTTCATTAATTCAGAATTCATTTATTTGAATGTGGCCAATGCGAGTTAATGTTACTGCTTTCCTGAAAAGTAATTAAAAACAATTCAGCGACTGTAGCTTTGAAAACACTTTAAAATATACATTCTTAGTCGTTTGGTAAAGTATCTTTAGAAAATTGGGCACTTTCATTTCCAGTTGCTTTTTTTTTTTTTTTTTTTTTTTTTGAGTAATTTTAGCCAGTTCCAGCTGGACTTGCCATAGTCTTCAAGGGCAAGTTGATGTCATGCTGAACCGTATGTGTTATGCTGATAATCAGCATCATTGGACCTGAAATACTGCCATCTTTCTTTTGTGTGATTGACCTTGTTATTTTAAAGGTGGCAGGGACAGGGGGAGGAATTTGGCAAAGCATTGAGAAATCAGAACACTTCATAGCTCAGCAGTTCATTCTAGACATTAAGGTCAGACCAGGTGCCAAATAATCTGACAAATTTGGAATGAGCAGCAGGACAGCTACCTAAAGAACGTCAGAAGTTCACAATGTCACCATAGCAGCACAAAAATAGGATAGCTAACTAGCAATCCTTTTCATCATTTGGTTAATATTGTTTGCAGAAACAATGAACTCTTCCTGTTTATTTTCTGAAGAGGCTGTATGGATGTAGAACATGTCAATAAAAATGGATTCTTACATAGTCTGGGAATAGTTAATGCATCCATTTGTAATGGGAATCACTTTACTGATGTGATAGCAAGAAGTTTGAGTTCAAAGGGCACTTTCTAAGTAGATATATTGAAAGATATGCTGCAGAAAGCCATACTACCTGCTGATGTGCAAGTTCTAACAAGGAAGTTAAGTAGAGTAATTGACATGAAAGTCACACAAATCAAAAAGAATCCATTGTATCTTTATCCAACTTTTTAAAAAATGTACCATTCTAAGGTCTATAAAGGAATTTTAAACATTGGATACTTTACTGTGATGTTCACAGATGAGCAGATTTAAACATATAATGTACATTTGAATTCATGATTTTTTTTCCTAACCAGAAACAAATAGTGGAGATTATCCATTAATTAATTAAATCCCTTGATATGAAATAGAACAAATAATATTTTAGTTATTTTTTATTGGTTCTATTGCTCCATTTCCCATCTTTTCTTCGTTTTCAATCCCCTGAATATTTTCCTCATTCCTTTATTTTCACATCAAAGCCACAAAATCAAAATTGTGAGAGCACCTCTCACAAAATTATCAGAGTAACTATTCCATTTTCTGCTCTCCCCTAGAATAGAATAAAGACCTAACTAAATCTAAATATTTAATTTGTAACACACTTGCCTACTCTAGGAAAATATTGAGAAATATTATTGCCCAAATAACCCTTAATTTTGACATAACTGACATAGGTCCTATAATTAAATTGGGCTTCTAGTTTGAGTAAATATGTCATGAGATCATTAATATCTAGAAAATTCATATTATTGATCAAGTCTTTGCATAACACTGATTATAGAAGTTTTGCCTAAATTTAGCTGATCATTTAGTTCTAACTCAAGTGCTCTGGTATTTTCTGCCTTCTCAAATCACTATCACCCATGTAATACGAAATGGTCAGAATTGACCATTATTTATATTCATTTTATTGTCAAAAATATTTAAAATTACTATAAAAGCCATAAATATTAGTTTCTCCCCTTTTACTTAATCTGTTTTTGCCAGCTGAGAAAGAACCTCAAAATACTGCATTGACTCAGTGGCATTATTACAGAGGATTAGGAACAAATACTTGCACATGTATATAAAACTATGAAGGATGGAGGTAGCCATTTATTGACCATAGAGACAATCCCAACATTTTGTTTTTCCAGATATAAACCCTGATGTAAATAAAGATCATTGTGCTATGGTCTGGCTGTTTTGTTCCCCTGGGAATACATGGCCTTAGACTTGAACAAATGAGAAATACACCTCCTCTTACTAAAAGGTTAATGAAATTCTTCCTGACTTTTTGGAGGAAAGTTCAATTTGGGTTTTTGCCAAGATCTGGAAACTTTCCCAGTATGTCCAACTAACCTGAATGATATAAGTCACTTTAAAAATCAATAGTATAACCAAGACTTCAACTGAATGGGTTTTCAAAGCGTGTCTTCATTTAAATGTGTCAAAAAAAAAAAAAAAAGAAGTGGTAAAATTGGGACAAGAAAAAGGGAGAGATAACAACTATGACTGTAATAAAGATTCTGGTTTCTTTTATATTTTTACTGATTCAGTATATTTGAATTTTGTGTCAGTGGTATTGTGGCACTGGCACAATCATGAGTAATTCCAACAGAAAATAATCCCACCAAATATGTAAATATATCCAATGTAATCACTTATGTAAAGTAAGAATTCTTTTTAAGTCAGTATAGTAATATAATAGTAATATATATATATATATACACACACACACACTGTATATATATAGTTATATATAGTTATACACACACACACACACACACACACACACTGTATCATTTCCCTATAGTATCTAATGTGTCTGGGATGAACTTAAAGAAGGAAAAGGAAATCTTTATTGATTTTTCCACATGCCACTTCTGTTTTTTTGTTTTTTTTTTTAATTTTTTTTTAATTTTTATTTATTTATGATAGTCACAGAGAGAGAGAGAAAGAGAGGCAGAGACATAGGCAGAGGGAGAAGCAGGCTCCATGCACCGGGAGCCTGATGTGGGATTCGATCCTGGGTCTCTAGGATCGCGCCCTGGGCCAAAGGCAAGTGCCAAACCACTGCGCCACCCAGGGATCCCCGCCACTTCTGTTTGTTTCATGGTCAAGGGGAATTAAAATTACCATCTTTAAGGAATGCACCCAGTCATGCCTTTATCAATTAGGTTGTTGAAATAATCAATGTTATATAACAGCTGTTTGAGAATCTGCTCCTGGAAAGGGAAAGTATATGTCACAAATTACTCCTTTACTAATCTTTACTGCAGTCCTTTCATGGATATATAAGGTATATTGACTTTGAAAAACAGCCAGTTATAAATATCATGAAATAATTATGTTAGATGATCATCAACATTAGCCCTTTAATCTGCTAATAGGGTAGTTTTATTTATTTTATTTTTATTTTTTAAGATTTTATTTATTTATTCATGAGAGACACACAGAGAGAGAGAGAGAGGCAGAGACACAGGCAGAGGGAGAAACAGGCTTCATGCAGGGAGCCGGATGTGGGACTCAATCCCGGGTCTCCAGGATCACGCCCTGGACCAAAGGCAGGTGCTAAACTGCTGAGCCACCCGGGCTGCCCAATAGGGTAGTTTTAGAGTGGGTGGTCACTTGTTCTCAAGTTGGGGTACTACCAGAAGTTTTGTTTCCCTAAGAGAGAGAAATAAAAGCTATACCTCTGTTCTGCCTAAAGAACGTGGTTTAATCTCTTTCCCAAAGGAATCCATCCATCCTCTAATCTTATCTTCTATTTGTGGAGTGAAATTGCTGTTTTGCCACTCTGGTTGAACTAAGCTCCAGATAATTTGAATTCATTAATTCACAAACCCTCTTAGGGTTCTTAATAACTTATATTTTTAATATGTGGCAGGTTATTATACTTTTTAAAAAGCAGGAAATTTTCTAACACATATTTAAATGAAACCAATCAGTCAGATTATAATGCAAATTAATCACATTGCAGAATCATTTTTGGCTTCTCTTTATCTAAATATCATTCCCCCTAGATTCTATCTCCCCAGTGTCTCTCATATGCATTATTTATTTATTTTTAACAAAGATTTAGTATGCCCAATAATATCCCAAGCTGTAAACTAGATACAAGAATGAAACAGTAAATGTTAGCCCATCTGGTTGTTAAAAGAGTTCACAGGTGATGGTGAGAAACAACTGTGAAAATGAATGAGTAGTAAGTACAGAGGCAGAGGCAGAGGCAGATAATCAGTGGAGCAAATATTGTCTATTTAAGCCTAGGCTTTTTGGTTGTAAGAAACAACTTCCCTTAAAAAGCTCAAAAAAAAAAAAAAAAAAGCAGATTGAAGTGAACGGTAGGTTAAAGGCTGTAAGTATTCAGAAGTCAATCAAGACAGGAACCACTGACTAGCAAAGAAATCAGTGGGGCTCTAATTAGAGTAATTCTGGATTCAAGACAGCCTTGAAGGACCATAGCAGATGAAATCCTTGAATCTTTCCTATAATATTCACTTTTAATGCAACTTACTTAACTCTACAAGTTTATTTCTGTCATGTTACCTCTTAGTTCAAATTCTAGAGAGAGAAAAAAAAAATAAACTGGTGTAGCTCAGCCTCTGGGTGGACTCCCTTTATTCAGCTGCCCAATTTGATCCTTCACAGGGTGAAGAGGACATTGGCCACCTCAGTCTCTACATTGGGTTAGGGGCTAAGAGCAGGGCTCAGGTAAGCTCTGCAGGCCAAATTATATCAAGTGCCATGTCCTTTCCACTTTCATAGCTATTCTCATAGTTTAATCCTTATTTTTAGACAATTATAATAGCATCCTAACTGACTCCCTAGACAAAGACCTAAAACAAAAGGCATACAGATAATCTGTTAATTTTTATAGATGTTCTTGTGGCACTTAGATTCAATTTCTATTATAGCATCATTAACTTACAAGTCCACTCTGAGAGGAACATTCAGGGAACTAAACACATGTTTAATGAACGAAAGAATTAATGAATCACTGAATGACAATGATTTAGCTTACTTTGCAGTATAAAAGGCATTAAACCTTATTTTTTTCAAATTGGAATAAACAGAACTTTCATTAGTTACTGAATCCAAGGCAGACAGGATATTCCACTTTTAGAGAGATAGGGAGAGCACTAACACTCCTCCATTGCTTCTTCCTGTAATTATCACCACCACTGATTTGCTAAAGATGTGATGTGACAATTACTAACTGGAGGGAAAAGCACAAGAGAGAGGACAATAATTTCCTATTTAAGGGCAAATCCCGATTTTCAGTCTGTAGACTTCAAAATAAGTGCACGCCCACAAGTGAGTGCATACCTCTCACACCAGGCAGACATAGGACTTCTCTCTGGGCCTTTTGCAAGATGGTTTTGTCTTCTTGTCTCTTGCCCTGACCAGTGCAAAGCAGATCTTCACTCCCTTGAAAGCCTAGCCTGTACTCCCTATAAAAAAGAGTAAGAATTACCTTTTAGCTCTTGTTTATTTTGTTTGTTGTTATTTAAGCTTACTTTAAAACAATTAGGATAGAACACTAAAACACTAACAATTGTTGAGGCTAATTGGTGGTAAGAGCTTTTTTTTTTTTTTTTTTTTGTAGGAGCTTTTTATCACAGTCTCTCTACCTGTGGGGTATTTACAATTTTACATGAGAAAATAAAATAAGAAAAATTACAAAACATAGAGTAATAATTAAATTTTTAAATTGTACATATACCTACTGTATCTTGCTAATCCGTCAGTGTCTTGGGATTTGTTTTGAGCCCTTTTTACTGGAGAACTCTGCTTGTATTCGCTGAAGAAAAAACCCCTCATATTCTCTTACCATAATCATATGAGAGAAGATTAAGAAGAGGATGGCTAAATAAGGAAAGCATTGGATGTGAGAAATTTAGGGTAACTTTTAGAGAAATAAAAATAGCCATATTAGTCTCTGAACATTATTTTAAAGACTAACATGCATAATTCTATTCTACAATCCTTCCAAATTATACCTCACCATATTAAATTAGACTCTGAAAGTTGCCCCAGGAGAAGCAAGGATGATCATCTAAGTAGTCTACTTATTTTCCATAATGCTTTGACTTTGTATAGCAATACCACAAATAACTATTGACTTGCTTTTTCTCTTGCTTTCCAATCTTTTGTATGTTCATTAATACTTACTGAGGCTATAAGTTGTGTTAGGTACTGATCAAAGCACTGGAGGTAAAAGTCTAAAAAAATCACAGTTCATGTTTCGGGAAGCACACGATTTTATTAAGGAGGTGGGCCTCCAAATATAATTACAATATGATAAGCTTTTCACAGAAACATGCCTCAAATGCTAAAATAAAAATAAAGAGAGAGACTAAGCTGCTCTCCTTACAGGAGTTGGGGAGGGTGTGGCAGATATATGAACATTTTACAGGACTTGAAGAATGAATCTGATTACCCAAGTGGAAAACAGGAGATGCCTGCTTTAGAAACTCAACTTAGGGGATCCCTGGGTGGCGCAGCGGTTTGGCGCCTGCCTTTGGCCCAGGGCGCGATCCTGGAAACCCAGGATCGAATCCCACATCGGGCTCCCGGTGCATGGAGCCTGCTTCTCCCTCTGCCTGTGTCTCTACCTCTCTCTCTCTCTGTGTGACTATCATGAAAAAAAAAAAAAAAGAAACTCAACTTAGGGGTGATGAGGAGTGGGGAAAAGAAGGCAGATAAATTAGAGTGACAATTTAAGAGGCTTAATGAAATAGTATTTGCAGGTGATACTAAGTAAGACAGTGAAGTAGGATCACAAAGAGCAGGAGTATACAAGAAATATGTAAGGAGATTAATTTGAAAAATCTCAGTAATATGTGAAATTGGAAGCCAATGGGTAGTCGAAAGCGTTTGGGTGCAATAAACATAACTTGATACCTTGTATTTGCAAAAATGAAAAAAAAACAATTTCGTTATAAATCTGAGGAATATAAGGAAATGTTTCCTAGATATACATGTTTTTACATGAATTAAAATTATAATGGCTTTCAGTTTTTTTGCATCTGCAAAATT
This sequence comes from Vulpes vulpes, assembly GCF_048418805.1. Classification (NCBI taxonomy): domain Eukaryota; kingdom Metazoa; phylum Chordata; class Mammalia; order Carnivora; family Canidae; genus Vulpes; species Vulpes vulpes. Next base: position 23,951,940 of record NC_132784.1, on the reverse strand, counting down.
ACCTTTTCAGTAGTGTATTTAAAGATATCTATTGCCAGAAAATGACATATATGCAAATGTAGCAGTGAAGAAGATGATAAAACTTCTAACTAATTGATAGCAGAGTATCAGCTATTCTTAAAAGACTAGTTATGTGAAAACTGAGCAGAGAAGGGGGTGGGCAAAGTCAATTTGGTTATTGTTTTCACTGCCTAACGTATTGGATTGTTCATATAAAGTCTATATCATTTTATGCAGCATTTTTAAAACAACAGGGATTTAAGGTGGCAGTTTGATTAACTTAAAAATAAAGGCAGCCATCATTTTTTATGGCTTTAATGTATTCTATGGAGGCCTGGATCTTTGTTTGCCATTACTGTTTATAGGATTTATGCTATTAAAGCCTACCCAGCTGTTACCAAATCTCATCCGAAGAATAAAATGCTAAGACCTTACTTGAGAACCAATTTCATGTGTGGCCTCAAATTTGCATCTATATAAAATAAACTATTCTTTATCTGAAACTCCTTAAATGTTCTTCAGAGAAGTTAAGTAAAAGTCCCTGTTTTGAGTCCTATTATCTGGTAAATTTTGATTTATGTCAATATTTCTGTTGTCATACCCAGGATAGTCATGTAAATTGCTTTCCTTTGGAGATGATTATATTTTTCTAATTACAAAAACTATAAGAAGTATGAATCTTTTATAAGCCTGTTGGAAAACTTAGGCGTGAGAAGCATTGGGCCTAATTTGAGAGTTTCAGCCCCATGCATTAGTTTTATTTATTCCTTATTGAGCATCTATGAGCATCTGAGCAGCTGGGAAATATCAGTGATCAGAGCAGACTAGAATATTTGTCTTTGTGGGATTACCTCCTAGTAGAAAGAAAGAGATCCTATACAATAAATAATAAACATGGTATCTTAAACTATATTTTGAGGTTGTTCTGAGGCAGAATTTCCTCAATTTCTTTCTTTCTTCTTGCATTTGCTATTAGCAGCAAAGAGAAACCAGATTGTGCCTTCCACAGTTTGCTTGGAGATCTCCTCAGCCAAATAAATGCCTAAGTTGATCCCTGATCAGTTCAACTAGCCTCCCAGCAGTAAAAATAACTCAGCCAGGTTCTCTGTCTCTATATAACAAGGATTGCCTTTCTGCCACTTTCTAATGACATATTCCTCATTTCAGTCTGAGTTCTTATCAAAAGTACATTCAACATCCATATTTCTACCAACACTTTCTTAAAGGCATGTTAGTACCTCAAAACTCTTTCAGCCTCTACACATTTCTTAATTGCAAAACCACTTCCACATTTTTAGATATTTACGATAGAGGCACACCACTTCATATGGGCAAAACTTTTATTAATTTCCTAAGGCTGCCCTAAAAAGGTATCACAAACCGAGTGGCTTAGATAACTGCAGTTCATTCCGTCAATCTTAGAGGCTCACCGTCCCAAATCAGGGTGTCAGCAGGGCTGATTCTCGCTCAGGGAAAGTCTGTTTACCACCTCTCTCCTAGCTTCTGGTGAGAGCCCGCAGTCTTTGACATCGTTGACTGGCAGGTTCATCAATCCAAACCCTGCTTCCATTTTTACATGTCATTCTACCTATGTGCCTGTGTGTTGCCTCTCTCTGTATGTGTCTGTCTCTGTATCCAAATATCCCTCTTTTTGTAAAGAGACCAGTCATACTGGATTAAGGCTTACCTTAATGACCACACCTTAAACTGATTCCATCTGCAAAGACCACATTTCCAGCAAAGGTTGCATTCAAAGATGTTATAATTAGGACTTCAGCATACAGGCATACCTCAGAGAGAGAGAGTTTCAGTTTTAGAGTGCTAAGATAAAGCAAACATCACAATAAAGCAAGTCAAACGAATTTTTTTTTTTTATTTCCTAGTACATATAAATGCTGTTTATACTACACGGCAGTCTATTAAGTATGAAATAGCATTATGTCCAAAAATATAATGTATATACCTTAATTTAAAAATACTTATTGCTAGAAAATGCTAACCATCCTCTGAGCCTTCAGTGAGTCATTATCTTTTTGCCGGTGGAGGATCTTGCCTCAATGCTCATGGCTGCTGACTGATCAGGATGGTGGTTGCTGAAAGTTGGGGTGGTTGTGGCCATTTCTTAAGACAACAGTGGAGTCCATACCTTTAGTTGAATTTTCCTGTCACAAAAGATTTCTCTGTAGGATATGCTACCGTTTGATAGCATTTTACCCACAGTACAACTCCTTTCAAAATTAGAAGCAATCCTCACAAACCCTGCCACCGCTTTACCAACTAAGTTTATGTCATATTCTAAATGCTTTGTTGTCACTTCAATAATTTTCACAGCATCTTCCCCAGGAGCAGATTGCATCTCAAGAAAACCACTTTCTTTGTTCAACCATAAAAAGCAGCTCCTTATCTGTTCAAACTGTATCATGAGATTGCAGCAGTTCAGTCATATCCTCAGGCTATGTTTCTAATTTAGTTCAAATGCTGTTTCCACCACATCTACAGTTAGTTCTTCAACTGAAGTCTTGAACCCCTCCAAGTCATCCAGAAAGGTTGGAATCAACTTCTTCCAAACTCCTGAGAATATTGATATTTCGACTTCTTCCCATGAATCACAAATGTTCTGAATGGCATCTAGAACAGTGAATCCTTCTCAGAAGAGTTTCAGTGGACTTTGTCCAGGTCCATTAAAGAATTACTACCTATGGTAGCTATAGCCTTGTGAAATGTATTTCTTAAATAGTAGTACTTGAAAGTTGATCACAGAATGGGTGTTGTGTTAGCAGGCATGAAAACAACATTAATCTCATAGTACATCTCCATCAGAGCTCGTGAAAGACCAGGTACACTGTCAATGAGCAGTAAAATTTTGAAACAAATTCTTTTTTCCCCCCTGAGAAGTAGTTCTCAACAGTGGGCTTAAAATATTCAGTATACCATATTGTAAACAGATGCCATGTAGGCTTATTGTTCTATTTATAGAGCAAAGGTAGAGCAGATTTAGCATAATGCTAGATGGCCCTAAGATTTGGAGGACGGTCAGTGAACATTGGCTTTAACTGCCTGTTGCCAGCTGCATCAGTCCTTAAGAAATTCCGTCTGTCCGTTGAAGCTTTGAAGGCAGGTATTGACTTCTCCTCTTTAGCTATGAAGGTCCTAGATGACTGCAGTTTTCAATAGAAAGCTATTTTATCTATACTGGAAATCCATTATTCAGCATAGTCACCTTGATTGATGTTCTTAGCTAGATCTTCTGGAGAACTTGCTGCATGTTCTACATTAGCACTCCCTGTTTTATGTTACAGTTTTATGATACAAAGACAGTTTTTTTTCCTTCTTCATAGCCTCACAACCTCCCCTAGCTTCACACTTTCTTCTGCATCTTCCTCGCCTGGTTCAGCCTTCATAGATTTGAAGAGGGTTAGGGCTTTGCTCTGGACTAGACTTTGGCCTAAGGGAATATTGTGGCTCATTTGATCTTCTCTCTAGACTACTAAAACTCTCTCCATATCAGCAATAAGGCCATTTCGCTTTCCTCCTCATGTGTTCACTGGAGTAGCAGTTTTAATTCCTTCAAGAATGTTTCCTTTATATTCACAACTTGACTGACTGGTGTAGGAATTCTAGTTGCCTTCCAAACTTAATCATTTTTGGTTTTAACTTAAGGTGAGAGGCATGTGACTTTTCCTTTCACTTCAACACTTAGGGGCCATTGTATGGTTACTAACTGGCCTAATTTCAGTGTTTTTGTGGAAATAGGGGGGCCCAAGAAGAAGGAGAGAGATATGGAAATGGCTGTCAGGTTGCAGCTGTTGGAATTGTCAGAACACACACAACATTTGTCCATTAACTTTGTTTTATATTGGCATGGTTCATGGCACCCCCAAACAGTGATAGTAATATCAGGTAGTACTGATCAAATTATCATAAAAATGTAACAATAAGGAAAAGTTTAAAATATTGCAAGGATTAGTAAAATGTGAGACAAAGAAACAAAGTGAGCAAGTGCTGGTGGAGAAATGGTGCTGATGGTCTTGGTTGATGCAGGGTTGCCACAAACCTTCAATTTAAAAAAAAAAAAAAATATATATATATATATATATATATATATCTGCAAAGCAATATAAAGTGAAGCCACAATAAAATGAGGTATGCATGTATTTTTAGAGGGCACAATTTAACCCATCACATGCGCTTTATTAGTAACTTACGTAGCAGTGAGGATATTGAGGACAGTATGCATACTATCTTTCCCCCTCCCCAGCACAGCCAGCTAGGTCACATTGAGTTTTACCAGAAAACTTGCCATGAAGAAGAATTTCCCCAATTGTGTTCTGTGTGTGTAAAGAATAGTCTGTAAAGACACTGCAAAAGAAAGATTTTATTATCAAGTACATTTGTTTTATGCAATATTCTGTATTTCCTCTTAGGGCTTCACACTGTCCATTAACCTATGAAGGATTCTGAGAAATCCTACAGTAAAAACAACAACAACAACAAAACTCTCGTTTTCCAAATGAGCTTCATCATGGTGCTCTTTCTCGTAACGTCTTGAAAATAGTCTATTATTTGGAAAATACTTGGTAGAAATACTGCAATAAAAACACAGATTTTATTTCCCCTTATGTGTTCTGGGCATATTTAAGAAGGGTAACTACATGGAAAGCAGAATGAACTCCAAGGTACAATTTTCAAATTGATTTCTTATTATTCATAGTCAACAAGAGTACAGATATACTTGGCTATATAGTTTACCAGCATCTGGGTACAGATTATCAAAATCTATATCTCAAATCCATTCAGATTAATAATTAAAAATTTAATAAACAAGCAAAAATATGAAAGTTCATGTAGTGGTGTGAAAATGCATACACATTAGGAGGCAATCTGGGATTATTATAGGGATTTTTTTTCTTAAAGAGTTATACAACTTTCAGGTCACTTCGTGGTCACTTTCCAAAGGTCACAGCAATATTGACTTTAGTATCACAGGATGTAAATCCTAAAAGAGCTATAGTGTTCTCCTTCATGCTAAGTACTACTAGAGAGAAAAGACAATGAGCAGGCAGGTTTTGAAAAAAGCTGAGGAATGTAGCAGATGATTGTCACCAGAGGGGTAGAGAAGGGTAGGAAGGCAGCAGTCTTCCCTAAAAAGAGAAAACAAACAAACAAAAGGACACTTAAAATGGGACGGGGGCAGACTTTTTCTAACCTTCCCTCTATTGCCTGAGAAAGTGAAAGAGACTTAGCTGGGCTGTGCCACAGTACCTGCCAATCTGATCTCCTCTGGTTACCTACTACATTAATGTGAAGAATCCTTCAGAAAATGGCAAACTTCCTCTCACATATCCCATATATTGGGAAACCTCTGGTGTCTTTGGGTATATTTCTATAAACCACTTCAGGTATTCCTGGGACCATTTAGAAATATCCCATTTGCTGATCATTTGTTTCGAATATTATTCTTCTGAGTTTATATCTCAAGCAGTGTAAACTATAAATACTTACCTTGTATACATCTCTGCCATCAGCTTGTCCTGTGCCTACAACATCATCCTACATAGTTTAATTTAAGAGATAGAAGAATATCCAGGGATTCACTGATGATGTTATCCAAAACCTGAAGCTTGCTTTGAGGGCAGAAACAAGATCCCTGAAATGTGGGCTCCTGCTTAGCACACTTTATAAAGGCACTTCTAATCTCAGGACAATTAGTAACACATTCCCATCTAAATCTGCTTTAACACGGAGTTTCAACTATTATGGGTGGCTGATTCTAAAGCAGTCATTTAATGAAGTCTTATTTCATGGGTAATAGAAAGCTGGTTGTTTGTGCCTTAAAAATTCAAGTTCTTGTTCAAGCAGACAGTTAACGCTACAGGTAATAAAATGCTAACCATTCTAGTTTCATACTCTCCTCATCCATTTCCCCAGATAACCTAGGGCATGAACTACATTTAGAAAAGAAGAAACCATTAAAATGGCTGATAATTATCCAGAAGCTCACCAGTTTTACCCATCTCTGAAGAAAATCCCATTACATAGGGCTGTGTCCTGTTTCCCCAAATAAAATAATACCATACAGCAGAGGCTTATCAGAGCTTATCATTTTGAGGCCATTAATTAAGCAAATTTACTCCGGGTGAAAATGTTTCCCAGAAATCTCTCTTGGATTGACATTTATTTTGTGTTAACCACTCTGCCTGGCTTGGCTCCGTACCACATGTAGAGGCCATTTAAACAATATTAAGATAACAGCATTAATTCACTGTTCTTCCGTTAATCATATAGAAGCAGATCCGCTTGTTATAAATAATGATCTTTCCTTGCCTGAAGCTCAACTCTTAGCACTTGTTCTAATGCAAATCCCTGTCCTTTTGTACTAGCTGCTAGTAATAGTATTTAATAGTGTGCTGTTCTTTTCTTAGGTTTCAGCCCTGTAAGGAAAGGGAAAAAGTGGCTTCAGTTTTAAATTTGAATAGGATTGTCTTCCAAAAGAATGCGAGGAGGAGGACACAACCTTTTTGACTGGCTTTGATCAAAAACATCATTTTTCTCTTTTCTGGTAATGATTACTGGAATTGAGATTCAAATTAAGCAGTTGTCTGGCGGATGATGTAATGTGTCATAACTTTTCCTTATCTACAAACTAAGTCTATCAGGTTGGAAAGTCAGGAAGTTTTGTCAAGATTTCATTTATTTTCACATCTGGTTCACACTCACTACAGAAGAGAGGTAGCTACTCTATTCCTGGCAAATGCTGGCTAAAGATTTCTGTCATTACCTTATGTGGAGTGTTGGAATTTCTCAAGTTGATGAAATAAGGCAGGCAAATGTTCAGTTGGATCCTAGTGACTTGAGATTCTTCTTTGCTTGCTTGTATAATTAGGCATGGCTTTTTAACAACTTTCTGTATCCCCCCGGGGCGCTTTCAGGAATATAGAAGGAAGTGTTCCAGGAAGATGCTGCTGCTGCCATTTATTGTTAACAAGTGGCTGATCCAATCAAATTCAGTCAAGTACAATGTATCTTCTTTAAAAGACCTTCAAAATAATACAGTCATATCCTGAGGGAGAAGCAAATAGGCAGCACGTTCATAATATCCATAATATCGGTGCTCTGGTTTTACCTCCCCAGGATCATCAGCATTGCAATTCAACTGGCATTTGCCCGGTGGCACCAAAGTTGCTGGGCATTGTTCTCGGTGTCAGAAAATACTGATGAACAAAGTAACCTTCTTCACCCTCTCTTTGTGGAATTCCCAGCCAAATGGTGTAGAAAAGTAACAAGACATTTACAGAGTGGAATGAAACAAGAATAGCACAGGACACAATACAGTACCTATGAGGAACTTGCCAGTTCAGAAAGAGGAGGGTGAGAGGAGGGATAGATTTCTCAGGGCAAGTTCTAGGTCACCTGACACAGGACTATCTGAAGCTAAACTCAAGGACTAGGGATAGAGAATGGTAGAGATCATTGCTCATTTTTTGAGCAAACACCTGGAGGCTAAAGGGAACATGACATTCTTGTGAAAATGTAGTTCACAATGACTAGACCACAGGAGTAATAGTGGAATTCGGTGTTTTAGACTGTATTAGTAAAAAGAAGGTTAATTACTTAGGATTGTTAATCCCAAGGTCATAAAAGAGAGGTGCAAATAGTTATACTAACTAGCACAGAATATGCCAATCAGAAAAATATTCATATTGAGTATATAAGATCTGCCCCCAAATATTTGTTGCCTAGTATACCATCATGAATTAAATTTAACCATTAGAGTTGTATTTATTTGGAGTTCTAGTATTACAGTTATTACTAGTATCACAGGACTTATATTTGCTATTTTTGACATATATTGTGTTAGTGTGCATTTATCATATTCTTTCTAATCCTATAATACTAAGATCAGATTGCGGAAAGACTGAAAAATGCAGGCAGAGAAGAATATCTAGGTAGAAGAATATCTAGGGAGAAGAATTGCTCAGGAGAAAGGTGGAGTTATGTGGGCACTAGAATAAAACATCCTGAGAAAAGAGAAAAGGGGTTTGAAAGAAAGAGGGCTGGCTGACATAATAGTGGGGTGTTAGAGCTGTCTTAAAACACTCATGAGTGCCAGCTGTTAAACACAGTCATGGTTAAAAATTTATACATATGTAAATTTACACTTTAATAAATTATATTAAAACAAAAGTAATATTAAAAACTTATTACTTTCTATTTGCTTTATTACATTTAATTACCATCTTTGCTCTTGGAAATATTTAAGCCTTTTGTAATTGCATGGTGGAAATACTATATGAGTATTCTCTTGTACATCTCTTCCCAATTGCTTGTTCAGTGACATCGTGTTGCAGACTTAAAATTGGCCATGATGAGAGTATGTATACTATGAAAATTGGCAAACAAAAGAAATCAGATTTTGGTTTATTGTTTTGTTGATCGTCTGGTATGGACTTAAGATTAAGTTATGGGTAAGAAACATTAAAAATGTAGATTGAACTTAAAAGTGTATCATGACCGTAGCTGCTCCATTGTGAATAGCACAATAGACAGAGAAACTATTCTTCCGACATTCAAAAGGTACTATCCAATTCAGCGAAAAATTCTCTTCAGTCATTGACAAACATAGTGAAAATAACATGTACCTTTATTGTTATATTTTTGTGACATAAACTCATCAAAGGACATTTATATTGGAAATATGCTTCCTCATCAATTATGTTTATACATTGTTTACAAAGACAAGAATGTGGCAAAATCAAAGGGAAGCATTTTGTGTGAATTAATTGGCTATAGAGAATTTTTGTGTGTGTGTGTGTGTGTGTGTTAAACAGCTTTAATTTCGGTCATTTCGGCTTCTCGGCACAGTAAGAAATATTGCACATGATCAACATGTTTTGTTCTGGGGACGGGGACAAGGGTAGGGGGAATCACCTTCTTAGAAAGTACAATTTGATTTGGGTGTCACACATTCTTGATATCACTAATGTTTATAATAAACTGTCTACTTATATATTTTTTTTCATAAAGTTGTTTAACTGGTGACAGCCAAAAAAAAAATAATTTGCCTCACAATTTTGCCTATGTCTAGCCATTGTCTGAAGGCTTCTATACATAACATTCCTATGAGCATACTCACATATCTAGTGTTTTAACTTAATTGCACTGTACAGTGATGGTTTACGGGTCAACCAATATAACTCTTCCCACCAAAGACTGGGAAGAAAAGTTGTACCTGTGATAGGCTCAGAAAGAGAAATCATTCATTTCACTTGGAGTTGTGTAGCATTGTTTCCACTATCACCATCCATTACTTTGATTTGTCCCATTTGGAGCATGCATATATACCTTAGCTCTTGAAATGCTTCCCTAGGGAAAATATGCCAAACACCATTCAGGCTCTGACAATGGATTTTATCAAATGAATCATTTCTAATTGACCACTTTATCTCCTCTTTATCAAAACCTTGGGGCTATGTTTTTTAAAAATCAGAAGAAATGTTTTAGAGATGTTAGGTCTAATTTAGTGAAAGCAGGATAGGAGTGAGATAGGGAGTGTTCTCTAAAGAAAGTAGGAATGCATCATTAGTTTCAGAAGTAGAGTTCAGCTATTCGTCCGTTGCAAAGAACACCCAGTGCTCATTACATCACATGCCCTCCCTAATGCCCATCATCCAGTTACATCACCCCCCAACCCAAAATATAATAAAATAAAAAATAGAAAATAGGAATGCATTCCTAGAAATAATTTGTGGCTGTAATTGCCTAGTAATCTTTAATTATTGTTCAAGTGTACCAGAAACTTACACTTCTGTCCCAAAGCAATGAGTGATTTGCTTTGGTTACACATGATTTTGACACAAGTAGCCTTTATCAAACTGTAAAACATAGGCTGTTCTTTAGTTGTTATAGGAATAATTAGCAATATGTTTTTATATAATTCCTAAGACGTGTGTGTGTTGGGAAATGTTGAGATGGATTTTTCCATTTTTCTACTTTTGTCAAAGTGATATATAGTTACATCTACCAGATTTACTTTTGTAAAGATAAGAATCAAATCATGCTTTGCATACTTTAGTACTTAGGTATTCACAAAGCTGGCCATAATAAGTAGAGTAAGTATAAAGGCATAAAATGCAAGCATAATCTCACCAACAAAATGTAATAATAATAATATCTTATTATTATATTTGTTGTATCCATTTTCTAGGGCTGCCATAACAGAATACCACAGACTGGGTGGCTTAACCAACAGAAATTTATTTCTCATAGTTCTCTAGGCTAGAAATCCATGTTAAGGTGTTGGCAGGTTTGGTATACCCTGAGGCCTGTCTCCTTGGCTTGCAGATGTCTATCTTTTCCCTGTGGCCTCACATGGTCTTTCCTCTGTGCCAGAGCTCCTGGCATCTTTGTGTCCAAATTTCCTCTTCTTATAAGGACACCAGTCAGGTTGGATTAAAGCTCACTTTGATAACCTCATTTTAACTTAATCCCCTCTTTAAAGACTCTGTCTTTAAAAACAGTCACATTCTGAGTTATTGGGGCAGAGGGTACAAATCAGCGTCTATGCTAGCTACAGTGCTTTTTTTTTTCTTCTTGCTTTCTTTTTTTTAGCATGTTTTTTTTTTTTTTAAATCCAGTCTAAATAACATACAGTGTTATATTAGTTTCAAGTGTATAATATAGAGATTCAACAATACTGTACTCCCGGCTCATCATGATAAGAGTACTCTTAATCCCCATCATTTCTTTCATCCAACCCCTCACCTACCTCCTCTCTGGTAACCACTAGTTGGTTCTGTGTATTTATTGATTTTTTTCCCATAAGATAGTTGACATGTAATTCTTAAACTTTCTTATAAGCTTAATATTTTATTTTATTTTATTTTATTTTATTTTATTTTATTTTATTTTATTTTTAAAACCTCAACAGTGTTACTGTTGAGACATCTTTTAAAAAAAATATTTTATTTATTCATGAGAGACACAGAGAGCGAGGCAGAGACACAAGCAGAGGGAGAAACAGGCTCCATGCAGGGAGCCCGACGTGGGACTTGATCCTGGGTCTCCGGGTCATATCCTGGGTGGAAGGTGGTACTAAACCACTGAGCAACCCAGGCTGCCCACATTTTTATTTTTAATACTTTATCATACCATTAAAAACTTTGAAAATACTAATGTAACAACTTAAATACTGTTACTTGCATACATTAGCCAATTCTCCCATTTGGTCATATAAGTTCTTCTCAGTGTACAACTTGTATCAGTAGTTGTAGAAATTTCATATTCTTTAAGCTTCTTGATGCTGGTGAAGAGTCCTTGGAATTAAAAATGATGTGGTCAGTTTTATTTTTTATTTCCCATGAAGGAGCGTGATGTGCTTAATAAAACTGGAATGTGGAAAGCATCCTTCTCTAACATGGATGTGTAGGAAACAAGTAAATTGCTCAAAACATGTACAAAGAGGCATTCGGAAGCTTTTGATGAAGTAATATCAAGCTGAAGGTTATTTATTTGGGTTCAACGTTGTTGATTTTTTTTCTTTTACATTTCACCACACTGAAATTGGACTTTATTATTATAATAAAAATGAAAGCAGCTGAATTACGTAGATGTTTTAAAAAATAAGAAAAACATAATCTTCTGACATTGAACATGGGTATAGCAAGGACAGGATATACATCCTGTTTGATACACACACGCGCGCGCGCACACACACACACCCCATTTCTGAGCTGTGGCTGAGACGACCTTTCCAAAGTCTTGCTTGGCATATGGAAAGTGTATTTTTCTATTTAGCAGTAACAGCTGCTGAAAATGTGCTCGGCCTTTACCTGCGTGTTTATGGGCAGAACTCACTGGATCATGTAATGGGCTCAGTGTTTAGCTACAGACCTAGCTCTGCTTCTCCAGGCTATTCTTCTTAAAGGGACCTGGCCTGAGGCCTGGAGTTCCAGGTGGTCTTACCTGATGTAGCTAGGGAGGTGTCTGGACTTTAATGATCCCATAAACCTGAAAATACAGAGGAAACTCTGGCTTACCTAATTTTGTCTCAAATTAACCACGAAGAATCCATTGAAATAGGACCTTTTTATTATTATTATTTCTTTAAGTCAGTTGTCAGCAAACTTTTTCTGAAAAGGGCTAGATAGTAAATATTTTAAGTATTATAGGTCATATTTGTATTCTTTCTTTTTTTTAAAGATTTTATTTATTTATTCATGAGAGACATAGAGAGAGAGAGAGGCAGAGACACAGGCAGAGGGAGAAGCAGGCTCCATGCAGGGAGCCCGACATGTGATTCAATCCTGGGTCTCCAGGATCACGCCCTGGGCTAAAGGCAGCACTAAACCACTAAGCCACCAGGGCTGCCCTTCTTTCTTTTTTTGGATTTGTTTTTAAAACCTTTAAACATGCAAAAACATTTTTATCTCAAGTCCTACAAAGCAGGCCATGTGCTGAATTTGACCGGTGGACCATAGCTTTCTTTTGTCCTCTAACTTGCACAGGTAGAAATGGTAAATCTAGAGATAGGCTATAGTAGTAATTATTATTATTATTTTTAAATCTGTTGCTTACTTTATTTTGGCTAGACCACATCCTCCGTATACAGAGCTTACCTTACAAGGAGACCAAACTGGGCCCCCCACAGAACATTTCAAAAGTTTTGAAAGATGCTTAATTGAAAAATTACTTAATTTCATACTAAAAATGGGTAGATGCAGTAAGCTAAAATGGACTGTCCATTCCTAATGTTGTCACAGAAAAACAAAAATGGTATCTTAAGTGCCTGGTGTTTGATGTCCTCAACAGTTTCAGAAAATTCTACTGTGTAGGATTTTGATACAAGCTGTGCATTAGACATACTCTCAATACATTGTACTGACCACAAGTACTTCTAAAATGGTAGATTGTGCATTCAGAGTTTTAAGCACTGAAACATAAATAATTTCTGAAAAAAAGTCTGAGATCTGTTTCTTCATCTGTCTTATCTGATCATCTGCTCACGTGTCCTGTCTGAATAACCATTTTACATAATTTATAAAACGTGTATAATTAATTACAACATATAAAATTTTACTGCTTTTAATAAAATATTTTAATTCTTTTTTCTTTAAAATGACATTTCCATGGAAAGCTAACATTAGTCGTTGACATCAAAAAGTTAACCTGTGAGGGTATTGGATACAAGAAATTTTGGTGTGATAAAGAATCACACTTAGACCCATCTGGAGGCTGAGGCACAAGAACAGCATTTTTCCATGTCCTTTTCTTCCCTAGTGTAGAGATCTTCTTTCACATGAGGTACCAGTGGCCTTTCCAACAATTTCCAATTATCTACCATCTATCTGTTTACATTTATTCACACACGTAATTTTTGTTTGCTTACTCTTTGGTAGCATTTCTCACTTAGAGTCAAGAAAGAAGGTTGTATTCATTTGAAACTTCTCTGAAAAATTAGGAAAATGTAATGCAATTACCTCACTGGAATCTAGCCAAGCTCCTAAGGCATTCACTTTACAAAATTGGATCTTAAAATCTGTAATGACAGTTTTTGGTCAGATCTTTAGTTTTAGTCCTGAGCCTAAAGAAAATATTTTTAATTGGAGATTATCCTCAAGGAGTTTCTCTCAAAACATGTTTTATGATTGCTCTTTTGGGTGAATCTTGACACAAGAAACTTACTTAATTGGATCTATAGAAAGATCTCCTTTTAGATGAATCATGGTATCACAACTACAGACCTAAAGCAAAATGTTAAGTTGTAGTATTTTACTTAAAAGCAGGATGTGTCATGAACTTTTGGGTAGAATGCATTACTTGTCAGTTATATTGTAACATGAAAATATTAACTATTGACTATATCAGTCCAGTAGGATATATAAGTGAACTAAGTTCTGAAATAGTCTATTACAGTTTTTTGAGATAGGAAAATTCTGTTATGTGTATTCTCTGATGCAAGATATGGACAAATGGAATTATGGAAATATGAACTTCGCCATCAAACATAAAACTCAAGGCAGAGAGAACACATTTAAGTGCCAAACCTAAGATTGATTTAAAGATTAGTAACTACTTTAACCTTTTGAGTGCGCGCACACACGCACACACACGCACACACACACGCACATTCAACTGAGTTTATTGAGACTACCATAATTTTTTCAAATGTTCAGTAACACAGCTTTTCTATGAAATGATAAGTTCCTTCTAGCAGACCATTTTTTCAATCTCTTGTCGTCTAATTTGAATAATATCCTTGGGTTGTATAAACTTAATTTACTTTAATCAGGTAATGTCTTGCTCCTAGACATCTAAAAGTGATGGAGCTATGCTTTAATATAGACCAATAATAAACCATTTGACCTGTATTATTCCATGTCTTTTATTGGGAAAAAGGAATACTACTTCTCTGGAACCTGTGTAGCACAATTACATTTTTCAATTTAACAATGCATTTCAAAATATGTTAAAATAAATGAGATAATATTCAGTACTTGGTACATGGAAATTTATTATTTTATTTCTCATTAAACTTTTGTTTTAATGGGTCTCAAAATTCTGTGACAGATTTTGGTCAAGTTGTTTCCATTAAAAAGTACTGATTTTAAAAACTAATAACACTGCCACACAGGCAAAAAAAAAAAAAAAAAGGTTCACAATGCATTCTCCTTTCCTTCTGAAGTTTTTACGATGCATTGTTATCATTAACCCGTCTTTTACTATTAAACCTAAATGGCCAATTGACACAAACAGTTCTGAGATCTTTCTTCCATCACTGATTAAGACTGGGGTGGCAGGTATTGGGGATAATATTCATTTAGCCTTCTAAGCTTTCTGGGCAGACTTGGTGATTTGCCAGCTCCAGTTGCCTTCTTGTCCACTGCTTTGATGACACCCACAGCAACCGTCTGTCTCATGTCATCAACAGCAAAACGGCCCAGAGGAGGATAGTCAGAGAAGCTCTGAACACATAGGTTTGCCAGGAACCATATCAACAATGGCAGCATCCCCAGATTTCAAGACCTTGGGACCATCTTCCAGCTTTTTTCCAGAACAACGATCTATCTTCTCCTTCAGCTCAGCAAACTTGCAAGCAATGTGAGCTATGTGGCAATCCAGCACAGGTGCATATCCAGCACTGATTTGGCCTGGATGGTTCAGGATAATCACCTGAGCCGTGAAGCCAGCTGCTTCCATTGGTGTTTTGTTTTTGCTGTCACCAGCCATGTTGCCACGATGAACATCTTTGACAGATATGTTCTTGACATTGAAGCCCACATTGTCCCCAGGAAGAGCCTCACTCAAAGCTTCATGGTGCATTTCAACAGACTTGACTTCAGTTGTAACATTGGAGCAAAGGTGACCACCATGCCAGGCTTAAGAACATCAGTCTCCACTTGACCCACTGGGACAGTACCAATACCACCAATTTTGTAGATGTCCTGGAGAGACAGGAAGGACTTATCAGTTGGTTGAGTTGGTGGCAGGATGCAATCCAGAGCTTCAAGCAGTGTGGTTCCACTGGCGTTCCCAGTCAAAGTGACTTTCCATCCTTTGAACCAGGGCATGTTAGGACTTGGCTCCTGCATGTTGTCACCATTCCAACCAGAAATTAGCACAAATGCTACTGTGTCGGGGTTGTAGCCAATTTTCTTAATGTAGGTGCTGACTTCCTTAACGATTTTCTCGTATCTCTTCTGGCTGTAGGGTGGCTCCGTGGAATCCATTTTGTTAGCACCAACAATTAGTTGTTTTACACCCAGTGTGTAAACCAGATGGGCATGCTCACGGGTCTGCCTATTCTAGGAGTTACCTGCTTCAAATTCACCAACACCAGCAGCAACAATCAGAACAGCACAGTCAGCCTGAGATGTGCATGTAATCATGTTTTTGATAAAGTCTCTGTGTCCTGGGGCATCAATGATGGTCACATAATACTTGCTGGTCCAGAATTTCCACAGGGAGATATCAATGATGATACCACGTTCACATTCTGCTTTCAGTTTATTCAAGACCCAGGCATATTTGAAGGAGTCTTTTCCCATCTCAGCAGCCTCCTTCTCAAATTTTTCTATAGTTCTTATGTCAATCTCACCACATTTGTAGATCAGATGGCCAGTAGTGATAGACTTGCCTGAATCTACCTGTCCAATGACGACAATGTTGATGTGAGTCTTTTCCTTTCCCACTTTGGTTTAGGTTTAGCAGTGGTTTTCACGACACCTGTGTTCTGGTGGCAAACCCGTTGTGAAAAAAGCACATGGAAGTTTCCCCCAAAATATTTACTGACATTTTAGCTCATGTTAAGATGGGAAAAATATTAATATTAGCCAATTTATTTTAATATTGCCAAACCTCATTTTAATCTGTACTTGTTTATGTGTATTACCTATAGATTGGATGTATGAATATCCTTTTGAAATTAAAATAGGTAATGTGAGAACATTTATAGGTTTAGGCCTTGTCTGTTCTTCCTTTGAACTTGGCTATACTAGGAGAAAACAATAAATCCGGGAAGGTAGTGGAGACCTGAACAAATTGAAGATCCAAATAGGTTGTTTGAAGAAAAAGTTTTAGGAAGTTGAGAGTAAGGGAGAAATATTGGAATATTGGAATATTGGAACAGCTACTGTGAAAAAATGAAATAGATTTTGGGAGTTTAGCAATATATTATGAATAGCATCCCCTCTTATAACAGTTTGAGAGGATTATAAAATGCTTACATTGCTTTGTAAATATCTAGCCTGTTTGACTTCAGCCAATATGGGATTGGGAAGACCCTAGACTAACTCTATGTGGATTATATTTTGGGGACTAAACTTTATGGTTCAGTACCCAACTATACTTCTAACAAAAGTCTGAAAAATACCAAAATATGCAAAAGCGTAGTTTCATGTGGTTACAATATCACTAACTCATGGTGCAAAGCGTAAACAAAGATTTACCCTAAACCCTTTAATGTGTCTTAGAATACTGTGGAGAGGGGCACTAGAGACCATTGGGCTTCTTCATGAAATTAAAAACTGGAGGCATGTTTGAAATTCAACCTCCATGGGCTTAGACTTTCTTAAATTGTAGCTCTTTGTGGATGATGGAAATCAGAGTTGTTATATTCAGAGTATTTCAAGGCATTTATTCATCTCCAATGGTAAAAGATTATCTGGGACATTGACTGGTACTCTGAGTCAGACACTCACTGGCTACTTGCTATGAGAACCTTGAGAAATTTGGGTGGAGTTCTTTGTAGAAACTTAGGAAAGTACTATCAGGATCCTGGTTAGAGCATGCTACTAAAATAGTCTAGACATAGTGGTAATTAGGCAGAAAAATACAACTAGGTAAAGGACTACAGTTCAATAGTAGGGAATATTTGTGGTCTGAAAGTCATCCAGCTTCTGTTTGTATTGCAATTTGCTTCACATTGACTTCAGAACTAGAGCAAAGTGACTTCTCTGTATTTGTATGTTGAATATATGTTTGCATATCAACAAGATAAGGTATTTATGTAGAGAATGGAGAGATTACAACAACAGTCTGCTAGGAGAAGGTATAGGTACTTTGGTAATAAAACTAAGCCCGCCCATCAACATGAACAAAAGCAGGCCAACACTAAGGCACATTGTTATTAAAGTTTCAAAATATAGTGGTAAAGAAAAAAAAAATCTCAAGAGCAGCAAAGGAACTGACAAGGAAAGAGCCATAAAGCTAGCTGCATATTTCTCCAAAGAAACTTGGCAAGCCAGAAGAGAGTGGCATGATGTATTCAAAATGTCCATTGGGAAAAATCTGCAGCCAAGAATACTCTATCCAGCAAGGCTATCATTCAGAATAGGAAAGATAAAGAGCTTCCCAAACAAAAACCAGAGGAGTTCATGACCATTAAACCAGCCCTGCAAGATATATTAAAGCAGACTCTTTGTTTTTGTTTTTTTTTTTTTAATTTTTATTTTTTTATTTATGATAGTCACACACAGAGAGAGAGAGAGAGGCAGAGACACAGGCAGAGGGAGAAGCAGGCTCCATGCACCAGGAGCCCGATGTGGGATTCGATCCCGGGTCTCCAGGATCGTGCCCTGGGCCAAAGACAGGCGCTAAACCGCTGCGCCACCCAGGGATCCCTAAAGCAGACTCTTTGAATGGAAAAGGAAAGACCAAAGGTAACAACAATAAGAAAGGAACAGAGAAAATCTCCAGAAACAATGGCAAAACAAGTAATGAAATGGCACTAATACATATCTATCAGTAATTACTCTGAATGTAAGTGAATGAAACACTTTAATCAGAAAACAAAGGATGTCAAAATGAATTAAAAAAAGCAAGACCAATTTATATGCTGCCTGCAGGAAACTCCTTTTAGATCTAAAGACACCTGTAGATGGAATGTGAGGGGATGGAGAAAGAATTATGATGCAAATAGATAGCGGAAGAAAGCTGGACTAGTGATACTTAGATAAACTAGATTTTAAACCAAAGACTGGGATCCCTGGGTGGTGCAGCGGTTTGGCACCTGCCTTTGGCCCAGGGCGCGATCCTGGAACCCCGGGATCAAATCCCACGTCGGGCTCCCAGTGCATGGAGCCTGCTTCTCCCTCTGCCTATGTCTCTGCCTTCTCTCTCTCACTGTGTGCCTATCATAAATAAATAAAAATTAAAAAAATAAAATAAAATAAAATAAATAAATAAATAAACCAAAGACTAACAGGAATTGAAGAAGGGCACTATATCATAATAGAAGGACCAATCTAACAAGAAGAACTAACAAATGTAAATATTTATGCTCCCAACTTGGAAGCACCCAAATATATAAAACAATTGATAACAAACATAAAAGGAACTCATTAATAATAATACAATACTAGTAGGGGACTTTAACACCCCACTTACACCAATGGACAGATCATCTAAGCAGAATATCAACAAGGAAACAATGACTTTGAATGACACACTGGACCATTTGGACTTAAAAGATATATTCCGAACATTCCTAAAGCAGTAGAAAACACATTTTTTTGAAGTATACTTTGGACATTCTCCAGAACAGATCACATACTGGGTCACAAATCAGACCTCAACAAGTACAAAAGTATTGAGATCTTACCATGCATTATTTTCTGACCATGACCCTATGAAACTTGAAGTCAACCACAAGAAAAAAAAATTAGAAAGACCATAAATACACGGATGCTACAAATAAACAAATAAACATGCTACTAACAATAAATGGGTCAACACAGAAATTAAAGAAGAAATTTAAAATATTTAAAAAGTTAAACATGAAAATTATTTAAAAGCTTTGGGTTGCCGGAAAGGTGGTCATAAGAGGGAAATAATAAAGATCAGAGCAGAAATAAATGATTTAGAAGCAAAACAAAACAAAACACTCAATAGATCAACAAAGCCAGGAACTGGTTCTCTGAAAAAATTAATAAAATTGATAAACTCCCAGACTTATAAAAAAGAAATGAGAAAGGACCCAAATAGATGAAATCACAAGTGAGAAAGGTGAAATAACAGCTACACCACAGAAATAGAAACAGTAATAAGAGAATATTATGAAAAACTATATGCAAACAAATTGGACAACCTGGAAAAAAAAAATGGATAAATTCCTAGAAACAAATAGACTACCAGAAGTGAAACGGGAAAAAAATAGAAAACTTGAATAGACTGGTAACCAGCAAAGAAATTGAATCAGTAATAAAAAAAAAATCTCCTAACAAAGAGAAGTCCAGGGCCAGATGGCTTCCCTGGGGAATTCTACCAAACATTTATTTATTCATTAGAAAGAGAGAGAGAGAGAGAGAATGGGAGGGAAAGGGCAGGAGAGGGAGAAAGAATCTCAAGCAGACTCCCAGGTGAGAGGGGAGCCCAATGTGGGGCTTGACCTCACGACCATAAGATCATGATCTGTGCCTGAAATCAAGAGTTGGATACTTAGCTGACTGAGCTACCTAGGTGCCCTTCTACTAAACATTTAAAGAAGAGTTAATACCTATTCTTCTTAAGCTATTTCAAAAAATAGAAAGAAAGGAAAACTTCCAAATTCATTTTATGAAGCTGATATTACTCTCATGCCAAAACCAGTTAAAGACAACACTGAAAAAGAACTATAGGCCAATATCCCAGATGAACAAGGATGCAAAAATTCTCAATAAAATGCTACCAAACCAAATCCAACAGTACATGAAAAGAATCAATCCTGACGATCAAGTGCAATTTATTCCTGGGTTGCAAGAGTGATTCAATATTTGCAAATCAATCAGTGTGATATACCACATTAATAAAAGAAAGGACAAGAACCATATGATCCTTTCAATAGATGGAGAAAAAAGCTTTTTGACAAAGTGTAACATCCATGCCTGACAAAAAGCCTCAACAAAGTAGGTTTAGAGGGAACATAGCTCAACATAATAGGGCAGTATATGAAAAACCCCAGATAATATCCTTAATGGGAAGAAACTGAGAGCTTTTCCTCTTTGCTCAGGAACAAGACAGGGATGTCTACTCTCACCACTGTTATTTGGCATTGTACTAGAAGTTCTAGCCACAGCAACCAGACAAAAGAAATACAAGCCATTCAAATCAGCAAGAAAGAAGTCAAACTTTCACTATTTGCAGATGACATGATATTCTACATAGAAAGCACAAAAGTTGCTTTTGTGCAAATTGCTGAACTGATATACAAATTCAGTAAAGTCACAGGATATTAGATCAACGTACAAAAATCTATTGCATTTCTATAGACCAATAATGAAGCAGCAGAAAGAGAAATCAAGGAATTGATCCCATTTACAACTGCATCAAAAACCATTAGATACCTAGGAATAAACCTAACCAAAGAGGCAAAAGACCCGTGGCCTGAAAACTATAAGACAGTGATGAAAGAAGTTGAAAAGTACACAACGAAATGGAAAGACAATCCATGCTCATGGATCAGAAGAACAAATATTGTTAAAATGTCTATATGACCCAAAGCAATCTACACATTTAATGCAATCTCCATCAAAATACTAACAGCATTTTTCACAGAGCTATAACAAACAATCCTGAAATTTGTAGGGAACCAGAAAAGACCTAAAGATCTGGTATATCCAAAGAAACCTTGAAAAAGAAAAGTAAAGGGGGGGGGGGAGCATCACAATTCTGGACTTTATGTTATATTACAAAGCTGTAGTCATCAAGACAGTATGGCACTGGCACCAAAATAGACACAAAAATTGTTAGAACAGAATAGAAAACCCAGAAATAAACCCACAACTCTATGGTCAATAAATCTTCCAAAGGTAGGAAAGAATATCCAATGGGAAGAAGACAAGGACTTAGACAAATGGTATTGAGAGAACTGGACAGTCGCATGCAGAAGTATGAAACTGGACCACTTTCTTACACCATAAACAAAAATAAATTTAAAATGCATGAATGACCTAAATGTAACACAGAAAACCATCAAAATCCTAGAGGAGAGCATAGGCAGTAACTACTTTTACATTGGCTGTAGCAACTTCTTACTAGATAGGTCTCCGGAGGCAAGGGAAACCAAAGCAAAGCTAAACTACTGGAACTTTGTCAAAATAAAACGCTTCTGCACAGCAAATAAAACGCTTCTGCACAGCAAAGGAAACAATCAACAGAACTAAAAAGCAACCTATGGAATGGGATAAGGTATTTGTAAATGACATATCTGATAAAAGGTTAGTATCCAAAATTTATAAAGAACTTATAAAACTCAACATCCAAAGAATGAATAATGAAATTAAAAAGACAGTAGACATGAATAGACATTTTTCCAAAGAAGACATACAATGGCCAGCAGACACATGAAAAAAATGCTTGCTATCATGTAACATCAGAGAAATACAAGTCAAAACAATGAGTTACACCTCACATCAGTCAGAATGGCTGAAATTAACAACATAGGAAACAAGATATGTTGGCGAGGATGGGGGAAAGGGGAAATCTTTTACACTTCATGGGAATGCAAACTGGTACAGCCACTCTGGAAAACAGTAGGGAGGAGGGTTCTTGAAAATGTTAAAAATAGAACCACCCTGCAAGCCAGCAATTCCACTACTAGGTATTTACCCAAAAGATACAAAAATACTAATTCAAAGGAATACGTATACCCTGATTGTTTATAGCAGCATCATTTTGGCATTATATGCCAAATTATGGAAAAAGCCCAAATGTTCATAGACTGATGAATAGATAAAAAAGATGTGAGATATAGATAAATATTCCATTTATAGAATTTCCATATATATGGAATATATGGAATATTACTTGTATATGTGAGTATATTACATATATATATATATATATATAATTACATATATATAATGGAATATAACATTACTCAGCCATCAAAAAGAATCAGATCTCATCACTGGCAACTACATGTATGGAACCGAAGAATAATATACTAGACGAAAAAGTCAGAGAAAGACAAATACTATGTGATTTCTTTCATATATGGAATTTAAGAAACAACAACAAAAAAACGGTCATAGGGAAAAAGAGAGAGAGAGGGAGTCAAGCCAAGAAAGACTCTTACCTCTATAGAGAACAAATTGTTGGTTACCAGTGGGGAAATGTGTTAAATAGGTGATGAGGATTAAGGAGGCTGTGATGAGCACTGGGTGTTGTGTGCAAGTGTTGAATCCCTAAATTGTACACCTGAAACAAATATTACACTGTATGTTAACTAGTTGGAATTTAAAAACAAAACAACAACAAAAAAGTCCAAATTAAAAAGCTCATATACATAGCAGGGGGATAGACTCTGTACTTGTATGGCTACCAGTGTGGTTTCTGTCGCTTGTTAATGAATTACCAACAAACCAGAGGCTGATTTGTGTGGATAAATGGACACCTTGACCTTAGTCAGGAGACTCAAGCAGCTCACCCAAAGTTCTGGTTGGAGGCCTTGCCAACTTAACTGTTTTCCTTATTATAGCATCAGACAATACTACTGTAACTACTTGACCTTCTAAGCCCTGGTATTTTTGTAGGCTCAAGTAGGAGTGTAGACAGACCTGTGTTTGCTAGAACATCTAGTAACAATCTTAATACCCGGGGAAGAAAAAAATCCAGTGAATGACAAACCTTTCTTACTTTTTATAGAGTCCCAGAATTAGGTGCTGTGGTAGTTCACGGAGTTAACTGATGCTTTTCCTGCTCCAAGTGTGGTAATCAGAAACATGGGAATTGCCCTTAGGTCTAAGGGTGGCCGAAGTGTGCAGGGGACTCAGATTACACATTCTTCTAGTTTACGCATGCACCACCCTATGCCCACCTATGACAGTCACCACTCAGCTATACTCCTCTCTCCAATACCATCACCACATTCTTCTGTGACCAAATTCTTTAGGAAAAAAAATATATATAAAATATAATTTTATAGGAAATTTTATAATTTCCTAAAAAATATATTTTTAGGAAAAAATATATAAAATACATATATATATAATGTACTATATACATAGTAAATAGTGCCTGCTTTCTGCCTTTGTGGAACACACACACAAAAAAAATCCAAAGCAGCATTTTTCAACTTTGGCTATGATTAATTTCACTTGGGAAGGACTCTTTAAAATGTCTCAGCTCCACCCCAGAGACAGATTTAATTGATTTGGGGCTCTGGTATTGAATTTTTTAAAAAGCTCTCCAAGTGATTCCAAAGCAGAAGTAAGACTGCTCTAACCAGAGCACTTAAATGGGAAGGAGGGTGGGTTTTGGGAGAAGTTGATTATTGAGTGTTTTCACCCTTTTTGCCTCCCCTACCTCTCTCTCTGTGGTTTTTGCTTTTCTGTGATGTTGATCAGAGTCCTAGGTAATGTAAGAAATTAGAACTCTTAAAGAAGATTGATTTACACTGGAAAGTGAAAACTGCTCTGGAGAAGTGAGAAAAAAAACAGATCAGAAAGTGGATGGGGTGGGGAAGGTAGACACTATCATTATCCAAGTGGTCCAGGCTATAAAGTTAGGGAAGTTTAGATAGAGGAGAGAGAATTTGGGAACATCTCTTAGGTATATGAGTTACAAGGAGATCAGGAAGTCAGATTTTAAGAGGATTTATTCTGTCTTGTAAATCAAAGTTTCCTAAGATGTTTTTTGAGAAACTGAGAAAATTAAATTGCTAGTCTAATGTTTCTTTAAAGGTGACACAGGCCTGACATAGAGTCATAATATGGTCTACCTTCATGTAGTTTAGATCTTTGTAGCTTTCATCCTGGGTCAGATTGTATATACCCTAAAATGGGAGGTTCACTTTAAATGTCAAAAAAACCTCCATTTGTCCAAACACTCTGTTATAGTTGCAAGCTCCAGCCATAGTTACCCTAAACTAAAAGTTTAAGTGAGAATTCATTTGAAATACAATTTAATGTTCAAGTCTAAAACTTCCTGCAATGGCCAGGGTTACATTTGATTACTCAGAAAGGAGCTTTTCGATCTGGACCTCCTGAAATCTGCATTATCAACATAACCAAGTGGGAAATCCTTTTCTGAGGTAAAATAAGGTATAGATCTGAAATGAAATAGATAATCAAAATGCCGAAGAGGGAAATTAACAACAACAAAAAATAGTCAAAGGGAGAAATAGGATTTTTCTTCTCTTCTCCTAAGCGTTACCTCCAATGCTGTTTTTCAGTATCCCAGACCAATTTGGAAGTAACATAGTAGCTCTGAACAAAAGTGGTATGACTTTTTGAGTTGCTGATTGC
This sequence comes from Vulpes vulpes, assembly GCF_048418805.1. Lineage (NCBI taxonomy): Eukaryota > Metazoa > Chordata > Mammalia > Carnivora > Canidae > Vulpes > Vulpes vulpes. The sequence continues at coordinate 23,927,221 of NC_132784.1, read as the reverse complement.
AAAGTAACAAAACACAGTCCTCTGTGGAGTTGATCTGAAACACTTCCAAAATTGGAGCACTTGACAGGAGAGCTGGAGAGAAAGGGGGGAAAATTGAGCAAAATAAAAGCAAGTCAATTTTTATGGACTTAGTTTCCCCTTGTATTTGAGAGCGCCACAGTCAGCAGGGCTATTACTAGGATAGCCATCACATCTGATGTGGCCAGATTGGCTATCTTTTAGGTGAGTTTTTGCTTCTATGTCTACTACTGTTCTTTGCCTTCTGGGTTGCGTGGTACTGCTGCCGCTAAAAAGAAATTGTCTCTTGGAGCTTTTTTCTTGTGTACCCCTGTAAGGCACAGTGTCTCATTTCATCTTTCATTCAGACAGCCGTATTTAAATTGTACTCACTGTGCTTGTAGCAGGCGCTACACTAGGCTTCGTTTTTAAAAGTCAGGTTGTTCATTGTGTTTGTTTTTGGCATTTGCCTTGTCTTGTTTGCTGTTATCCTTTGTGTGATTAATGCAAAAATCCACTACAATTCAGCAGATACCAAAATACATGATATTACTGTCCTGAAAGTTTTCAATTTAGAAAGTTAAGTAAGGCAGGATGTGAAGAGCTCTTTAGACTACATATGCTTGTCAAAGCTCTATAAGCCATGTAACCGAGTCCTAAAATAGTCTATTTGCAGTATTTTAAAATTTAGAAAAAATAAATTATTTGATTCCCATAGTTGTTTTCCATTTGAGATCTTATGGCTGTTTAGATAGCCTTGCTACATTTTGTTTAAGGTAACAAAAACATGTGTTAAGTGCCCACCATGTGTAAGGTACTGCTGAAGACACTAGTAACATTGAGATAGTCTCCTTCCCAATTATACTGCCCATTAAATTAATGAAACAACATATACATAACTATTAATATGTAGATTGTAACCTATGAGTTGGATCTCAAGGTCAGTGACCAATGAGTGCTTGCATCCATCCATCCATTGGTTCAATTTTATCTCATACAACAAATCACGTATACTAGAGATCATCTTCTAAAATTTCACAAAATGCCCATGGATTTCTGTATACATGATTTTGCCTGTGTTGCACAGTCTTCCAACAAGTCCAGATATAGTCCATTGTCTTTTCAACAAACTGCTGTTTGGTTGGTTGCATCCCAGATAAGTTTGTTGGCTTGTTTATAAGGTATTTTAAAAACTAGTAAAAAATAAATAAATAAATAAGTAAGTAAGTAAATAAATAAATAAAATGGGACACTAATTAAAACACACACAACCCAACTCAACAGCAAAGAAACAAACAATCCAATCATGAAATGGGCAAAAAACATGAACAGAAATCTCACAGAGGAAGACATAGACATGGCCAACATGCACATGAGAAAATGCTCTGCATCACTTGCCATCAGGGAAAAATAATCAAAACCACAATGAGATACCACCTCACACCAGTGAGAATGGGGAAAATTAACAAGGCAGGAAACAACAAATGTTGGAGAGGATGTGGAGAAAGGGGAACCCTCTTGCACTGTTGGTGGGAATGTGAACTGGTGCAGCCACTCTGGAAAACTGTGTGGAGCTTCCTCAAAGAGTTAAAAATAGACCTGCCCTACGACCCAGCAATTGCACTGCTGGGGATTTACCCCAAAGATACAGATGCAGTGAAACGCCAGAACACCTGCACCCGGATGTTTATAGCAGCAATGTCCACAATAGCCGAACTGTGGAAGGAGCCTCGGTGTCCATCGAAAGATGAATGGATAAAGAAGATGTGGTCCATGTATACAATGGAATATTACTCAGTCATTAGAAACGACAAATACCCACCATTTGCTTCAATGTGGATGGAACTGGAGGGTATTATGCTGAGTGAAATAAGTCAATCAGAGAAGGACAAACATTTTATGGTCTCATTCATTTGGGGAATATAAAAAATAGTGAAAGGGAATAAAGGGGAAAGAAGAAAAAATGAGTGGGAAATATCAGAAATGGAGACAGAACGTGAGAGACTCCTAACTCTGGGAAACGAACAAGGGGTGGTGGAAAGGGAGGTAGGTGGGAGGTAGGGGTGACTGGGTGACAGGCACTGAGGGGGGCACTTGATGGGATGAGCACTGGGTGTTATGCTATATGTTGGCAAATTGAACTCCAATTTAAAAATATGTAAAATAAAATAAAATAAATAAAAATAAATAAAACACACAACCCTATTGCTATTGTTAGGACTGATGTGTTTAGCTGAATATTCATAGTTTAAATACTGTATAATGTATCTCTACTGTATTAAAATAGTATGATAAATACCTTAGGAGAAGTACAAACAAAATGCTATGAGGTTTAAAGGAGAAAAAGCTCTTGCTGTAATAAAAGGATCAGAAAGAAACTTCAAGAGTGCCTGGGTGGCTCAGTCATTTAAGCTACTGACTTTGTCTCAGGTCATGATCCCAGGGTCCTGAGATCGAACCCAGTTTTGGGCTCTGCACTCATTGGGGAATCTGCTTCTTCCTTGCCCTCAGCCTCTCTATCCACTCATGCTTGCTCTCTCTTTCTCTTAAGTAAATAAATAAAATCTTTTTTTTTTTTTTTTTAAAGAAACTTCAGAAAAAGAAATTGAACTTGAGATTTTGCTCTGGGGGCCAAGCACATGTAACACAAAAAGAATTAATAAATAAAAATTGAAATAAAATACTCTTAAGTGAATTGTAAGCAGGCCATTCTATCAGAAGTTTAGAGTATGAGTTGGGCATTAGGAGGTGATGATGTCCAGATGGGCAGGTTGGATACTGTTTTAAGGGAAAGCTGCACTTAACTGGAAAGTTTAGGGCCAGAAAGGCCATTGGGAGCAGAATGCCTTAGCTGTGGTTCAGTTGTGACTCACTAGTCAGCTGAGTTCTCAGCAGGGACTTAAGAAGAGAATGACTTTGAGACAGAAGGATATTACAAAGGTAATAAAAAGACCTGGGTTTGGGAGAATGATATGGGAAACAACAAAATAGACAAATGATATCAGAAATACTGTGCTGTGGATTTTGCCCCATCTTGATATGATTGACACTGACAATGGGAGACAAATCTGTGTCTGAAGCAGTCTGGGTTAACAAAAGTTTCTAGAGTAAAGGTAAATAATTATGTGGGTAGATGGATATACATATATGTGGACAAATAATAACTACTAAACCTGGTAAGCGTCATAAATGAAACTTTCTTCATAAAATTTTTCCCTTTACTTAGGATTCACTTAAAACATGGATTAAGTAATATCCCAAATGCTTATTCCTTAGTAGCATATAGCACATTCCTTTTGCTGTATTGAGAAGCTCATCCTGTATTACCTCAGCCCTTCTTATGTCTATGTTCTGTTTGTCTAGGTTATTGTCTAGATTAAAAGTTTAATTTCATGTGGTTTGCACTGCAATCTCTTCAGTGAAAGGAAGTTAAATTTCTACAGAGGACTTAACAATTCTTTTTATGTGATAAAA